>NC_142869.1:132611875-132917500 GCF_051225735.1 Oryctolagus cuniculus | reverse complement strand
CAATCTTTTCTTCTACCTGCTTCCATCAAGCTAACTTCAGCTTGTACTCAATGCTGTTTTTATTAAAAGATCTATTTAGTTATTAAATAGGAATTTAGCATGTATTTTTGACAGTATTTCTATTAAAAATTTTTAAAGATTTTTATTTATTTATTTGACAGGTAGAGTTACAGAGAGAGAGAGAGAGAGAGAGAGAGAAAGGTCTTCCTTCTGTTGGTTCACTCCCCAAATGGGCGCTACGGCTGGAGCTACGCTGATCCAAAGCCAGGAGCCACGAGCCTCTTCCTGGTCTCCCATGCAGGTGCAGGGCCCAAGCACCTGGGCCATCCTCTACTGCTCTCCCGGGCCACAGCAGAGAGCTGGACTGGAAGAGGAGCAACCGGGACTAGAACCCGGCACCCATATGGAATGCTGGCGCCGCAGGCAGAGGATTAACCTAGTGTACCACTGCGCCAGCCCCTCTATTTTTTTCAAAAAATTATTTATGCTAGTACTTTGGCTGCAATGTTGTATACAGTTTGAGTGGTTTGCCTCAAGACTATCCCTCCCTCCCCCAAACTCAGTTATTCTGAGAGTGATTCTGCACACAGCACACTACAGTCATCCACTATATCATTCTTGGTTCTAATGATTTTATTAAATAGAATTTGTTGTGACTGGATTCGTTATTGAATTATCTACAAATAGAATAAGTTACACATTTCAAATAACATGAGCTTATATAAATAGCTTAATTGATGAAACATAATCTGAGGATGGGCAATTTTCAAGCATTTCATGGCTCTTCATAAACTTGTACTTGACACCAACCCTGAATGGTTTTCACTTGTGAAAAATGAGTGAAACAATATGAATGTATATGATCTAGAAAAAAATGGTTTTCTCATTTCTTATTTGAAAACAGAAGATTTTCACAGTAGGAGTGGGGGCAGAGAAGGAATCATATACATTTTTCATTCTTAATCCCTTTGAACTTTGATTGTTTCATGAAAACTGAGCATTTGCATTTGCCACAACTTTTTATTTCTTCAAGCAGAATATGCTTAACATCTTGTTTTCTAGTCTCTATAAAAAAGAGAAAAATCCTAATTAAAGATTCTGATGAGTTCAGAGCAGTTGTAATCAGAAACTTCTGGCAATAAGTGCTCCAGGATAAGACCCAGAGCTTCTGATAAAGCATCTAGAAATGATCATGCTTAATTGGGCCAACAGATCTTTCGACCTGGAAGGAGAGAAAGTTCTGCCCACTGGTGTTTAAAACTACTTCAAGAATGATGAACTGGAAGAGTTAACGTTAGAGACACTAAAATGCTATCTGCATTTCCCGTTTGTCTTGTTCTGATATGATTTTTTTTATTTGACAGATAGAGTTAGTGAGAGAAAGAGACAGAGAGAAAGGTCTTCCTTCCATTGGTTCACTCCCCAAATGGCTGCTATAGCCAGAGCTACGCAGATCCGAAGCCAGGAGCCAGGTGCTTCCTCCTGGTCTCCCATGCGGGTGCAGGTGCAGGTGCCCAAGCACTTGGGCCATCCTCCACTGCCCTCCTGGGCCACAGCAGAGAGCTGGACTGGAAGAGGAGCAACCAGGACTAGAACCCAGCACCCATATGGGATGCGGGTGCTGCAGGCGGAGGATTACCCAAGTGAGACACGGCGCCGGCCCCTGATATGATCTTGAAATATGCAAACCAATGTTTTAGTTTGTTATGTAATTCATTTATCTGATATAAGCCATATTGCTCTTACTTATGAATTGGGTAAACCTCCCTAAATATAAACTTACTTATTACAAAACTAGTCTGTGTTTTTTCAGAATTAAAAAGGTTGACCAGAGACACAGAAGCAAAGACTTCATGCATGGGAGAAATGATGTTCTCATACGTGAATTTTAACTTTCAATATTGATTTAAACTGGCCCATGTTTTAAAAGATGATTTTGAACTTGCCTGTATACTGCAGGATGTCAATGTTAGCTCTCTCCTGGTCTTGTTCTCTCCACCCTTGCCCCAGCCTAGGTAGCTCCACTTGGACAGTAGACTTTACCATGTAATTGCTGATAACTCAATTTCAAAGCTCCTATGCACATCTCTCATGATACTCAGTTATTCAATAAAAATATCTGGACCCTGTGTCTGACCCATTCATCACCAAGCACAATGCATTGTATCTGGGCCTCACTCTATTTCTTTTTATTTTTTTAAGATTTATTTATTTATTTCTTAGAAAGTCAGAGTTACACAGAGAGATGAGAGGCAGAGAGAGAGAGAGAGAGAGAGAGAGAGAGAGGTCTTCTATCCGATGGTTCACTCCCCAATTGGCTGCAATAGCTAGAGCTGCACTGATCCGAAGCCAGGAGCCTCTTCCAGTTCTCCCATGTGGGTGCAGGGGCCCAAGCACTTGGGCCATCTTCTACTGCTTTCCCAGGCCACAGCAGAGAGCTGGATCAGAAGAGGAGCAGCCCGGTCTTGAACCCGCGCCCATATGGGATGCCAGCGCTTCAGGCCAGGGCATTAACCTGCTGCACCACAGCATCAGCCCCAAGGGCCTCACTCTATTTCCAATGCCATGTCCTTGATTTGAGGCATTTGAGGAGGTGTGAGGTTAGAACGATCCCAAAAGTCTCCTAGTCCTTCTGTTTCCAACAAGCCCCACTTAACCCAGGCTTCACGCTGTAGCACAGAACCCTGGTAATGTCCCTACTCTGCTTAAAGTTCATTACTTTTTGGGGCTGGTGCTGTGGTGCAGTGGGTTAAAGCCCAGGCTTGAAGCTCCGGCATCTCATATGGGTGCTGGCTCTAGTCCTGGCTGCTCCACTTCTGATCCAACTCTTTGCTGTGGCCTGGGAAAGCAGTAGAAGATGGCCCAAGTCCTTGGGCCCCTGCACCCACATGGGAGACCCGGAAGAAACTCCTGGCTCCTGGCTTCTGCTTCGGATAGGCGCAGCTCCGGCCTTTGGGGCCATCTAGGGAGTGAACCAGCGGATGGAAGACCTTTCTCTCTGCCTCTACCTCTCTCTGTAACTCTGTCTTTTAAATAAATAAAATAAATCTTTTAAAAAAATCCATTGTTTTTGGCACAAAGTCCCTAGCACAGCATTGAAGGCATTTTATGGAGCTGGTCTTGGTTCTTATCCTACCAGTACTTGAAGAGAATTTTATTGATTACCTATTATGTACCAGTACTGTACCAAAACCTGGAATTACAGCAGTAAACTACTGTGCAGTGTTCCTATCCACAAGGAACTCCTATTAGCAGAGCAAGATAAAAAGCAGAGGAACGCATATCTAAGAATTTCAAGACCAATAGGTGCTATGAATGAAATAGGACAGGACAGCCTTAGAGAGAGCGACTTACTTTAATTATAGTGGGTAGGGAAGGCCTTGTGGAAGAAATGGCATATGAGCATTGAATGAGAAGAAGAAATGTATAAAGCAGAGGAAGACATATAAAGGCCCTGGGACCGGAATGAGCTCAGATCACAAGAAAAAAAGAATACGGTGAAAGACTAGAGCAAAGGATATGAGGCCAGAGTGTTAAGAAGGGGGAGGGCTTGCTGGCCACGATGCCATTTCAATTTTTGTTCTGCTCATGATGGGAATCCATTGGAGGATTGCAAATGGAGAGAGGCAGGACCTGGTTCACACATTAAAACCTCCTTTCCCAATGTCTCTGCATACTACACTTTAACCATACTGAACTGCTTTTGTCCCCAAAAGTTCCACAGTGCTTCTGTGGGTTTATGTACCTGTTACTCCATCTGCCTGGGAGATCTTCATCAACGTTTGTCCCCTTCCTTCCACTCCTCCTTTGGACCCCTCACTGCAGACATCAATGCCCGGAGGAAACCCTTCTCTCTCATGCTGAAATGAGAAGCCCTTCCTTTCTGCTTCAGTGTCACAGCACTTACTGCTGTGACATGTTGGGCTGGCTGACTTAATCTTCCTCACTGGATCATCACCTTCTTGAAAACACGTGATGCCTGGTGGATTGCTGGTGACCCAGCACTAGCACAGGGTCCTTATGTAAAGCAGGCATTCAAAACACACTTTCTAAATGAACGATTGAATTGTTTTCAACACCAGTGATGACGGAATGCTTACAGAATAGAGATGTCTTTATGGAAACTTGCACAGAAGTAGGTGTGCTTAAAATTTTGAGAAGTAAGTAAACCGAGGTTGCTCCTGAAATCTGTGTAAATGCCTCATTGTCAGACCACACAATTTCCCAAGTACCCCAATTCCTCCAGTCCAATCTTTGAAATGCATTTTCATTTTCACAGCACACACTTCTAGAGTACAACTGTATTTCCCATCTTTCCTGCTACTTTTCTAAACTATTTTCTTGATTGCTGGTGTTCTTTCCTTGTTATTTTCTTTGCCTTCCTCAATGGGTGTTTGCTCTTTCCTGGCTGCATCTCACTTTCAATGTCTAGCTTCTGAGCTTATGAACTTCCACACCTGTAATTTGTATTCATCCTGTATCACAGGAATGGCTTCTGCACAGAGCACATGCATGTTGCTTCACACCTCCATCCATGTGCACGTAAGCTTGTAATTTAGTACTAGCTAATTCCTCATTATTCTGGGACTAATTGTCCAATTGATAGATTACCTAGGTCTCCTCCTTCATTCTTCTGCTATCTGTCTTTCAGCCATAACATTTGTGTACTCACACTATAATATGCAGAAGCAAACAGTGGAAGTGAAATGCAAATTAATCATTTTTGATCATTTTGAGCAGCTCTCATAAAAAGATTTGATGGGAGACAAGGCTGAAATTATTGGCTCAATTGAGAATTATAAACTATCCATGGGTGTCATTTTTCTATGCTATTTCTAGTCACCACTTAACATAAATAATCAGAAAGAAAATGTGCAGGAGAAAAAAAAACAATAGTGAAAAAAGAAAGCTAGCCAAAAGTAAAATAGAAATGTCACTCAACCAATGAGTGAGTGGAATCTACTCTGGGTTTGAAGTGACTTCTACTAACTGTGTCTTGATGAGGAAACAGTCCAAATATTGAGACAAATAAACAATCCGTCTGACTGATTATTTAGCATTGTACAGACTATATTGACTACAAAAGTGTTTGGTTTATTAATGGTCTTTGTTCAAGTAGACAAAGCTATTGAAGAGTCACCAATCCCTGTATGCTCATACAGACCCCGTTCACATACACACACAACTGGACACTTAGCGCTTTTCTGATGCCAAAGGGACCTAGACAGTTGACTTCTTCCTTTAGGAAAGTTACAAGATAAACTTAATGGTGCTATAAAATCTCAGGCACTTAAACAAAGCAACAGCTAACTATTTTCTGTGAAGAACTCAGAGAGGGACATTCTCATCCTTAATTCCCTTGTAGCTAATGGGAAGCCATCTGCATTTATGCAGGGTCATTCCCGCATAAATGCAATCCTTTGTGTGCAATGTGCCCCTCAACATAATGGCACTCATTACCAAATGTACAAACATTTCTGTGAATATATTAAAGAGTTTAACAGAAATTAGCCTTTGCTTATAATTAGAAAACACCAGTAAAAATGCGTTTTATTTCATGTACTTTTCTGAATACATTAAAATTAACAATGAAATACCATCTCCTTTCCCTGTCAAACTTCCTCATGGAAGTTCAAGTCTTCATATTTCCTGCACTGTCTTGTTTCTGTCAAAACTCTTCTAATGTGGTTTGTGGCAGTAGATGTTTCTAGAGTGATTTTATATATGCACTACGCCAATATTACTTTTGAGAAGCCCTGCATCTTTATAGGAAGATACAGGCTGTACCAACTGTCGATTTGGATTATTATTTGCCTTATTGATGTATAGAGAGAAGCAATTGTTCAGAGAAGGAGGTCTTCCTAGTGGCACTGGATAATCAGGTGGATATAGAGTCTTCAGAACATTTGATTCTAGGGATCCTTGGGAATCCCTGTGTGGCACATGTCAATTTATGCCCAAAGAAATGTCTGCCTGGAAAAGTTCCCATGAAATCAACTTTAACATGGCTCCCATGGTGCTGATCTATCCCTAGTGGGATTTCCTTAGCACTTGCTCCACTGGCCCTGTTTTATACTCCTAAGATCTACCAAGGACACCAAGAATTCACATATTCATAAGACCTGGGCAGGAGACTAAGATGCTGATGTGAAGGAAGAGAAGTAAATGATAACAATGGGAAGGAAAAATTAATGTGTGGATGACTGTAATGGCAGTAATGAGGTCCTGAAAGAAGGGAGTGTAGTTTGATATTTTGTGGTGGAATTATTAGAAGACAGGGGAACGAGACTAGGCCAGTACAGTTGGATCTCCAGTGTGGTCCAGAATCTCATGGAGTGGGATCAGGCCTAGAGTTGATATTGATGTTATTACTAAGAAAGATGAGGGAGGTGTCCCGGGCCTCCTTGCTAAAGGTTGATGCATTCTGCCCAAATGAGGGAAGTAATGAGAAAAACGCAAGGCCTGCCTTGACAGGAGAAAGTAGGGCTGTGAATAAAAGGAAAAGCCCTCATAACTGGCTAACTGGACAGTTAGAACAGCAGAGAGTAGAGGTCAGCTGACTGCCTGGCTCCCCACTTTGACACGTTTGGTATATGACCTTGTACAAGTGACTTGACTTAGCTGAGACCAGTTCCCTCATCTGAAAACAAGGGTAATAAAAGTACCCCTCTCTTAAGCTTGTCATGAGGTTTAAACAAGTAAAAGTACACCTGTACTTCAAAATAGCATCAGATACATACTAAATGTTATATAAATATGCAAGGGTAGAGTTAGTCAAGAGTAGTTATTACAAAGAAAAATACAAAAATCCAATAACTAAGGTATCTATGGCCCACAGAGCATGCCAGGTATTATTCTAGTGCCTTTACACATATTACTAAGTATAATCCTTATAAAAACCTTATGAGGTAGGTACTCTTATAATCTATATTTTACAAGTGAGGAACTTCAGGTAAATAAGGGGTAAGTAACCTTGACAACCAAGATAGAGACCCATACTTAGTCTCCAAATCTGTGACTTAACCACTATGCTAGACTCCCTCTGAGGTATTAAGGAGAGCTCTTGGTATCAACCTTTGGGGAATCATGGGTTTTTATGGGGTCTAACTCTTAGACAAGTGGGGACATTTGGCAGTGTACCAAACTTTACCCAATCTTCCTGGTGCCTTATGGGCAATTAGGCCGTGTTGGTGGAGTCGAGGGAAGATTGTGGTTCTGGACATGGAAGGAGGTAGAAAATGCAATAAACCCTGCCTGATGCTCTTGAGGTGTCCTTCTGCTCTGGAACTTTGTTGGGTCTCTAAGTGGAGAACAGTGATACCCATAGGCTGCAGGAGTTGGAGCACTGTCTACAAAGTATTATTAGCACTATGAGGGTGATGCCAGAAAATGCAGACTTTAATTTCAGGTATGGAAAGCCAAGACACTCTGGCAAAAAAAAAAAAAAAATCTAAATGAAAGATCTCTGTGAGTGAGATCTCAGTGGAAAGAACGGGCCATCAAAGAAGGAGGTACCTTTCTCTGAAGGGAGGAGAGAACTTCCACTTTGACTATGGCCTTGTCTAAATAAGATCAGAGTTGGTGAACTCAAGAGGCCTCCATAGCCTTGGCAGCTCATGACAAGAGTCTCGAGTGATTACTGACGCCATAAACAAGAGTGTCAATTGTTAAATCCACAACAGGTGTCACTGTGCACTTACTCCTCATGTAGGATCTCTGTCCTTAATGTGCTGTATTATGTGAATTAACGGTATAACTAGTACTCAAACATTACTTTATACTTTGTGTGTCTGTGTGGGTGCAAACTGTTGAAATCTTTACTTAGTATATACTAAATTGATCTTCTATATATACAGATAATTGAAAATGAGTCTTGATGTGAATAGGATGGGAGAGGGAGTAGGAGATGGGATGGTTGCGGGTGGGAGGGAGGTTATGGGGGGGAAAGCCGTTATAATCCAAGAGTTGTACTTTGGAAATGTATATTTATTAAATAAAATTTTAAAAAATAAATAAATAAAAGTAATATGTTCTATATAAAACAAAAACAACAATAACAAAAGAAAATGCAGACTTCAGCCTCCTTGTCCTCACAGTTCTCTTCCGGCACCTGGTCAGAAAATTCAGTTCCTGTATGCTGGGCATCTGAGGATGGCTTCCCTTAAATAGACTGCCACACCATCGCTCAACTCAGAGCTGCTCCAAGAACAGCACCGCGGTGGAACAGGGATCCGAGCTCATGTTGCCATAGTGTCATCCCTATGCTAGGCGTGGCTTGCTTGGCTGGGAGCCCCTTCAATGAATGTGATGCTGAGGATGGGGAAAATCCTCTCTTGAAGAAGATGCTGCTGTTCTAACAGTGGGAACCACTGGAGGGGGCATCTTACTCAGCATTCCAGACTATGCACTAGGCTCACCAAGGCCAGCCTCTTCATAACCAGGATCCCTTGAATGCAGTGAGATGAGACTTAGTCAATCTTGACTCCCTTGCCCAAGTCCTTTGTAAGCAATCCTTGGGGCTAAAGCAGCAGAGAGGAGAAGTCAGAATTCCAGTCTTCTCAAAGCCTCAAAGCACTGCATTAGACTACTGCAGCGAATTACCTGCGCTTGGAACTGAGCAAATACCCCAGTTAGATCTAGAAGCACCACCTGCTTCTGTTTTTTTCCTTTGCCTTTTCAAATAATAACAAACGTGGAATTCTCAAAATTCACTGAAGTTGGAATGATACATGTCACACCTGATATATACTCTCAAGGCAATATGTAAGTTCCAAATAACAAGACATAAAAGTGGTTCCTGGCCACTTTGGAACAAGTTTTCACAGTACTGTCAACCAGGAAAAAGGTAGTGTTATTAGTTCGGTCATTGTATGCTAGAGAAGTGTGAGGATTTTTAACAGTATAAACAAATGAAATGTTGAACCTTTCAGTGTTTCAAGGTTTCTCTACTGACAAAAAGTTCACAACTTGCCTGGGGCTATAATCTTGCAACTGCTTTAAGCAAAGAGCACTAAATCTCCCTCCTAATTGGCTGAGACAGTCGCAGAAATTCAGGTGTTTCAGAAACAGTAAAAATGGTTCATTAGATCACATTTATCCTGAAGACTTCTGAACCAGAATCTCAATCTAATATTACAGAATACTTGTACAGGGGATACTGTCTATGACGTTAGAAAAATCAGTCATTAACTACCAGGTGCAGAAATAGATCACACTTGGATCTTGGCCAAACACTGCCTAGCAATACACAGGCACAGGAATGATTTTCCTTAGGTTGTATTTCCCAAAGAGCTATAAACAAAGAAAGCCCAATCACAACAAAACAAATATGATAATATTACAGCACCTAGCTTTTTGTTCAATCGGTAATTATAAATATTGGCTTCACTGAATTATACCATCAACATACTAATACTCACTTTATGATCATTGTTGTGAATCCTGTGTTATGTGATACTAACAGCCCCATCTTCAAGAAAAAAAATAGTATGTATGAAGCTTTTTCTAGACTTAAACTGGGAGAGAAAAACAAGACTAGACAAAAGTCCAGGTGGGTTTCATTCTGGTATTTGAAAATATAAAAAATGTATTTTGAATGCTTTAAATTTTTAAACACGAATTTGTCTCCAATTCAAAGCCATTCTTGGGGAAACCTCATCAAGTGCTATTCTTTTATAATTGAAAGCTCTGGAGAGTAAAAATATGTTTTTGCTTTAGTTACATCTTTTAAAAAATTGAGAGAAAGAGAGATAGAACATTCCCATCCACTGGTTAACTCCCACAGTTAACTGACCAGGTCAAAACTGGGTGCTGGCAATACAATCCAGGTCTTCCACATGGGTGGAAGGGCCCCAATTACACAAGCCATCACTGCTGCCGCCCGGGGTCTGCATTAGCCAGAAGCTGGAGCCAGCAGACAGAACTAGAAATCAAACCCCTGTTTTGCAATATCTAATGTTACCACTCTCCACTTAGAAAACAAAATAAATGGAAAGTCAATGTGGAGGAAAAGTGACAGAGACACCTGCGATAAAGGGCTGTCAGTTTTCTGCTATAGAAAGAATATGAGAGCTGCTCCTGGACTAGAAAGTTGCTCCTCTTTGTTAGAATATCCTGCTCACACATTACCCTGGTTCTGTGGAACACTGGTGGGGTCCGGAAGAGGGAGAGGAGGAAGCAAAGTTAACGTGCTGTCTAAAAAGCAAAATCAGCTGTGAGCATTTGTCCTGGCTGTTAAGACTCATGCATCCTATACTGGAGTATCTGGATTGGATACTTGCCTCTGGCTCCTGGCTTCAGCTACCTGGTAACGTGCACCCTGGGAAACAGTAGTGATAGGCCAAGTAATTGTATTCCTGCCACCCATACGGGGGAACCTGGATTGTATTCCTAGCTCCTGGCCTCAGCCAGGACTAGCTCCAGCTGCTGCAGGCATCTGGGGGAGTGAATAAGCAATGGGAGCACAAGCATGTTCTCCCTGCCTTTCAGGAAAATTAATTCAAAAGGAATACAGCCAGCATTTTGGCCCAGTAGGTTAAACCACCTCCTGCAAAGCTAGCATCAGATATGAGTACAAGTTTGTGTCCCAGCTGCTTCACTTCCAAGCCAGCTCCCTGCTAATGCCCTGGGAAAAGCAGTGGAGGATAGCCCAAGTGTTTGGGGCTCTGCTTCCCATGTGGGAGACCTGGATGAAGCCCCTGGCTCCTGGCTTTGGCTGGCCCAGAGCTGGCCATTGCAGCCATCTGAGGGGTAAACCAGCAGAATGAAGCACTCTCTCTCTCTCTCTAACTGATTTTCAAAACAAATCAATCTTTTAAAAAAAATACATGCATAGGAAAAAAAAAAAACAACTGAAACATAGCTTCTTATCATATGCTGGCCAATAGTAAGTTGTCTGTAACTTATATAAAATACTTCTGTCAGTATCTTTAATCTATACCCTAGGTATGTTTACTAAACACCAAAGCCATTAGCCATTCACACTCCTGTGTAGTTAGTGTCTGAAGACCACATCTAGGGAGCTGGACATTGTGGCACAAAAGGTTAAACCACTGCCTGCAGCACCTGTATCCCATATAGGTGCCAGTTCCAGTTCCAGTTGCTCCACTTTCAATCCACCTCCTTGCTAAAGCACCTGGAAAGCAGTGGAGGATGGTCCAGCTGCTTGGGCCCCTGTATCCATGTGGGAGACCCGGAGGAAGCTCTTGGCTCCTGGTTTCAGATTGGCCCAGTTCTGGCTGTTGAGGCCACTTGGGGAGATATCTTTCTCTCTCTCTCTCTTTCCCCTTCTATCTCCGCCTTTCAAATAAATAAACAGATCTTTTAAAAACAGACCACATCAGCCAGCACTGCAGCTCACTAGGCTAATCCTCCACCTGCGGCACCGGCACTCCAGTTTCTAGTCCCGGTTGGGGAGCCGGTTCTGTCCTGGATGCTCCTCTTCCAGTCCAGCTCTCTGCTGTGGCCCAGGAAGGCAGTGGAGGATGGCCCAAGTGCTTGGGCCCTGCACCCGCATGGGAGACCAGGAGGAAGCACCTGGCTCCTGGCTTCGGATCGGCACAGTGCACTGGCCACAGCGGCCATTTGGGGGATGAACAAACGGAAGGAAGACCTTTCTCTCTCTGTCTTTCTCTCTTTCTCTCTCTCTCTCTCTAACTCTGCCTGTCAAAAAAAAAAAAAAAAAAACAAAACAGACCACATCAAAGAGCCCATACGCCACAGTTATACCTTGCACCCCAAATATCACCATTTGATACAGGATGAATTAATTAGTTTAAGTCATATTAACAATATTTTTCTTTGGTAAAACACATGTTATTTAAGAGAGGTGGCTTCCTAGAAGGAGTGCACGGTACCTCCTCTCTAGGATCAAGACCCCAGCAGCCCAACAGTCAGATATCACTCCAGCTCAAAAAGTTCTTTTAGCTGTGTGTATATATCCCTTAATACAACGGCACTTCCAAAAGCCTGCAGAAAATGGAATGAAAGGATAAGTCTTTTTGGTCCCATTTTTTAAAAAATTCATGCATAGCTTTTTCATAATGAGCATTCCCAAGGAACTTTCTGAAGACCCTTCATGGAAGATGCTTTCAGCTGAGCAACACAGAAGGCTTCCTGGCCCTGATAATATTGTTGCATGTTCCCGGGAGTGAAGCCTTCATTAAAGCAATTGTTGGAGCTCCTAAATGAGTGAAGAGTGGGAATGGGCAAGTGGAAGACCAGTTGTACGCTAGCTAGCACATTTATAACCATATGACAAGATTCAAGCAATGGCCCACTTCATTTTAATTCCAGGGAAGGTCCCTCTATCTTCCACTTACTCTCAGTTTCTGGAAGCTGAAATCCTTAACCAAAGAGGCTCACATCTCAACTCAAGAGCCCCTTCTTAATAAAATCTTTTCTACTCAGGTTAACAGAATATTTATTACTTTATCTTACATATCAGGGATTAGACTTACTCCAGGGCAATCTTTCTACAAAGGATTGATTCTCCCCACCCCACCCATTCTATTTTTTGGAGTATTTGTCTTCCCCACCAATTGTGTGTTTCATTATACTTTAAAGTTTAGAGTAGGCATCATGTAAATGTCATCCCTGAATTTCCCAGGGTGGTACTTGCTCAAATGTGTAGCTACATATTTGATAGTAGCCCAAGGTTAAACTTAGGCAGGAAAAAGAAATGGTTAGAACCTAGCATCACTAGAAATTCCTGGGAATGCCCCAATTCTCTTCTTGGTTAGGAACCTGCCTCCTGTGCAACTGTCGTAGGATCCCAACCACTGGGTCAGGCCACATTTGGAGAGCACAGGCAGTGACCAAATAGACATGAAGGCAACTGTTCAGATGGAACAGGACACTTGCAGTCATTCTTAACTTTTAGAAAAAAAAAATGGGTTTGTAGCAATATTAAAGCAAGATGCAGTTATTTGAGACAGTTTGGCAACAACTGAATCTGCCATTCATACACTTTTCCTACGTTATATTTTTTCTCCAGAACCTAGTTTTAAATTTACTGCTCCAATAAGACCCCATAAAGCTGAACAGTTTCTTTACCCATTAATTTAATATGAACATTCTATACCAAAAATAATAACGAGGAATACTGCTGAGAAAGCCACAAAGCCAGAGAGTGAACGGTAATTCTAGAATAGGATGCCTTATGTTATATAAGCTCTAGTCTATAAATACGTTTGGCAGAAGTGTCACTTGGCATTATTTTTGCTACAATGTGTGTTATTCTTACGATCTGTTATAATGGCGAGTTGCAGGTCCACTATATTAAAACTTCCATATTGACAGATACAAGAGAGAAAACGATCTGAATAACAATAAACTGTCAAAAGAGTTTAGTGGCTATATATGAAGTCTTATTTTAAAACCATCTAATAAATTATTTTAATTTTAAGATGATGAAAATTAGTCTTCCCTGCTTGAAGAATTTGACTTGTTTTTCATTTATTGTTCTGTTAGTCTAAAGAAGGAAACCTAGCATTTTCTAACTGATGGACAGCAGTGAATTCCTTTTTACTGAAACACCCACACTCAAAACTTCTTGGCAGTTTTAAGGCAGCGCTGGGTTAGGAAGATGATGACAATATGTCAACTTTACCAAGATGAACATCTGGTCTCTAGAACCACAAAAATGAAGGCAAAAACGTAGGAGTTAAGAATTATTTTGTGATGTCAAGGTTTTCCCTTGGAGAAACCTAATCGATACAGAATCCACAAGCTTTAAGATACTTAAGTAATTCCATTTCATAAAAAAAAAGAAGAGTTGACAATTGTTCAAAGTTTTTAGATATGTGAGTAAATGGGTAACTTAAGACGATATTAAACAAAATATGGGAAATAGAAGACATCAGATAATTTAGAATGTTGTCTTCAAGAAGCACCAGTTTGGCATCTATGGCCTGCATTCGAGAAAAAGCTGGGGACATGAAGATAATATGCCAGAATACACACATTCATCATCATTTTAAGCTGCAGAATAATTTTAGCATATGTACTACTGGAAGAGAGCAGTAAGTGAATAACTGTATCCTTATGGCTACAGTATGACTAGCACCAGAATTAACCCTTTACAACGTAATGATAAAACAGAGCAAAGCAAAAATTAGTTTCATTTCTCCCATATTTAGAAAGCTCTACTATCAAGAAGTTTCTCAAATATTAGCATATAAAATAATTACTTGGACCAAAACAAACATTATGAAGAGATCCAAAGAAACTATATTTTTAAAGATTTATTTGTTTTGAAAGTAAGTGTTACAGGAAGGAGGGTGGAAGAGGGAGGGAGACAGACAGACAGAGAGATATCTTGCATCTGCTGGTTCATTCCCCAGATGGCCACAACAGCCAAGGCTGGGCCAAGCCTAAGAATCAGGAGCTTCATCTGGGTCTCCCATGAGGATGGCAAGGGCATAAAGCACCTGGGGCATCTCCCACTGCTTTTCTCAGGCAGGGAGCTGAATCAGAAGAGGAGCAGCCAGAGCACAAATCAGTGCCCATGTATGATGCTGGCATCACAGGTGGTTCATTGCCACAATGCTGACTACTAAAGAAACTATTTTAAATAAACCCAGTAGAGGGTATATACAGGTGCCATAAGAATCGCCACTTGAAATACACTGCCCAAAGATCTGTGATGGCACCTACTGATACTTTCCCAGTACAATTCAGCTGAACAGAGTAGTGTAGGGAAGGTTTAACAACTGGCTCTGGGCAGGCTGGGATGAGTATGACACATGATACTCGCCTAATTGTGGTGTGAATTCTCCACCGTGGCCAATTTTAAGCTACTGACATGAAATCACCAAACATGCAGTTGGGAAGATGTGCTCAATAGCACACCACTACGCCAACAGCATCTAACAGTAAAATGTAGTAAAATAATTAGAAAGTGATGTCTTGGGGGATTTATTATCTCTATTTCCATTTCAATTTCTTTGTAAATTTAACTTTGAAAGGCAGAGAGGGAGAGGTAAGACAGACAGAGTAAGCTTCCATCTGCTGGTTCACTATCCAAATGCCTAAAATACCTGGAACTGAAGCTGGGTTCTGGGAACTCAATCCCAGGATCTTCCAAGGCTGGCAGGAACCCATTTATCTGAGCATCACAGTAGCCTGCCAGGGTCTACACTGGCTGAAAGCTGGAATCAGGAGCCAGGGCTGGGAATCAAACCCCAGGCACTGTGGTGTGGGACTCTTACCAATTGTTTAAAAGCTAGATCCTATATATTCAATTGTTAACCATATGATAATGGCTATGTTTTTAACAAACATTCAAAATATTCCTGAAATATATTGATTGGTTCTCATAAGCCAGTACAAATCAACCCCAGCACATGTTGGCTGCAAGAGTCATTTTATTTTGCCTACTTTCTATAAGTTTGATATAAAAGTAATATATAAAAGATTCCAGGGGCCAGCACTGTGGCATAGCAGGTAAAGCTGCTGCCTGCAGTGCCGGCATCCCATATGGGTGCCAGTTCAAGACCCGGCTGCTCCACTTCTGAGCCAGCTCTCTGCTGTGGCCTGGGAAAGCAGTAGAAGATGGCCCAAGTGCTTGGGCCCCAGCCCCCACGTGGGAGACCCGGAAGAAGCTCCTGACTCCTGGCTTCGATCAGCGCAGCTCCAGTCGTTGCAGCCAATTGAGGCGTGAACCAATGGATGGAAGACCTCTCTCTCTCTCTCTCTCTCTGCCTCTCTTTCTCTCTCTGTGTAACTCTGACTTTCAAATAAATAAATAAATCTTTTTTTAAAAAAAGATTCCAGAAATTACTCTTACAGTTTTTGCTGTAAGCAAATAAAACTGAAACCTACCATATTTTTATGCAGTAACTGTAAAAACAAAAACAAAAAACTATCTTTTTACTCAAATTCCTTCCATACCTGAAAGACACAATAAGTAACCACAAATGCATCATGGTGGAGACTAGGCAAATTTGGGTCAGCGGGGATTTTTCTTACTAAGTTTGTACAGTGGGGGTTGAGTGACTGACTTAGGATGAGGCCTGACAGAGGAGGAAGGTATTTCTGACTCGTGTGCATTTGGGGTTATGTTCTAATGTATGTAGCTGAGTGTCCAATTCTAAGCAATGTGTGTGTGTTTGTGTGTGTGTGTGTGTGTGTGTGGCAAAACAGGTGTTCAACTCTAAACAGTGTGTGTAGGGGGTGGGGGTGGGGTGCAAAACAGTTATAATGCACACAGTGTGGCATTGCTAGGAATAGCCAGATGGCTTATCTGGTCCTTTCCAACTCCAACTGTGAGTGAGGACAAAGTGTTGAGAGGGCCCTCTCAGGGCCCTGGGACATCATAGAATATTCTAGCAGAGAGTAATTAAATATAACTGAAATGATCTGAAAGGGTTATTATTTCCTCCTGTTCCTGCCACCATCCTTCCCACCAGCCTTCCATGAGCTATGGTGAGAATAGTAATGACCACTGTTCTTTCCATAGCAAAGGAAACAGTGCAGTGCCCAAGGAATTGTGAAAACTGGCAACTCACAGCCAACTTAAGTTGATTTTTTTAAATGATAGGTTGGCTATAAAAGGAATACAAGAGTACTTCTAAAATTCATGGAAAATGGAATTAAAAGGTAAACTTATTTTTGTGCAAAAACCTTTTGAAATTCATTTTTTCATAACATGCATTTCCACGAACTTTATGAATTACGAAGGTTTTTATTTAATGAATACAAATTTTCATAAGTATAGTTTTTAGGGATATAGTGGTGTTTCTTCCTCCCATTCCCGCCCTCCCATCCCCACTCCCATCCACCTCCCACTACCTTTCCCATTCCTTTTCCATTAAGAATCATTTTTTTTTTTTGACAGGCAGAGTGGACAGTGAGAGAGAGAGACAGAGAGAAAGGTCTTCCTTTGCCGTTGGTTCACCCTCCAACGGCCGCCATGGCCGGCGCACTGCAGCCTGCGCACCGCGCTGATCCGATGGCAGGAGCCAGGTGCTTCTCCTGGTCTCCCATGGGGTGCAGGGCCCAAGCACTTGGGCCATACTCCACTGCACTCCCGGGCCACAGCAGAGAGCTGGCCTGGAAGAGGGGCAACCAGGACAGAATCCGGCGCCCCGACTGGGACTAGAGCCCAGTGTGCCGGCACTGTAAGGCAGAGGATTAGCCTACTGAGCCGCGGTGCCGGCCTTAAGATTAATTTTTAATTGACTTTATAGACAGAAGACCAACTCTACACTAAGTAAAGATTTCAACTATCTGCACCCACACAGACACACAAAGTATAAAGTACACCTTGAAGACAAGTTTTACCATTGATTCTCATAGTACACCTAATTAAGGACAGAGGTCCAACTTGGGGAGTAAGTGCACAGTGACTCCTGTTGTTGATTTAACAATTGACACTCTTATTTATGATGTTAGTGATCACCCAAGGCTCTTGACACGAGCTGCTAAGGCTGTGGAAGCCTTTTGATTCCACAAACTCCATCGGTTTTTAGACAGGGCCATATGCAAAGTAGAAGTTCTCTCCTCCCTTCAGAGAAAAGTACATCCTTCTTTGATGGTCCCTTCTTTCCACTGGGGTCTCACTCACAGAGATCTTTCATGCATAACCGTTTTTGCCACTATGTGTTGGCTTCCATGTCTGAAATGCTTTCATGGTGTTTTCAGTCAGGCCTTAGGGGCTGATTCTGAGGTCAGAGTCATATGCATGGATTTTATACCTTCATATATGAGATGACCATATCCTACGAGCTTTTTGTGCAAACTAACAAGAATGTTTCTGCTAGCACTAATTAAGTTTTTTGTTTTCTACATTTTGTACTCCTTTACATTTTATTTATTTATACCTTTTGTATATTTATTCATTTGAAAGGCAGAGCCTCAGATATAGACAGAGACCATGACAGAGACACACAGAGAGAAAGAGAGGAATGCAGAGAGACAGAGATCTTCAATACACTGATTCATTCTCCCAAATGGCCAAAATGGCTGTGACTGAGTCAGGCAGAAGCCAGGAGCCTAGAATACCACCCAGGTCTCCCACATGGGTGGCAGGGACCCCAGCACTTGATTCATCATCTGCTGCTTTCCCAGGTGCATTAACGGGGAGCTGGGTCAGAAGCGGAACAGCCAGGACTCACACTGGCATTCTGATAAGGCATGAAGGCATTACAAGCAGCAGCTTATCCTTTTACACCACACTGCCAGCCCATATATATATATATTATTTGAAAGGCAGAAAGATAGAGATTTCCTATCTGCTGGTTCACTATCTAAATGTGCACAAGAACCAGATGTGGGGACAGGCCAAAGCCAGGGAGCTGGGAACTCCACACAGGCCTCCCACATGAATGACAAGAATCCAAGTACTTGAGCCATCATCTGCTGCCTCCCAGGGTGCACATTAGCACAGTGTGCACACTTGGGAAGCTGGAATGAGGAGCACAGCTGGGACTAGAAAGCAGGTACTCTCATTTGGGAGGCAGGTGTCCCAAGTGAGGGCTTAATGGTTGCACTAAACACTAGCGACTTGTATTGTCTTTAAACTCATCTTTTTTATGTGGCTAGTCCAGGTAAGAATCTTTTAAGGATGTACTGAGACTACATTGTTCCTTTTTTACTTCATTACAATTTCAGTGCCTTGCAACAAAGCTTCAAAAACAAGGTGGAAGCAAATTGGTATTCAGGAAATTAAGTGTACTATTCAATTTCTGTAACTGAATAAGAAACTGGCTCTCCAGATCATTTCTCTATATACTAGATAGGAAAAAGGGCTTAGTGCTTTGTTAAAAACAAATCAAACTTTTCAGTTACTCTGGTTGTGAAAAGAGGGCTGGAATTTACTATTGACAGCAGATAAATATTAAGAATCTTCGCAGTGTCTATATCTCTGCACATGTTCTGGAATAATTTCCATGTATACGCCCAGGAGGTATTCAGAGACAGGTTTGAAGATTCCTGTGGACTCTACTGTCTTGGACTTCTTGGACCTCAGAAGCCCATCCTCCTCAACACAGTGTCTCCCCCAACTGGCGTATCACTTCCTCACTTGGCCAACTCAACACAGCACACCATGTCCACATTGACTTGTTCTACACTACGAGTCAATTAATTCCTGGGGACACACCACCTCGTAACACAACTAAAGTCTTGCCAGCTTACCTGCATTTAAATGAGAAGCTTACCCAAACTGTGAAGTAGAAATGTTACTTACTGCAAGAAGGTTCCTTGCTCAATCTATTTCATCACGGCATGCCCTGGAGTGCCTGCTTTCTCATTTGAGTTCCCTGCCTCCTGAGTTTGGAAGCTGAGTAGTTCCAATACCGTAAGCTTATTATTTACTGATACAGGAATGTCATTAGGGAACTAATCGAGATTTGGCCAGAAACCTTCAAAGGAGGGGGGAAGATGTTGTATGTTAAGATATGATACATATGTACTATTGGTTAAACTTGAAATATTTAAGAATAATTATTGGTCCTGATTTTTGAAGAAGTCATAGACCACTGAAAAGACTTTTAGTTGTATATATCATGCTTCACATTAATATGAGGCAAGGCAAAACTATGTGTATTTTCCATATCAATTCATTTG
This sequence comes from Oryctolagus cuniculus, assembly GCF_051225735.1. Lineage (NCBI taxonomy): Eukaryota > Metazoa > Chordata > Mammalia > Lagomorpha > Leporidae > Oryctolagus > Oryctolagus cuniculus. Next base: position 132,897,931 of record NC_142869.1, on the reverse strand, counting down.
CTACAAAATAATCTATGTATTAAATTGGAAGATGAAAAAATACTATTTTCCTTCATTGACATAAAATGTTTATATTCACTATGCTGAGCAAAAATTCTCAGGGTAGCATAAAATGCTTTATTCACATATACTACTGTAAGTGTAAATTCTGAACATTAAGCTTTCTCAAATACTTTACAAAGTGAAAAAAATACATTGCTTTTCCATAGTATATTAAAATGCATTTTAAACTTTGAAAATCACAGGGAAGGCATTTACTCTAGTGATGAATGCACCGGTTAAGATGTCTGCACCCTACTTGGGAATGCCTGGGCCTGATTCCACATTCTGTTACCAGTGCAGGCACTGGGAGGCAGACCGTGGCTCTCACTGGCTCAAGTAATTGGGTTCCTTCAACCCTCACTGGAGAGCTGGACTGAGTTCTCAGCTCCCGGCTTCAGCCCCAGCCCAGCCTCAGCTGTTACTGGCATCTGGGGAGTGAATAACGCATGGAAGCTGTGTCTGTCTGAATATGTCTGTCTCTCACATAATAATATTTTAAAAATGCTTTCAAAATGTAAAAAATAAAACTTTTTGAATTTTAATTAGTCATTATGATATTATTTGGTGGTCAGTAATATGACATATCTACTCAGTACCAATTCAATGTATTATTTCTATTCCAAGAAAACCAAGTACAGAATATTTTAATCAAATGGAATAAAATATTCATTTTCCTACACTCAAATATAATTTAGGCAAGATATAAATGGGTCTTATCTGACAACATGTTATGAATTGTCAAAAATCTTCATCCAAAATAAATCAGACTCATATAAAATATTAACAATAGCCTGTGCCTGAAATAAAATTTTAAAGAGATAATTATAAGGGAAGTCAACCTACCTAATTATGCTTATTTTAATAACAAGATGTACATATAAAGTTTCATTATAATTATATATCTCAGGTGATATTCTACATAGTCCTAAAACTTCTTTGAAAAATTAAGAGATAATAGAAGTCAAATTCTCTTTTCCAGTAAAGGAGAATGATCACTTTAGTCAATTAGTTTAAAGCCTTTGAATATGAAATAGGAGATTAGCTTGTTATTCCTGGTTTCTTTCTTACTCAGTTGTAGGTGTAAGAGATAAGATCTGAAGATTAGCTGAGCTACTGGCTGAGTCAGCCTCCAGAGCACCTGTCAGGAGCAGGAATATCTGGACTCCTTGTAATCTTGCTTCAACTCTTTTGTCATTGCAGGCCTTTAAATCCAAATATACATTCAGAAGCAATTCTGAGACATTTCTAAGACTTAAAATTTATGACTATAAACATATTTTAAGCCTAAGAGAGTATTTCAGTTTGGATAATAGAACTGGTTTCCTCCAAGGCCTATGTGTTATGGGCCTGAACTCTTGATCCCCAGAGTCATGATAACTGATTAAGCAAAGAGCTTAATTCAATCATGGTTTCTGAAGGTAAGGTCTTGGAAAGTCATTAGATTGGATTAGGCTAGTAAGGGGAGGTCACAGAGAAGGTGGAGGACTGCGAGCTCCCTCTGTCTCTGCTTCCTGGCTCACTGGAGATGTGACCCTCCCTCTGCATGCATACTGCCATCTACCACAGTCAGCAGACAACAGACTAGTGGGGACCATGAACCTCCAAAATCATGAGCTGACATCAACCTTCCTTCGCAAATAGCTGCACTCAGCCACTATGATAGTGATGAAAAGATGAGTGATACAGGTAGACAGTATGCAACTCCAATCCTCAGGATGACTGTGAAAGAGAGAAACTATGCCTGACAATGTTAAATTGGAAGTAAATAGTAGGGGGAGAAATCAACAAACAGGATAGAACCTAACCTGCTACATAATTCTGACAGTGAGTAAGCTGTACCGTCTTAACATTGCCAATTTGACATTTTCCTTTTCTGACAATATGTTGTTTGCTTAAATGTGATAATGCAACCTTATTGGAAGAGGGAGGACAGATGGAAAGGACCTGTATGAACAACACTCATGCTTTTCCAATTTTTTAAAACTGTTTTTTGTGGCCTATAAGGCAATTTGACATAGTACTTGCTTTAGGGCATAGTTGCACCCACACAAATCCAAAGCTTAAGCTAATACTTAACAGGTATTTCTTGTGTGCTGGGCACTGAGCTAGATCTCTCTATGTGAATTTGCCCAAGAGCACAAGATCCTTCCGTTCTTTACCTAAAGTTCAAATAAATCCTCAACATGTATGAACTACCATGTGCCTTGGACAGAGAAAATGGATACGCAGTGTTTTCAAAACAAGGGGGAATTACCACCTCCTTGCACTGAGAACAAAAAGGTGCAAAGAACAAGGATACGTAAAGATCAAAAAAGACCCCGAAAATGAAACGAGGAAAAAGCCCACAATCCTAACGTTCTCAAAGATAATAATTTCAGTGTGCCAGCTGAGGTAACAAAGAAGAAGGTGGGATAATTGTGATTTTCCTGGGAGGGTATGGGCTGGAGATGAGAGGTCTTTGGTACACTGAGGTTGCACTAGGAATCTGTTTCTGGGACAGGCACATGGTGACAAGATTTCTTGTTCTCTAATAAGCCTAAATTTGGCTACTGGGGAACATACAGAGTATGGCAAATCATAACATGCCATTGAGGTGGGTTATGCTATTTTAGAGCCCCATGTGCTATTGCTAGAGATTGAAGCCCAGTGAGAATATGATCTCTCTTAAATTTTGTAACAGCTTTTTCAGGTAGGTACCATCATCCTCAATTTCAATGAAAGAACTGAAGGTCGGCAGAGAAACTCTACTTGTCTGAGATCACAGTTTGGATCTTACATCAAAATTAAAGAAATCTATTCTTTCCAGCTCAAATCAGATGCTCTCCCTATTACAATTTGGCCATATCATATCAGTCACATCATTGAATGTTCATTTGTTGAAATGTAGGCTTCAAAGGCACTGAAGAAAATCCATGATAATAAGTGAAACAATCATGCAACATAAATTACTACTGGTGTACATGGGCATTCTTGGGCAACAGAGCATGTGACACCTGAGTAAATGGTTTTTTCCACATTTCACTATATAGAAGTTCTGTGAAAAATTCAAAGTCAAATAGTTAGAAGAGGTATAATGAGTCTATCTCAAGTTCTTTTTTCAGAATAAAAAGAGGATGCATATATAAAAGGTTAAGAAAAGCCAGAAGTACATGTAAACAGAGAAACAAGCTCCCTCAGAAGCTGCAATCTACAGAGCAAAGTGCGCATTCAATCCAACAAGTTCACTGCCATGTGGAGTGATGAAGACTCTTTGGCCTCGAGCATGTTCCCAACTTCCCCACAGCTTCAAGTTCTCCAATAAAAGATGATGTTGGGCTAGACTATCACTAAGCTCATTACAAATATTTTTTTAAAGATTTATTTGAAAATTAGAGTTACACAAGAGAAGGAGAGGCAGAGAGAGCAAGAGCGAGCTAGAGAGAGAGAGAGAGAGGTCTTCTATCCACTGGTTGACTCCCCAATTGGCCACGATGGCTGGAGCTGAGCTGATCCAAAGTCAGGAGCCAGGAGCTTCCTCCTGTTCTCCCAAGTGGGTACAGGAGCCCAAGGACTTGGACCATCTTCTACTGTTTTCCCATGCCATAGCAGAAAGCTGGGACTCAAACCGGTGCCCATATGGGATGCCGGCGCTGCAGGCCAGGGTGTTAACCCGCTACACCACAGAACAGGCCCCAATTACAACTATTTAAAACTCAGAATCAAATACTAGGTCCATATGACTTCTCTGGCATAAATACATATTTACTTCAGAAAGACTTTAGTGAGGTATGAAGCTGATTATTGTTTATAGCTCTTTTCTATGCTCCTGCAGTCTTTCTAGTTTTTACTTTTTGCACTCTGTATTTAGTGGAAGATTAAGCCTGCAATTATAAAGTAAGTTTTTTTTTTTTTTTTTTTAGACAGGCAGAGTGGACAGTGAGAGAGAGAGACAGAGAGAAAGGCCTTCTTTTGCCGTTGGTTCACCCTCCAATGGCCGCTGTGGCCGGTGCACCGCGCTGATCCAAAGCCAGGAGCCAGGTGCTTCTCCTGGTCTCCATGCGGGTGCAGGCCCAAGGACTTGGGCCATCCTCCACTGTACACCGGGGCCACAGCAGAGAGCTGGCCTGGAAGAGGGGCAACTGGGACAGAATCTGGCGCCCTGGCCGGGATTAGAACCCGGTGTGCCAGTGCCTCAGGCGGAGGATTAGCCTATTGAGCCACAGCGCCGGCCTATAAAGTAAGTTTTAAAAATGTTATCTCAAAAATTAAAAGAAAAGGGAAGAGGAAGTATCATTATATTCCTAGAATTATATCTATGAACTGTATGAAATCTGTTCTCTTTGTATTACTAAAAAATAAATTAATTAAAAAAAATTACTCCCAATTTGCCTTTTCCTTGGATAACTTACATTATAGGAAACAAGGATCAAATAAGTAATACAGTTTTCAGCAATACAACTCCTAAACTCTGTCAGCGTCACACAGTTAATTCATTAAACACTTGCTAGTAATGACTAAGGGCTTTTTAGCAGCAGGAAGATCTTCATCTTTTCATGTACCTGGATGCCCAAGCTCAAAACTCATCACACAAAAAACTCCTGTGTGTTCAAGCTTTTAGAAATCATGTAACTCTTGCTTCTCGCGGAACGCTTCATCACACTCAACAGCACCTCCTTCTCCTGTCTTTAATTAAAGGTTAAATCTATAATCAAGATATTTAATCTTCTAAATAACACTGGATCCCACCTCCATCCACCAGGAAGCCATCATCACGGCACCAGACTACTGCCCAGGCCACTGAGAGGACCTGCCAATATTTATGTCTACTTTATTTCCCTCTAATCTGTGCTCTGTGTTTTCAACAGAGTGATTTTTTTTAAAGATGTAAATCTGATCATGCCTTATCCCTGTTTAAAACTCTCTAGAGATTTATCATTGTTTTAGGATTAAAACAAAATCCCGTCAATAAGGCCTCCAAATCCTCCCCTCACTTGGGTGCACACTGGTATCACCTAGAGAGCGTCGTGGTACAAAATCCAGAGGCTTCTATGGAAGCGGTCACGGCAACCAGATTTTCACAGCTGCATTTTGCTCTCTTCTGTGCCACCAGGGCTGAGAAACAGTACTCTGAGATGCACTGTGCAGTATAGTAGCTATAGTAGCCAGTCACCACAGAGCCTATAAACATTGATGTGTTTTAAAATTATAATTATAATTCCATATTAAAGTGATACTACTTTTTATATAAGACACTAGAAAGCTTAATAAAATATTTCCCAAAAGTAATATTAGGAATTACCTGTAATCAGAAACAAGTTTCTTTTTAACTTGTCATTGATTTCATGACACTTTCTTAGAGGAACAGATTCAGATATGATAAGTAGATTTTGATGTTCAAATTACATCAGGTGGTGGTAAAAGTCAGAATGTTCGGTTAGGTTTAAAGTCCTCAAAACCAAAAGCTACTGCTAAAACTTGCCACAAAATGAGCATGTTTTAACCCAGAAAATATTCTTGAAAGAGCTTAGCATCTTTTAAGGTTTTACATCAATATAATCTTCCACTTATATTTTAAGTAAACTATTATTATGTAATGATAAGTCTTGTTATTGAAGATTCCTGATTATATTGGTGGTAACCCAGCAATAGTGAGGCTATACTTAGAAATGACGACAGTTGGGGCTGGCAATATGGCCTAACGGGTTAAGCCAACACCTGTGAGGCTAGCATCCCATTTGGGCACCAGTTCAAGTTCCAGCTGCTCCACTTCCAATCCAGTTCCCTGCTTATGTGCTGGGAAAGCAGCAGAAGATGGCCTAATCAATGAAGGAGGTACCTTTTTCTGAAGGGAGGCGAGAACTTCCACTTTGATTATGGCCTTGTCTAAATAATGTCAGAGTTTGTGGACTCAAGAGGCTTCCATAGCATGGAGCTCATGACAAGAGCCTCAGGTGATTTCTGACGTCATATATAAGGGTGCTAATTGTTAAATCAACAACAGGAGTCACTGTGCACTTGTTCCTCATGTAGGACCTCTGTCCTTAATGTGTTGTACTATGAGAATGAACGGTAAAACTAGTACTCAACCAGTACTTTTTACTTTGTGTGTCTGTGTGGGTGCAAACTGTTAAACTCTTTACTTGTATAAAGGTGATCTTCTGTATGTAAAGATAATTGAAAATGAATCTTAATGAAGAATGGGATGGGAGAGGGAGTAGGAAGTGGAACGGTTTGGGGGTAGGAGGGCTGGGTATGGGGGGAATAACCGCTATAATCCAAAAGTTGTACTTATGAAAATTATATTTATTAAATAAAAATTTTCTATTAAAATAAAGAAGAAGATGGCCCAAGTCCTTGGGCCCTTACAGCCAGGTGAGAGACACTGGTGAAACTCCTGGCTTCAGCCTGGCCCAGCGTTTAGCGAGTGAACCTGTGGATGGAAGATTATCTCTGTATCTATATCTCTATCATCTCTGTATCTATAGTCTATCTCCCTCTCCCCCTCTGTTTGTAACTCTGCCTCTCAAATAAGTAAATAACTCTTCAAAAAATAAAAGAAATGGTTACAGTGAACTTGAGAATCAGATGTTCTCACCCTCTGTGGTCTAAAGAGTCCAGAGATTACTTTTGGTGTTACAATTATACAATTGAGCAAAAATAGACCTGAAGGTGTTGGATTTCCCATATTATTATTATTATTAGACAAATAATTGGGAAATAAATTGCTTCTTCAAGGCCACCTTTATAGAGAGAGGCAAAGCATGGACAGAATCAGTGCCTTCCATTCCCCATTATAGTAGTATTTTCAAGATATTACCTTGTACCTTGATAAAATGCAGGAATGCATTTTATCAATACAAACTATTGTAACCCAATCAGGCTTTATTTTATTGGTGAGATGTCTTATCTGCTTAAAAGGCAATAAATTTATTATGTTCAAGAGACCCCTTTGTACTAGAAAATATCCCATGACACTCTTGAGAGACTCTGAGCTACAGTAACAATGTTTGTTTCCCATAATACCTCAACTGAACATTGCTATTTGGTTCTCTCTTTTGCATTTGTTTGTATTTAGTTTTTCAGAGACTTCCCGCTCCTTGAAAGAGTCAGGCTATCTTAAGTGTCTCCCACATTTTCCACAAAGCAGCCCACAGCACGGCATATAAGAGATGTGCTGTAAGTCCTATTACAAATGGAAATGATGAGATCAGAAAAAGGACGCTTTACTAGATCATCATATTTTCTGTACAGTAAGTACAAATAAACCTTTAAATCTAATGTAGTTTTCAAATTTTCTCAATGATTCCACGATGGCAACAGCAGCATAAAAGCAGAGTAATTATTTTAGCCTAATGTTCATGGAATTATTTTTCTAATAAACTGTATCAAATGTAATACTGAGTCACTTGGATCTAAATATATGTCTTTCTATAGAAAACATCAGATGTATTTTTCAGTTGCTCTTTGACATTAAAAGACATTTAAATGCCAGCAAAGCATTATAATTTGCAGGAGTATTAAGCCTCTGAAAACATTCGAGAGTTCAAATAGGATCTGTTCTATCTGTTCACAGAGTAAAGATGCTAAAAACAGTGTGGGCTTAAGCTGGGCCACAGTCTCGTGAAATTGCTATTACTTCCCCGGCAAATGCAGGAAATGAAACAAGACTGTTCTGGGGAGTGTGCCGTTGGAGATGGAGTGGCACTCCCATACAAGCCCTTCAGAATTGCTTTATCAATGGCCTTTTACAGCTTAGAACTAAACATAAGGCTAAGTACAATCTTAATATACAGCACTTCATTGTACTTGTATTACAGTATGCAAATATAAATAAAACTACCACAAATTGGTGAACAATTAATGAGATTCATTGCAGGGATATTTCATCACATGAATGCTGTTTTCCTGCCAGCTGAGACATGATGTATTTAATTCTAAATGACACCACCTGCTCCCACCTCTAAGTGAAATGAAAAAGCTGCCAAAGGGCATGTGGGGAATTAACTTGCAGGCTTCCTTTTAATCAGGCATTTCTCCCTAACACTGAAAGCCAAAAACATAACATAATGAAAAATAACACAGCTTTGTAAGTCGATACTTGAATTTGGAGTGCTCGTCAAATAAAAGAAACTGAGGATATATAGCATGAAATTCTACACAATTGTATTCTTTCCTTGCTGTGAAATTACTTTCATACTCTAAAGCAGGAAGAAAAAAAAAGATGGGTCAGAAAACACAATATTATCTGACATGACAAATCAATAAGAAGTGACTTATAAGAGAGGAAAGTGGAATGAATGTTTTCATTTGTCACGGTTACCATGATAATGATACTGTGAACTTACACACTGCCTTATATGAAGGGTTTGAAAGTACTTCCTTAACCTTCATTTATAATTTGTCAGTACACCTGCAGTTAAGTATCAGTTTGTGCCCATGCACATTTTCCCAACAGGTAGGAGGAGTTAGACTATGGACAGGTGTTTTTTTGTTTTGTTTTATTTTGTTTTGTTTACTAAGAGCAACTGACCCACTATTCATTGTGAACAACAGATTTGTGGTAGGGAGTAGGGGCCCACACACAGTATTTCTAATAACAATTTTAAAATTTATTTTAAAGGCAGAGTTTCAGAGAGCAAGTATTCTCATAAATACCCTCTACACTCTGGGCTCCAGGTTCACCTCAGGAATAAGTGAATGAACAACTCAGGCAAATACTTGTCCTTGGGGAGCTCTGATGGGGTGGTAGTGATGGTGGAGCATTACGAAGAACAAGAACAGGTTAGAGAATAGGGTCGGATTTTTTTTTAATTTTATTTTTATTTATTTATTTTTTGACAGGCAGAGTTATACAGTGAGAGAGAGAGAGAGAGAGAGAGAGAGAGAGAGAAATGTCTTCCTTTTTCCATTGGTTCACCCCCCAAGTGGCCGCTATGGCCAGCGCGCTGTGCCAATCCGAAGCCAGGAGCCAGGCGCCCCCTCCTGGTCTCCCATGCAGGTGTGGGGCCCAAGCACTTGAGCCATCCTCCACGGCACTCCCGGGCCACAGCAGAGAGCTGGACTGGAAGAGGAGCAACCAGGACAGAACCGGTGCCCCAATCGGGACTAGAACCTGGGCCGCTGGCGCTGCAGGTGGAGGATTAGCCTATTGCGCCATGGCGGCGGCCAAGAACGGGGTAGGATTTTTAACACAACCGGCTGGACAAAGTTTCTCTGTAGAAGGGATGTTTGATCATGAATCTGGATGAGGTAAGGAAAGGAACCAGCCAATAATCTTTGATATGGCATGCCTTCCCCTCCTGCCTGCTCAAGGACTTTGACCCTGTAGATGTCCCCTATTTGTTATTGATTCCATTTTCTGCCTTATCCCCAATGCTAGTATACAAGCATGCTCTAAAATCTCCCAGCCTAAAAATAAAAAGTGAAAACAAAAACAGACTCTTCCTTTCACCCGAATCTTCTTCTAAAGACCAATTCATTCATTTATTTCCCTTTACAGCCAAACTATTCAAAATACACGTCCACACTGAATGCCCTTTCTTTGTGCTTTAACCCACACCGAACTAGTTTTGAGTTCTGCCACTCGAGGAAAGATTTCGTACTGCCATGAACTGGAAGTCCATGTCTTACAGCAGTGCTTGGTCCAGAGAGTCCTCTCACAACACCTTTTCTTGGTTTCTAGAACATCACTTTCTCAGTGGCACTGATCAATCATTTGAGTTATCTTAGCTAGTTCCCGCTCATCTTCCTGTACGCAGTAGGGCTCTGGCCTTGGTACTTTCCTTTCCTACCCACACTCATTCTGTCTTATCCATGGCCATGCTTTTAAATAGACCACTGCCTTGCAGATCTACGTGCAGCACAGACCTGTCTCCAAATCACACGAGTATATCTAACTGCTTACTTGGCATCTCTACTTAGTTGTGTAATAGATACCACAAATAAAACACCTCCAAAGTCTAATTAATTTTTGCACTCCTACACATACCTGCTACTCCCACAGCCTGTCCCATTATGGCAGACTGTGTATTCCAAAGAGGACTGCCCCAAGATTTGCCATCCTACTGATGCTTGTCTTGCAATGTGACCTTGACCATCAAGTGGCAATGTGTCTGTCCCCTCTCCCTTGACTCTCATTACCTGACTGACTCATTCAATAGGTTATTGTGGAAGTGATGTTTTATGATTTGTAAGGCTAGGTCATGAAAATGCAGTTTCATTTGGCTGTCCAGGGTCTGTCACTCTTGGAACCTATATGCTGTGCTGTGTGGAAGTCCAAACTTGTTCCTACATAGAAACCACCTGTATAATCCATGTAGAGAGGATCCAGCCAACAACCCATCTGAAGTCTTAACCAAAGCTAGCATCAACTTGTAGACATGCGAACACAGACCATTCTAGATAATTCCAGTGCCCCACAATTTAATCAACCCCAGGCTTTTAGTCTTCCCAAGTGAGGCTCCAGTTGTTGAGCAGGAACAACGTGCTCTTACTCTGCCCTCTTTGAATTCCCAAGTCATTCAAATCTATGAGAAAAAAAAAAAAAGGTGATACACATCCTGACAGACAGCAGGTGATGGCTCATGTACTTGAGTCCCTTTTGCCCACGTTGGAGACCCAGTTCTGGGTTTCCAGCTCTATCCTGATCCAGTTCTAGCTGTTGTGGGCATTTGGGGGAGTACACCAATGGGTGAAAGATCTCTACCAGTCTACCTTTTAAATAAAATGAAAAATATAAATTTTTAAAAAAGCAGACTTTTATACTACCAATTCTGTGAAAGTACTAGCAACTTGAACAAATTTACCAGTTACTGAAGACAAAATGCTTGGGGTATTCTTTAACCTCTGATTTAGCAATTCACATTAGTCCTATGAGGGGTATTCAAAAAATCCATGCAAATGTGTTTTATGAAAAAACTATGCATGGATTTCAAATATTTTTGCACCTAAATAAACCTATTTTTAATTCCATTTTCCACAAACTTTTTAAAGTACCCTCATATGACCAAGTCATGTAAAGTTCAGCTCTTTCTCTGAAATACAGCCAGGAGCCTATCATTTCTCACACCCATATCTCTTGCCTGGAACACTGTGATAGCCTAACTACTCTATGCTTCTGCCTTCCCTCCCATACCATCTACATGCAACATAATTGGAAAAGTTCTTCCCTAAAAGTATAAACCAGACGATGTCACTTCTGCACTCAGAGCCCTCCAACAGCTTTCTTTGTGATAAATCTTAACAGCTGAATTCCTAATAGCCCACAATATAGTCCCTTCATGATCTTGGCCTCTACCACCTTGCTATTCCTACGTCTTCTCACCCTCCTTGCCTTGTTTGTCTTCCTTAGAAACTGGCCTCCTTGGTCTCCTTAAAAACACCTGACACATTCCTGCCTCAAGACCTTTGTACTTCCTCCTGCCTCCTTCTGGGAATTTCATTACCTCCAGGCCTCCTCTGGAGAGTCACATCTGGCCAAGTCTTCCCTGAATACTTTGCATAAACTAGGACCCCTTAGACTAATCACTCTCTGTTCTTAATCTTACCTACCACAACCTGAATTATGATTATTACACATTTGTTTGTGTACCTCCTGTAGAACAAGAGTTTCCCGAGAATAGAATTTGTCTTGTTGAAAGTTCTATTTCCTGGGGCTAGAGTAGTCTCCAGTGCATAGCAGGAATTCAATCAACAGTTCTTGTTGTTAAAGAACATTCCAAGGAGAGGGAAGAGCAAGTTCAAAGACCTGAAGTAGAAACTAGCTTGACTCTTTTGAGAAACAGTGTGATCAGGACAGAATGAGAATGGGGGAGAGTGAATGAGACAAGGTTGCAGAAGTAGCCAAAGACAGATCACACAGGTCCTTTTTGGCTATAGCAAAGACTGATGGGAAGAAATTGAAGGGCAGTGATGTGATCTGATTCGAATTTTAAAAAGACAGTTTTTGATGCTTTGTGGAAAACAGTGTGAATGGGGAGCAAGATAGGGAGAGGAGTTAGGAAGATGTGTCCAGGGACTTCTGCAGTAATTCAGACAAGCAAGAGATGATGGTCGTTTGAACTATGATGCTAACAACAGAGCTGTCCAAAGTGGTTAGCTATAGAACGTATTTTGAAAGTACAGCTGAACAGCCTTGCTAATTTGGATGTAAGATAATGAGAGCAATCAAGGATGACTTCTAAATATTTAGCCTTGGTAAATGCTTAAGCAGTGATACAATGGTACTGCTTTAGAAGCAGGTTTACTTTACTTTAAACAAAGGTCCTATTTTCATACGATGAATTCACAGTTGACAAGTAAGACCCACAGCAACATTCAACTGTAGTATAGATTAGTCAAACTGACATTTTCAGAACCAACAGGTAAATTCTTTGAGTCTCAGGATGCCTAGGAATGGGGCCCGATACCTAAAGTTGGACAAAATATAGAGAAAAACCAACAGCAACACCTCACAAAATGGAGACCTGTGTGTGCTACTCTTCTGGAGAAGCCCGCTGATACCCACGTAAACAGATGGCCTAACTGGGCACCCTGAAGACTGACAGATCTGGTGCCATCTAGAAAATTCCACAGGCACAGATTTTACCCAGGAAACTTGTAGCTCTTTAGAACATTTGCAGATACTGGAGAAAAAGGGGTGAGGTAATTCCACTAAAAACCCCAGTGAAAGGCTAGATAGACACCACCATTCATGTAAAGAATTAAGTAATTACATGCCTTTCTTCCAACATGCACATAATAGAAAACAAATTTGCAAGATACCTGCTGAGCGGGACCAAAAAGGAACATAGAGTAATGAAACATCCTAAGTGCTTGTCTGGAGGCTTCACTGGCTTACTGCTTCCCAAGCAGAAAAAGGCAAGCTTACCTGAACATCTCCTCTCTTCCACAAGATAATCATCTTTTTAACATATTTGCCTTTCAGTTTCCTTAAAATACTTTGCCAGTAAGTTTTTTGACCATCTTTTGTGTAGGCAGAAATTAAAACCATTACTGCACTATCTTTAATGATAACTATCCTGACACACATAAATTTTAACAAATTGATCCTCTGAATATTATCCTCCATATTTTTGAGGTTTTTCTCAGAGGCCAAGAAATAAAATGACATTTTACTCCTAGTTTAGAATCAACTGAAACACAGAGGATCAAATTGTCAGCTTTATTACTAACAAAACTGATCAAAAATCATGGCTTAGTGGTATGACCACAAGAAGCCCCGTAATACCTTCTAAAACCTCTGAACTGAACAATGCCAGCCTCTCTCCCAATAGCCTGAAAGCTCACTGGGACACAGAGCAGTGTCTTGCAGACAGGAGCCAGAAGTATGTTGTGGGCAAAAGTCATCTCCATCTCTCAAATTCAACCATCTGAGGAGTCACTTCTGTCCCGGAAGGAACGAATGAGGAGGTGGAGAGAAACAGATGCCTTCCTCACATGTTCTTCTGTCTTGGAGTACAGAGGAGAAATTACATCACTCTACCAAAACGAGGAGCGGAGAAGAGATGATTCTCCGCCTTGTCCTTCACGGTTGGAAAAAGGAACTGGATTTTGTCTCCAATCAAAGAGCTGGGTTTCCATCCACCTTCATGTTATCATTATCATACTTATAAATGAATGAGGCAGCCCACCATTGGTGGGCACAGAGAGGGGCAGAAAGGCTTGAAACCCCCCTCCCTCCATGCTTAGTTGTGGAATTTAGCAAATAATCTAACTTCAAAATCTAATTTTCTTCTATGAAAGATATTATACTTCCCTCCTATGACTTTGTTAGAATTACAGGGAAATAAAGGTGAAAGGACAGGGATATAGGTGATGACATCACTCCATTTTTTCCTTCCCTTCTCTGTGTCTGATTCAGTAATTCAGTTTAGGTATTAAATCAATCCTGCAACTCTATTCCAGACCTCGACACTTGGTTTATCTCTTGCTAGTCATTGAAATTGAATCTCAGGCTTACATTAGTCTAAGAAAAAAAAATTAAATAGGGGACAGCCCTATGGCGTAGTGGGTAAAGCTACTGCCTGCAGGGCCAGCATCCCATATGGGTGCCAGTTCAAGTCCAAGAGCTCCACTTCTGATCCAGCTCCATGCTGAAACACCTGGGAATGCATCAGAAGATGGCTCAAGTCCGTGGGCCCCTGCACCCACGTGGAGACCCTGAAGAAGCTTCTGATTCCTGGCTTCAGCCGGGCCCAAGCCTGGATGTTGCAGCCATTTGGAAAGTGAACCAGCAGATGGAAGATTGTCTCTCTTGCTCTCTTTCTCCCTATTTTTTTAAAATTTTATTTAAGGTATAAAAATTTCATGTATTTTATTTATACAGACTTAGGAACACAGTGATACTCCCAACCCTACCCTGCCTCCTGCCCATGCTTCCACCCTTCCTCCTCACCTCTCTCCTATTCCTACTCATAATTTTTACAAAGATCGATTTTCAGTTTAATTTATACTCATTAGATTAACCCTATACTAAGAGTTCAACAAACAGTAAGAAGAAAAAAAACACTGTTCCTCAACAGTAAACACAAGGGCTGTGAACAATCATAGTGGGCTGGCGCTGTGGCACAGCAGGTTAAAGCCCTGCCCTGCAGTGCCGGCATCCCATATGGGTGCTGGTTTGAGCCCCAGAGGTTTCGCTTCCAATCCAGTTCTCTGCTATGGTCTAGGAAAGCAGTAGAAGATGACCCAAGTCCTTGGGCCCCTGCACCAGCATGGGAGACCCAGAGGAGGCATGTAGTTCCAGGCTTCAGATCAGCTAGCTCTGGCCATTATGGCCATTTGGGGAGTGAACTAGCGGATGGAAAATCTCTCTCTCTCTCTCTCTCTCTCTCTGGCTCTACCTGTCTGTTACTCTATCTTTCAAATAAATAAAATAAATCTTTAAAAAAAACACAATCATAGACTCTCAAAATGTCAATTTTACTCCAATACATTACATTTTAGGTACTCTATTAGTTACCATAGATCAGGGAAACCATATATCTGTCTTTTTGAGACTGGCTTATTTTACTAAGAATAATGGTTTCCAGTTGCACCCATTTTGTTGCAAAAGACAAGATTTCATTTTGATTGCAAAGTAGTATTCCATAGTGTATATAGATCACATTTTCTTTATCCAGTCATCAGTTAATGGACATCTACGTTGATTTCATATCTTAGCTACTGTGAATTGAGCTGCACTGAACATGAGAGTACAGACACCTCTTTCATATGCTGATTTCACTTTGCTTGGAAAATTCCCAGGAGTGAGATGGATGGCTGGGTAATCTATTTTCAGATTTCTGAAGTATGTCTATACTGTCTTCCACAGTGGCTGCAGCAGTTTACATTCCCACCAACAGTGGATTAGGGCACCATTTTCCCCACATCCTTGTGAGCATTTATTGTTTGTTAGTTTCTGCATGAGAGGCATTCCTATTGGGGTGAGGTGAAATCTCATTTGTGGTCTACCTCTGACTTTCAAATAAATATTTTTTAAAAATTAAGTAAACGTTTTTAAACAGTTTAGGTTCAGGGAAAGTACTGAGTTCCCATAAACATCAGTTTCCAGCTCACATATCTGCATGCGTACACACACACACACACACACACACACAGCCTTTCCCAGTATAGACATCATATACTAGAGTAGTTTTACTTGTTACATCTGATGAACCTACAAACACATTACTACCTTCCAGTGTCCACAGTTTTCATTGGGGCACATTCTAGGTGTTGTCCATTCTAGGGATTTGACAGGCACATAACAGCAGGTTCCCACCCACAGAGTACCACATACAGTAGCTTTGTTGCCGCAAAGCCTTTTTTTTCTTATTCTCTCTGTCCCAAATGACTGGCAACCACAGAATGGAATACTATTCAGCCTTTAAGAAGATTCTCTTGCCAACTGGGAGAATATAAATATATCTGGGGACATTGTGTTAGGTGAAATACACCAGACATGGAAATAAAAATACTGCATGGCCTCACTTTACGTGCAGTCTGAAAGAGCCAAGTACACAGAAGCAGAGAGGAGTGGGGGCTACCTTGGGTTTGCATTTGGTCACAGGATAGAAAGGTACAGTTGTGTAGGATGAATACATCTAGAAATCAATATACGGTATGAGGAATATCATAAATTACACTGTATCGTATATTGGAAATTTGCTTAGAGAGTAGATTTCAAGCATTCTAGTAGCACAAAATAATAACCATGAAGGATATGATTATGTTAATTAGATTGACAGTAGTGATCATTTCATTATGTATATCAAAACATCAAGGTATATACCATGAATATATATCATTTTAGTAAATTTTTTAAATGAATATATAGAGATGTAAAATACGGGTGCCAATGTAATATCATTAGTGAATTTCAAATTAAAGCAATTAGATACAACTGTACATCTATTAGAATGACAAAAATCCAAAACACTGACAACTCTAAATGCTGCCAAGGATGCGGGGCAACAGAAAGTATCACTTATTGATGGAGGTGATGCAAATGCTACATTGCATGCCACATTGGAAGACAACTTGGCAGTCTTCTTTCAAAACTAAACATACCTTTGTCATATGATCCAGCAATTGCAATCCTTGGTATTCACCCCAATGGATTGAAAAGGTATGGGGCCAGCATTGTAGTACAGTGGGATAAGCTACCCTCTGTGACATCAACATCCCTTGATCAGAGTGCTGGTTTAGCTCCCTGATGTTCTGCTTCCAATCCAGCTCCCTGCTAATGTACTTGGAAAAGCAGAGGAAGATGGCCCAAGTACTTGGGCCCCTGCCACCCATGTGGCAGAACTAGAAGGAGTTCCAGGCTCCTGGCTTTGGCCTGGCCCTGCCTCTGTCATTGTGACCAATTAGAAAGTGAACCAATCTGTGTGTGTGTGTGTCTGTGTGTCTGTGTGTCTGCCTTTCAAATAAATAAATCTTTTTTAAAAAATAAAACTTATGCCTAAACAGAAACTTGTACACAGACATTTATAGCAGCATTATTTATAAGGTAACAAAATATGGAAGTTGACACTATTCCATTTAGTAGGTGAATGGATTAATAAGCTACAGCATGTCCCTACAATGTAATAGTAAAACTAAAAAGAAATTAGTTATGAAGTTATGAAAACAAAGAGAAATATTAATTGCTGATTACTAAGCAAAAGCAGCCCATCCAAAAAGGCTACATAGTTTATGATACCAAATTTATGACATTCTAGAAAAGGCGAAACTACAGAGACAGTACAAAGAAAAATACACGATCCTATTTTCAGTGCTGATAGACACGTTCTTTTAAAAAATACATTTACAGGGGCCAGCATTGTCATACAGTGGGTTAAGCTGCCTCCTGCACAGATGGGTGCCATATCAAGCCCCAGCTGCTCCACTTCCAATCCAGCTCCCTGCTAATGCTCCTGGGAAAGCAGCAGAAGATGGCCCAAAGTCCTTGGGTCCCTGCACCCACATAGGAGACACAGGAGAAGCTCCTGGCTCCCATCTTCTGCCTGGCACAGTCCCAGCACTGCAGCTATTTGGGGAGTGAGCCAGTGGATGGAAGACCTCTCTCTAGCTCTCTTTCTCTCTCTCGCTCTGTCTTTGAAATAATCTTTAAAAAATTATAAAAACCAGAATAGAGGTTCCTCAAAAAACTAAAAATAGACCTAGCACATGATCCAGAAATACTGGGGAAATATATCTAAAAGAAAGGAGGTCAATATGTCAAAGAGTTATCTGCATTCCCCTGTTAACTGTAGCAATGTTCACAATAGTCAAGATATGCAATCAAAATAAATGTTCCTCTACAAATGAATGGATAAAGTAAATACGACATATATATATAAAATGGAATATTGTTTAGCTATAAAAAAGAATGAAATACTGTACATTATCTAAAAGAAAATAAGCCAGGCATAGAAAGACAGATTTCTCATATTCTCATTCATGCATGAAAACTGAAACAGCTGATTACATGGAAGTTGAGAATAAACTAACGTTCACTAGATGGTGTGGAGGGGCGAAGGGGTAGGGACAACAGATAGAGGGAGGTTGGGTAACAAGTACCAAGATATAACTAGGAATAAGTTCTTGTATTTACAGCATAGCAGGATGACCCTAGCTGCTAACAACTGATCTAATTAAGAACTAGGAAATAGTAATTTTATGGTTTCTAACACAAAGGTATGATCGATCCTTAAGGAGATGGAAATGCTAGTTATCCTAATCTGTTAATTACAGTATACATATGTATTGAATTATCACATTTTACCCCACAAATATGTACAATTATGTGTCAATTTTTAAAAAATTAAAAAAATACAATCACATAAGAGGATTAACTCTTAGCTATCTATAGCACTCTTAAGTGACCAAAGTTAACTTATTATATATTTTAAAAGAGAGAGAGGAGAGGATTTTGTTTCCAAAACAAATGATGTTTGAGGTGATACATACCTTAATTATCCTAATTTGATCATTGTACATTACATGTATGTATCAAAATATCACACCGTACCCTATAACCATTAACAATTATGTGTGAACTAAAAATGTTTAAGATACATCTTCCATTGTATCTTAAATTCCACCATCAGATGTTCCTAGTTCTGAGCTGTGACATCTCGGACATTAAGAATTAAAAAAAGAAAACCAGAGCCGAACAATGCTACAAAACCAGTATCACCAGTCTCCTAATGACTCCACTACAGTGACTGACACTTGCCATCACCACCTTAGGAGAAAGTTGCTTTTGGCTGACTTAATAGGGAGTGGGGAAAGCATGAGAACATTTTGATAATGAAATGAAGATGATTCTACAGATCCACACATATCAAAAATTAAAAGTAGCTTAATTATACTTCCACCTCTGTAACTAAATATACACACCCACCCACACACAGGTAAAGAAACAAATATATATCAAGATAAAGAAATGCAGTTAATTAGCAATAAGACCTGATCCATTTGTATGGAGAGAAACACGTGTTGGAAGATGCAGTGGGGGTCCCAGGCAGTTCTGGTGATTTAAGACACCAGGTACTTTCCAGAGATAATGAGGAAAAGGATGAGTGAAGAATGGGGTATTCCCTAGAAAAATGCTGCCATTTTTCTGAGGGGGCTCAGATGAAATATGCTTTCTCATCGTAATTGTGTTCTCGAGTTTGTTGTTTGCACCTCATCTCCTCGCAAAAGCAAATGACTACACTTGCTCTATAGTCAGCATTTGTCACATGACTGTAGATTGTTCCACTTAGTGATGAATAAAAATCTAAAGCAAGCATGCCATTTTGAAAAATCAGTATCCTATCATGGCTTAAATATGGGGTACTGAACAAGTGCAGTGGAAAAAGGCAAGGGACTTTGACTTCCTGTATCCATAATGATGAGCACTGTCATAAAATTCAAGTCTCATTCTCTCTCAAGGGCAAGACAGTATGCCGACAGTGCCTTTTACTTAACAGCTCTGACAACCAACTCAAGCAGAAGCATAGCAGCCATAGAGAAACATCTGCTGAGCAAAAAATATGGAGACACAGGAAATGTGGCCAAAAGGGAAGATGGCATTGGATCTGCAGTCACATGGATTCTCAAGTAAATATCCTGTTTTTTAACCCCAGAGCTGATGCCTTGTGCATTGAACCAGGGAACCACTCTAAGATCTTGGTCATATATATTTGGGAATTCAATGGAAATAAACTACTATTTTGGAGGCAGTTTCTAAATCCAAGGCTCTGGAATACAGAAAAGGTAAAAAGAGGGGCTTCTTTCTTTTAACATTGGGTTAAAGTAATGAGTTACTTCATCAGAAGCCTCTGATTTGCCATATGGTCACCAAAAAGCCAAAAAAAGCAAATCAGATCTTCCCCCTGCCAAATAGAGTCCATACAGGTTTAAAAGCTAAACAGTGAGGTTCTCATGATCCTTTTGCTCAGGGAATATCAGTTCTGTCTTTGCTTTGTCTGAGCACATGCAAAAATCAATTTGCTATGAAACAAATTACCATAATCTAACTATTTTCTTGATTTAACAAACTGAAAAATCTGAGGTAGGGTACTGGAGGTAGAACCCTGAATGGGTAATCTCATCAAATTTGAATTCAAACCAAAATTACATGTGAAATGAGGCAGCGTAAGGGTTTTTAAGAAATGGGCTCTGTTCAATGATAAAACATTAATGATAAAAGTTTTAATTTTTAGGGTGAGTGAAACTATGCTTTTAATGTCATATGTCCTTCTTCCTGATGTAATTAATTTGGACAGACAAAATTCATCTTATTTTGAAACATTGAAATAAATGACAGCCGAAAAATAACTAGGAAAAGAGGTGATGACACATTTCTATTTGTGTCAGAGCACGCTCACACTTTTAAGTGTGAGCACACTACTAGTAGAATACCTGCCATTCTACACTCCTCCACTCTAAGCTGGGAACTGGTTATTTTATTCAGTTTGTAATTATTGAGCCATAATAATGAAGACACCTAAAAGGCCCTATGAGAGTATTAAGAATCTATAAGGCAGACTCATAGAACAGCAGATGTCCTAAACAGCACTCTGGCCTCAGAATCAGCCCTTAAGGCATTCAGATCTGGCTGAAGAGCCCATGAGAATATTTTAGGCATGGAAAGCCAAGACACTCTGGCAAAACAAAACAAAACAAAACAAAACAAAACAAAACAAAACAAAACACCTAAATGAAAGATCTCTGCGAGTGAGATCCCAGTAGAAAGAACAGGCCATCAAAGAAGGAGGTACCTTTATCTGAAGGGAGGAGAGAACTTCCACTTTGACTATGACCTTGTGTAAATAAGATTGAAGTCAGCGAACTCAAGAGGCTTCCATAGCCTTGGAAACTTCATGACTAGAGCCTAGGGAGATTTCTGATGCCATAAACAAGAGTGTCAATTGTAAAGTCAACAATAGGAGTCACTGTGTACTTACTCCTCATGTGGGATCGCTGTCCTTAATGTGTTGTCCAATGTGAATTAATGCTATAACTAGTACTCAAACAGTACTTTACACTTTATGTTCTGTGTGGATGCAAACTGATGAAATCTTTACTTAATATATACTAAATAGATCTTCTGTATATAAAGAGAATTGAAAATGAATCTTGATCTGAATGGAATGGAAGAGGGAGCGGGAGATGGGAGGGGTGCAGGTGGGAGGGAAGTTATGGGAGGAAAAGCCATTGTAATCCATAAACTGTACTTTGGAAATTATATTTACTAAATAAAAGTTTAAAAAAAATAAATAATAATCTATAAGGCAATCCCTGACCTCCTAGTGGTTGAACTCTTCTCATAGGAGTAAAACATAAGAATGACTACAGTGCATGACTGTAAAATAAGCTTCATGTCAACATCAAGAGGTGCAAAATCACCCAAAGTTGTTTGTTTCAAAATGAATCCCTCCCGAGGAGGAAGGACTTATAGAATAAGCATCATATCTGAGAATGACAGAGGGCCAATGCTGGCTATGAACACAAAAGAAATATCCAAGTATAAGAAAAGGTATGTGTTGTGCAATGAATCACAAAGTCACAGGAATCCTTTTGAGGTCATAGAGTTTATGCTTTGTTTTTATTAATAAAATATAGGATCTTGTGTGTTATTTTTGATTCTAGTCACATCAGAACACAAGTACAGGAGACGGTATGCATATATTTTATTTTTAATTCAAACAGGTGAAACTTTAAAGTAAATGAGGGTTGAAAAATACTTAGGAGGAGAGGCAGGCTGTTAGACAATACATTAATAAGTGCTTAATAAGTGCTTGGTATTAAGGAAGGTACACAGAAAAAAATCAAAGAGGAAGCTCTTTGAAGGTAAAGAATTTATCACATTCACAATCCATCCACAGTATTCATCAGTATACATCTTCATGAATAGGAGATAACCAATTTATATTTTTTAAGACATAAACTTAGAGGAACAGATGATTGAATTACAGCATCAGTAACAGAATCCCTTAGATTTGGCATTTATATAGAAACTTGTATTTGTTGTATTTCTAGAAAAATAATCACTTCAGCTTGTAATAGCAGAGCTAATGTCAATGCTAAACATAGAGATTAGAGACCAAATACAAAAGAAAGAGGGAAACACTAAGAGCTGATGAAAGATGGCATCTTCCATCGAACGTTACACTTCTTGAGTTTCCCAGCAGGCAAGAAAAAATAGGGAAGCAATAAATTTTTCTATTTCCATTATCTGATTAAAGGAAAATACATCTCCAGAGAAAGATATCTTCTTGGCACTATACAATACATTTCTTAAAAGAATTCACATATAAGGAACTCGGGGTAACCTCATGGGCAGCGATGTCAAGAGCCTCCTGCAGACTTTGTAAAGAGAGGCTCTTCATGTGTTTCTTTGCTGTTCTGACTTTTGATAAAAACTCAAAGAATAGACACAAACTATAACTCAAATAAGGCATTTTTATTGGCAGTTAAGCGTGTTGCTCTCTGGTGGTTTATAGAATCATGAGTAAAGTTTGGGAAAAATGTAAAGAACTCATGGTGAATGCCAATCTCAAGGACCACTGGTCTGCTTTGGGGACCATTGGTAGGAGGAGGACAGCAATCAATTCAAAGCTGAGATCTTTGCAAGGAATTCTGGGAGTTCAGATCCCTGTGTCTATTAATTACATGCTTATCACATGTACATCCAGAAGCTTAGAAATAGGAAATAAAAGCCTGGATCTGAGGAAGTAAAACAGGTTTTTAAAAAAGGAACTATTTTGTTAGAATGAGATAAACAGGAATGTTAAAGAAAATTCAAGAGAAGTTAAATTATCAATTTTCTTTTCTTTGTGAAAGTCAAACCAGGACACAGTTTTGAGACAATTATCTAGCATATTATAAAACTGATTTATACTACAAAAACATTATGAAACTGATTTATATTACAAAGTCAGGTTTTTTTTAAAAAAAAGGATGAAATTATCTTATACTACTTCTACATATTATTATACAATTTAACTCCTTTTTGGAAGCATGTAAAGTATGGATTATCACTTATTTTGCATTAAATACATAATTGCCCAATTATAATAAAGGGAAACATTCTCGAGTCAGATTTATTCAAGGAACCAAAGTATATAATTTCTGGAAGAAAAAAAATCAAGGAAGATAATTTTCTACTTTTATCTATCACCAGTCATTTTATTTCAAAATACAGACATAAACTGTTGAGTAGATGCATTTTCTGGCAAAGTCAAGACACAGTGAGCAGAGGAAGTGGACATTTTGCTGGCAATAGTGATGGTTTTATAGGAATTACCAATCCCACTGGATGAAGCACTGCTTCAGTTTTCCCACCAGGCTCGAACATAGCCATCTTGGCAATGATGTGGGCCAGTCCAACTCCACTGAAAATCACTCTACAACCAAGGATGGATTTTGAAATTCATTTCCATAAATGTTCCCTGAAGTTGTACTATAAATTTTAACATGAAATTGACCTTAAAGATTTGCTAAAATATTAAATGCATGCTTAAAATATTTATTAACTTTTTCTTCGTTATTTCCAAGTCATATCCAGAGATTTCGAGCACTTGAAAGAGGAATCTGATGGCTGTTCTGATCACCCCTGCTTCCTCGTTATTTATAAATTCCTGGTTTGACAGAGCTGTGCATTCCGGAGTCTCTAACCAAGAGACTGGATCATCAGGAAATGTGAGGACGTTTCAGTAAAAAAGTGTGAGGAAACAGGCACAGCAACTGGAGTATTAGAAGCAGTTTGAGAAAGAATATGACATTCTATAGAGTGAATAATCAAGTTCCCCTCCCACCCACAGCTAGATGGTATTCCTTCTGGTCAAACAATGTACACCTCCTTCCATGTTAGTTAACTTTTAGAGTTCTCCAAAGATTACAAGGAATTTCAAATGGCAAGAAAGTGTTAAGAACAAAGCCAGAAAATATGCATATACATATTAAGCAACAAAAAAATAAAACCATTGAATATTTGTAAAGTGCCTCTAATATGTACATACCTGCCAACTCTTTGAGAGGAGTTATTTGAAAGGCAGAGTTACAGGGAGGGGTATAGGCAACCCATATAAAAAGAAGGAACCATGTTTTCTTTCAAGAACACTTCTATGCTATGAGTGAAAACATATTTATGCAGATGAACCCTTTTTTACTCATTAAACATTCTCTAAGATACTGCTTTTAAAAATAAAGGGGTTGGCATTTTTGGTGCAGCAGGTAAAGTTGCAACGTACAACACCAGCATCCCATATGCACACCTGTTAGGGTACTGGTTGTTCCATAGCCCATCCAGCTCTGTGCTCATGGCCTGAGAAAAGCTGCAGAAGCTTGGGCTCTTGCCACCCACGTGGGAGACCTGGATGAAGCTCCTCACTCTTGCCTTCGTCCTGGCTCAGCCCCAGCTGTTGCATTCACTTGGGGTGTGAACCAGCAGATAGAAGATCTCTCTCTCTCTCTCTCTCTCTCTCTCTCTCTGTAACTGTGCCTTTCAAACAAAGCAAGCTTTAAAAATATTTTTACTCATTGTAGCAAAGGATTTTGCACATTGGGAACAATGACAGGTTAGCATCACTAGATTTTAACAATGTTACTATTCTAAGATTCATTTACTACATATGTAACAGCCAATTGTAACCTCTTTTAGTTGTGCAGCTGGTAAAGGCAGACAGCCAAAGACATGGCTCTGAGGATGAGCCTACCCAGTTCTACAGCCTTAGTCAGCTACCTTGTAAATGGGGGTCATTGGTTATAATGGGTTATTCAGAATTGTGGATCAAGATTATAAAAAACAAGGGGCCAGCATTGTGGTACAGTGGGCATCCCATATAGGCTCCACTACTTCTGATCCAACTCTATACTAATGCGCTTGAGAAAGCAGCAGAAGATGGCCCAAGTGCTTGGGCTCCTGCCACCCACACGAGAGACTTGGAAGAAGCTTCTGGCTTCAGCCTGGTCTAGCCCTGGCTGTTGCAGGCGTTTGGGGAGTGAATCAGCAGAGATCTCTCTGTCTATACCTCTCTCTCAGTAACTCTGCTTTTTAAATAAATAAATAAATTATCTATCTATCTATCTATCTATCTATCTATCTATCTATCTTAGGGTTGGTGCTGTGGCATAGCGGGTGAGGCTGCTGCCTGCAGTGCCAGCATCACATACCAGCACTGATCTGAGTCCAGGCTGCTCTAGTTCCGATGCAGCTCCCTGCTGATGTGCCTGGGAAAGCAGCAGGGGATGGCCTGAGTCCTTGGGCCCCTGCTCCCACATGGGAGACCCAGAGATATTTCCAGGATCCTGGCTTCTGATGGGCCCAGCTCAGGCCATTGAAGCCATTTGGGAAGTGAACCTCTCCCTCTCCCTCTCTCTCTCTCTCTCTGCTTCTGCCTCTCTGTAACTCTGCCTTTCAAAAAAAAAAAAATAAATAAATATTTTAGGGGCCCAGAGCAGTGGCTCACTTGGTTAATCCTCCACCTGTGGCGCTGGCATCCCATATAAGCACCAGGTTCTAGTCCCGGTTGCTTCTCTTCCAGTCCAACTCTCTCTGCTGTGGCCCGGGAAGGAGGTGGAGGATGGGATGCCCAAGTGCTTGGGCCCTGAACCCGCATGGGCGACCAAGAGGAAGCACCTGGCTCCTGGCTCAGATTGACGCAGCGCACCGGCCGTGGCGGCCATCTGGGGGGTGAACCAACGTAAGGAAGACCTTTCTCTCTCTCTCTCTCTCTCTCTCTCTCTCTCTCTGTAAATCTACCTGTCAAATAAATAAATAAAAAATCTTTAAAAATATTTTAAAGAAAAGATTATAAAAATGCAGAACCTTAAAATCAAATCAAACAAGCATGGCTTACAGCCTTTGGTTTATTGATTCATTCTTATTATGGATGGCAGCACACTGCTATCTGACTTCTTCTAGCTCATGATTCTGCTACATAAGTTGAAAATGATGCTGGTCCCTAGGTTACCATGAGCTTCTAGGTCAGGCTGGGAAATCAAAATTATCCATTTTCCCTGACACAGGACCTGTACATCTTATCTGCTAGTTACATAGCAGCTGAAGTTGCCCCTTTACTGATGTGTTGTTGTTTGAACCTAACATTTTGTTCAAATCGCATCTTCTCCCATATGGCTTGTATGAACTTTATTTGAACTTCCTAGATTAGAAATGAATGCATGCTTTGTAGACCTCTGTCTGAAAACTGAATTTTCCAAACATGTGCTTGCACTTGGCCTTTGTTGTTCTTGTTGTTCTCGTGAGGACTAACTTAGTTGACAATATTCTGAACAATAAGGATTGTCAAAAAACTATACATAGCATTGCCCTTTAATAAGATCCTAGAGGATGTTAAAGAAAAGAACTGACATCCCTATTGATTTATGGTACTTACTATTCTAGCTAGAATTAGAAATTGAATAGGTATATGGCTGGCGCCGTGGCTCACTAGGCTAATCCTCCGCCTAGCGGCGCCGGCACACCGGGTTCTAGTCCCGGTCGGGGCGCCGGATTCTGTCCCGGTTGCCCCTCTTCCAGGCCAGCCCTCTGCTGTGGCCAGGGAGTGCAGTGGAGGATGGCCCAGGTGCTTGGGCCCTGCACCCCATGGGAGACCAGGAAAAGCACCTGGCTCCTGGCTCCTGCCATCGGATCAGCGCGGTGCGCCGGCCGCAGCGCGCTGGCCGCGGCGGCCATTGGAGGGTGAACCAACGGCAAAGGAAGACCTTTCTCTCTGTCTCTCTCTCTCACTGTCCACTCTGCCTGTCAAAAAAAAAAAAAAAAAAAAGAAATTGAATAGGTATATAGAAACAACTTTGATTTTAATTATTTCAATAGTGAACTTTCTGATACTGAAGAATCATGGCTGGTGGTACTCAAAGAAAGTCCTAATGCATACATAAATGGAAAATACTGAAGCCCTGTACACAGGCAGTGGTAAGGGAAAAAATCTCAGCACTTATATACACCAGGTTTGCCAAGGTCTGGAACTCTAGGTCACAGATACTGGCTAGGGTGACATGGTGAGTAGCATTCCTGCCTTATAGAGTAGACTTTGGTGCTGGAAAAGTTAGGTGCTCAAAGGCAGGAAACCCACTATTGAAGCTTCTCCTTACTTGATCTTATTCCATGTCACAGCGAAGATGACCAAACTTTGGGTGTGTCTCCAGTATATGGAGCCCTGGGTATACACCTGCAGCCTTCTGATAGGTATTCTTTACTGAGTGGACCAGAATATAAGCAAATTTGAATTAAACCCAAGTTATTGTTGCTGCCTGCATTTGAATCTAGATAAGACTCCTTAGTCTAGCCTAACACAAATAGAAACTATGATAGCATTAAAATTAAGAGCTTACATTACTAAAAATTATCTTCCCAATTTTTATGAAGTTAGAGAAGTCCTGAGGTTAACTGAATGGTGTGAAATATATTTTTAAAGGATAGTAAAGACTGTCGTGTGTGTGTGTGTGTGTGTGTGTGTGTGTGTTTTGGTGAGTATAACATATTTTTTGTTATAATTTCCCCTATATTTTTGGGTGACATTTTGTGGCTTACTACAAATTAGTATTCTATAGCATTATCATTTTGTAATTTTATTTATAAATGCACTATAAGATACTTAGAACTCATTTTCTTTAATACTATAAGCACTGAAATATTATTGAGAAATATATGTTAAAATGATAGGATATGGTCTCCTATTCAGAATATATATTATTAGCATGTTCTTTGTTATGGGCCATAAAAACCACTAACTATAATAGGTTTCTTTATTCAGGAAGTATTTATGGAACATCTGTTCTCTTCAAAGCATAGCACTAGGAACTGTGAGAATATAACAAGCCAAAAAACAAAGCCTGTCCCTGAGGAACTTGTAAAGAGAACGAAGCAAGAAGATACATACAGAAGGCCGTTGTAGAAATTACGAGGCAATATGGACACATTACTTAGCTCACTGCAAAGGTTCAGTACTCACTCTTGCGTTAGTTATTTATTCAGTGGTAACTAAAAGTGTGATCCTAGCCCTCAGGGAATGTACAGCCTTGAAGAATAGATACAAGTAAATGATCGTTCACAATACCACATGACATAAGAGAAATATGCACAAGCATAGATTATGAAACCAATTACTAGGAGAATATCAAGTTCAGTTCATAAGGAAAGCTTATCAAAATAAACAAGTTTGGATCTGAGCCTTGAATGATATATAGGAACAGGATATCAGGAAGGGGAGTAATACATGGGCCTATTGGGTAGTAAGAACACAAAATGGACAAAATCCCTGATACAGGAATCAGCAGCAGGAGCTGTGTATGGGACGGTGAGGATTAGGTCAACAGAAAAAGGCGAGTTAGGAGGCAGCTGTGAGACTTAAGTGGCACAGCTGAGGGATGCCCAGTTGATGTCCACCTTGCATAATATGATGGCAGAACCTGGACTCAAGTTTGATCAGCCACAGAGAGACAGTGGGAACACAATCATTGTTGTGGTTTGAGTCTCTGGACAGGTAGATGTTGAAATAGAATTTAGTGTTTATCAGACTGTGCCTTTTTGATCAACAGGTTGTATCAAGGGGGAGAAATCAGAATGAGGCAGACAGAGAAGCCCACTGACTGTACAGGGAGGTCAGGAGCTAAGAAGGCTAAGGAGAATCTAGCATTATATCTTCAGAGCTCCTTGATTGTGGGCAGCTCCAGAAATCACTGTCTCCTTAGACCAGGTAGCTTTCGATAGCCAGAGAAATTTCTGATGGGGCTCACCAGCTGTCCACGGGTAGCACTCCCTGCAGCTGGGACAAGTCATTCCTTGTAGGAATACCTGGGAAGTCATTGTTACCAGTCTCATTTCACAGGGTAACCATCACAGCACCTGGAGACTTCATAGATATGCATGTCCTCCAGCCTTACTCAAGACCTAGTGAATTACAAACTTTGTGTGTGGGGGGGGTGGCCATCCAGGAATCCATTGTGATTATGACATACACTGAAGTTTTTTTTTTTTTTTTGACTTTTTTTTTTTTTATCTTTTATTTAATGAATATAAATTTCCAAAGTACGTCTCATGGGTTACAATGGCTTTCCCCCCCATACCGTCCCTCCCACCCACCACCCTCCCCTTTCCCACTCCCTCTCCCCTTCCATTCACATCAAGATTCATTTTCGATTATCTTAGTATACAGAAGATCAGCTTAGTATACCTTAAGTAAGGATTTCAACAGTTTGTTCCCACACAGAAACATAAAGTGAAAAATAATAGATGATTTTTTTTTAAATGATGATGAAATCAGATCAGACCTATTGTCATGTTTAATCCCAGTGAGAGTCAAGTTGGGAATTGATAGTTTCTTTTCTTTTTTTTTTTTTTTAACAGAAGATCAGTTTAGTGTACATTAAGTAAAGATTTCAATCGTTTGCACCCCCATAGAAACACAAAGTGAAATATACTGTTTGAGTACTCGTTATAGCATTAAGCCTCAGTGTACAGCACATTAAGGACAGAGATCCTACATGAGGAGTAAGTGCACAGTGACTCCTGTTGTTGACTTTACAAATTGACACTCCTGTTTATGGCATCAGTAATCTCCCTATGCACCAGTCATGAGTTTCCAAGGCTATGGAAGCCCCTTGAGTTCTCCGACTCTTATCTTGTTTAGACAAGGTCATAGTCAAAGTGGAGGTTCTCTCCTCCCTTCAGAGAAAGGCACCTCCCTCTTTGAAGACCTGTTCTTTCCACTGGGATCTCACTCACAGAGATCTTTTTGCCAGAGTGTCTTGGCTTTCCATGCCTGAAATACTCTCATGGGCTTTTCAGCCAGATCCGAGTGCCTTTAGGGCTGATTCTGAGGCCAGAGTGCTATTTAGGACATCCGCCATTCTATGAGTCTGCTGAGTATCTCACTTCCCATGTTGGATCACTCTCCCCTTTATTTATTCTATCGGTTAGTGTTAGCAGATACTAGACTTGTTTATGTGCTCCCTTTGACTCTTAGTCCTTTCATTATGATGAATTGTGAACTGAAATTGATCACTTGGAATAGTGAGATGGCATTGGCACATGCCACCTTGATGGGATTGAATTGGAATCCCCTAGTATGTTTCCAACTCTACCAATTGGGGCAAGTCAGCCCGAGCATGCCCCAAATTATACATCTCTTCCCTCTCTTATTCCCACTTTTATGTTTAACAGGGATCACATTTCAGTTAATTTTCAACACTTAAGAATAACTGTGTGATAATTACAGAATTAAACCAGTCATATTAAGTAGAACAGACAAAAAAAAATACTATGAGGGATAATGTATTAAGTTTATGACATACACTGAAGTTTAAGAACTGGTAAGTTGGTATTTGAAAGATGAGAATGAGTACATGATCGGTAAGGAAACTAAAGAATCACCCAAGAGCTTCATTTCCCAAAGCTCTGTATCTAACTTAGCTGTATTGCTTTGAATCACATGCTAATTCTCTTAAATTTAATAAAAGAAGAGATATTTTCTTCTAGTTTTATTATCTATCTGCTAGTCGACTTAGCATATCCAGTCGGGATTTGAGTGATTCACACTCCCTTTTTGATCATGATTTAATATTTATTTAAGTTCTAGATCCTTCTTTCATCCCTATTACTGTTTTTAGATGAAAAGGAATTTTGTGTAACAGTCCTAAAAGAACTCCTAAACAGCAAATTTGCATGGCAGAAGCTCATATCATAACACACCCTTTTTGGTTTTAGGTTGTGCTGCATCTCTCAAGCAAAAAATCTTACTATGGCATGCAAAGAGTAATGACTCACCCATTAGCTGTGAGGCTCAATCCAGTCAGAAGGAGGGTACATGACTAGTTGTCCTTCCAATGATTCTTGCTGGAAACTGGTAGCTCAGCTAGGGACTGCATTTCCTGACTTCCCTGGCAGTGACAGGTGGTCATAGGATTTGGGTCAATGAGAGGTGAGAAAAGTAAAACATGTCCTCTCTCATCAGTTTTGTTTGGAGTTCCTCCTCAATCCACTCCCACCAGGGGTTGCAATACCCGTGTACAGAGAAATGAAGTCATGGATGTCCTTCATATTCTTGATCTGTCTGCACCGAAACTAGCTTTAATTATAAATATTACCATAGATGCCACAATGAAGCCAGGTTGTCCCTTAGAGTCCCTGGGCTACTGTTGTAGAAGTCCTCCACCTCCACCACCAGATACCAAAATTCATGAGTACTCAAGTTCTTGACATTAAATGACATGGTTTTTATTTATAATATATACATTCTCCTATGTACTTTAAATGATCTCCATATTCGTAATGATCCTGCATTCTTAATGCAATGTAGGTGCTTTATAAACAGGTGCTATACTATATTGCTTAGAGAATAGTGACAAGAAAAAACATCTGGACACTTCTACTTTCTATTTTCAACCCCAGGTTGCTTGGATTCAAGGATGTGGAACCTACAGACAAGGAGGTCTGAATTTATTTCCTAATCTGGAGTGAAGTACAAAGAATTCACACCAGTTTTGACAGGTAGAGGAGTTATACAAAAGTTCTAGTAAATAAAGAAATAACAGCGGTACCCACGAAGTCTTTCATCTCTTACTGATACAATGTAAGTGAACAAATATTTAGCAGAAAAGTTTATAAGACAGAAACTTACCTGCAAGATAAATAACTTCTGATCTACAGTAGAATTCACTAGAATGTATGTTCCACAAGGATAATGAGTAGTTTATTTATTGCTAAATTCAGAGAAGCTAGAAAAATAACCCTGGCATATAAATAAAGTTGTAGAATAAATATCATCTTTCACATCCTAATATCTATGAATAATTGGAACATATACAAAAATAGTGTTAAAATATTTACACCTGTTTTGAAATACATTAATCTTCCTCAAAATCAGCTGTAATTAAGCCATTTTTAAGAACTGCTTAACAAAAAAATTCTATGATACTATTATCAATACAGCTTTTACTACTGAACTTATTGATTAAATTCAAGATTTAGGAGCAAGTTTATGAAGATAAAAATAGAAACTACTAGAACTACTAAGAAAAATGTAGAATATAAAATTGTATTTCATGACAATCAAAGAAACACAGTAAGTTCCCTTAAGACAATGCAGTAATGCTGGTATTTCAATCTAAATTTGTCTTGTACATGGCTTTTACTTCATGCAGCAATGTTGCAGAGATATTTTGGAGTTAAAAAAAAAACACTTAATGAAGTGGTGTAATGCAAATACTTTATACCAGATAAAAAGAACTTTATGTTTGGCATTATTTAGTCTATTGTTAGTGATTAGCCAACTCCTCTAGTTAGATCAATGCTTGCTAAAGTGGGCAAAGCCATGAATTCAATAAGTCAATGGGTGGACTAGTTATCTTTGTTCCATTCTAAAGCCAAAACTGCACCCTTAATTAACAATGCTTGCTATTGATCTGAGAGGGAACCTGGTGAGTAATAAGACAGATAAGTAAGTCCGTAAAATCACTAGAAAAACATTTCAAACCTCTTGCATATGTTTAAAGCAGTCAGCTGAAATATCAGTAGAAGTTCAAGAGTTGGTTCTTGTTATGGCTCTGATGTTATTTTATACATAATTCTGGGGGACTTAAGACCTAACTATACGATAATTTTCTAAAAATCTTCAATACAGAGATATTTTTATCCATTTAACTCATGGAAACAGTAACAGACGAATGTGATAAAATGGATTTAAAAGAGTAAGAGTTATGGAAGGAAGATATGGTATTGATCCAAAATAACATCAAACTGATTACTTAAGAGAATTTCTTCATAGTTTCCAAAATATTCCATGTCTTACTACCTAATTCTGTGTGCTTTAGAAGATAATCCTCTTCATCCTATGTTATGCATAAAGAATTCTTTTTTATTTATATCAGGTGAACAAATTTCATGTATTTCACATACACAGATTTAAAAGCATAATGATACTTCCCACACTATCCTCCCTCCCACCCTTACTCCCACCCTCCTTCCTCCTTCCTTACTTTTTCTTTCAATTTTCACAATAGCATACTTTCAGTTCATTTTATAATCAATAGTTTAACCCTCCACTAAGTAACCAATTCAACAAGTTCTAAGTCAAAAAAACACTGTTTCTCAAAAGTATAGACAAAGGTTATAAATGTATTCTTAAAAATAGCTGGCCTCAAAATAAAACCTATCCGGGGTGGCATTTGGCCTAACGGTTAACACGACAGGTGGGATGCCCACGTCCCGCATTGGGGTTCAACACCCCCAAGCTTTCATTCCAGCTTCCTGCTACAGCAGACCAGGGAGACAGCTGTGATGGCTGATGTACTCGGGTTCTTGCCACCCTTGTGCAATACCAAGATTGAACTCCCAGCTCCCAGCTTTGTCCTGGCCCAGTTCTGGCCATTGAGGGAATTTAAGAGAGCTAGAGGATAGGAACTCTCTCAGTCTCTGCTTCTCATAGACTCTTGATTTTAAAACACACACACACACACACACACACAAACACACACAAATCATAATCAGGTAAAAGGATACTGCACACTAGAATAGCAATGAGGATAGTGAAATATGTCTATACTCTTGAGAAACAGTTTTTCCACTCAGAACTTGTTAATTCTTTACTTAGTGGAGGGTTAAGCTATTGATTATAAAGTAAATTGAAAGTATGTCACACACAAAAACATAACCAGTTAAAGAGATT
The DNA here is from genome assembly GCF_051225735.1 of Oryctolagus cuniculus. Taxonomy (NCBI): domain Eukaryota; kingdom Metazoa; phylum Chordata; class Mammalia; order Lagomorpha; family Leporidae; genus Oryctolagus; species Oryctolagus cuniculus. The sequence continues at coordinate 132,864,266 of NC_142869.1, read as the reverse complement.
CTGTACACTACAATAGCAATTAGGATAGTGAAATATTTTGACTGCTGTTTCTGGTTAACCTCCCAATACAGAAATATGATCCAGTCAGATGCTTGCTTTTTTCTCTCCCCTCAGAAATTTTCTGGCATATTTTAAGAATGATGTGAAAGATTAGAAAATCTCAACCATGCCATTAAGTACAAAAGAACCTTAGAAAGGGAAAAGTATGGGGGCCTGTGTTGTGGCATAGCAGGTAAAGTCACCGCCTGAGATGGCAGCATCCCAAATGGATGCCAGTTTGAGTCCTGGCTGCTCCACTTCTTATCCAGCTCCCTGCTAATGTACTTAGAAAAGCAATGGAGGATGGCCCAAGTGCTTGGGTCCCTGCACCCATGTGGGAGACCTGTAAGAAGCTCCTGGCTTCTGCTTTGATACAGCCCAGCCTTAGCCATTGCAGCCATTTGGGGAATGAACCAGAGGATGAATGGAAGATCTCTCTCCCCCTCTCTGTAACTGTACTTTCAAATATATGTTTAAAAGTTAAAAAAAAAAAAAAGAAAAAGTCTTCGAACACAAGCTAGATAGTTCCTGAGGATAAATTGTTCCCATGATTAAGCAGTCGGTCTTGGCCTCTGAATCATTTCCCTGCTTCGGCTTCTGCTCCTCAGTTCTAAAGTCCTGCGCAGGTGCTGGGATGTTCATGCTCCTTGTAGATGCCTATTCTGGCTCCCCTCTCTGGGAAGCTTTACTCCCTGAACTACTTCTTCTGCTCTTTACGGAGTTCCGGCCCCATTCTGAAGTGATGCAGTCAGCTCCACTCTTGTTGCTGCTCTCAACCCACAGGCCTTTTCTCCATTTGGTTATGGAAAAGTCAGTTGCAAAGTGTGTATGAATTTTCTAACACATATTTGAAAAATCTTGTGGTGTGTGTTTTATCTATCTCCAACTTGAATTTTAAAAAAGACAAAAGAGAGACAGATACCCTCACTTCTTCCTAAAAATTTCTATTAGTTAATGACTCCTTTCCCCTAGAAATTCAGACACAGACTCTAATTCCTGACAAATAAATATCTGTAATTTGGAATAAGTTGCTTAGGACTCACATGAAAGCAACTAGTATCCCCAAAATTGTAATTTGGGAGAATAATTTAAAATATATATATATATGTAAACATATACATAGACATAAATGTTTGAATAACAATGGTAATGTTTTATATAGAGATTGCTTTTAAGGATTTATTTTTTTTTGAAAGTCAGGATTACAGAGAGGGAGGGAGAGACAGAGAGAAATCTTCTATCTACTTATTCACTTCCTTGATAGCTGAAATGGCCTGAACTAAGCCAGGCTGAAGCCAGGAGCCAGGAGCTTCCTCCAGGTCTCCCAAGTGGGTAGCAGAGGACCAATGCTTGGGCCATCTTCTGTTGCTTTTCTTAGGCCATTAGCAGGGAGCTAGATTGGAAGTGGAGCAGCCAGGACAGGCACTGGTACCCATATAGAATGCCAGCATTACAGGAGGTGGCTTTACCCACTACGGCACAGTGCTTGTCCCTATAGAAATATTTTATTAATTCTTTAATGGAGCCTTACATAGGTTCTACTTACTTACGGTGCCATCCTACCTAGGAAACAGCACATTTTCAATTCCATATGCAAATCCCATCACCCTCACATAAACTGAGCCCCAGCTAAACCAGTGACTCATTCTGGACCTTCCCTCCAACCAGATACGAGTCAGAAGACATCAGTGTAACTTCTGCTCGAGTTGATGACAGGCATTGGCTACGTGTCCACGGGTTATGACCACGATGCTTTCTAGAGCTACACACTGCCTGGAGGTTTTTGCTTAAGAAAAAGTTACAAGTGAGCTTGCTGAAATATCTTCACTGTTTTTAATTTTACCTTAACAAATGATTGCCATGGCATGGAAAGTGAGTTGCAAATAGTGGCTATTTGCTTGAACATTTACGTTTCACTGCATGCTCCCACTCAGTGTCTACTTAACATATGCATTTTGATTCAGATAAAAGCGAGAAAGAGAGAGAGACAGAGACAGAGAGATGCAGAGATATAAAGAGAGAGACGGGGGAGGGGGTATCTTCCATCTGCTGGTTCACTCCCCAAATGGCCCCACAGCCTGGGCTGGGCCAGGCCAAAGCCCGGAATCTAGAGCTTCATCTGGGTCTCCCAAGTGGGTGCAGGGGTCAAAGGACTTTCATTATCTTTTGCTGCTTTCCTAGGAGCACTGGGACATCAACTGGCACCTATACAGGATGCCCACGTAGCAGGTGGCAGCTTTGCCTGTTATGCCACAACACCACACCAGTCTGAACAATTTGATTATATGTATGTTTGTGTGTGTGCGGGAGTGTGTGCAAATACCCTAGTGTACATCAAGGAATATGGCTTGGTGGCAGTTGGCTACATATGGCCCAAACAATGTATATGTGTGTATGTGCGTAAGTATCCCAGCCCACACCTAGGAATCTGGCTTGGTAGTGGTTGGCTACATTAACTAGAGCATCCTCCATGGGCTCAGTATGTCTACTGTTATCCAATAGTTCAAATCTTAATTCCATAACTATACCAGGGGCCGGGAATTAGGAGTTTCTTGATTTGGGGCAGCCCTTTATGAATGAATGCAGTCACTAAAAGGCTAATTGCATCTTCTGAGGTATTAATTGACTTAGCTCCAGGAGTACTGTATAAAACATATGGTGCAAGATCCAAGCAACTGTCCAGGGCTGTGCACAGGGGGCATTTGGCTGCTTTTTGAAAAGCAGCACCGAAGGTAATCCCTTTGCAGCTGCAGTGCAGATGGTTTCCTTTACACCATTTCGCTGCATACTAAACAGAAAGTGGAGAAAGTTTGAAAACATGATAAACAAACAGCTGAGTGTTAGCTTAAATGCTCTCTGCATCTATCAGAGAGAAGCATTCAGAGTCTCTGGATGTTTACCAGACAGCGTAAGAGAAACACAGACACGAAAACCGAATGGGATGATGTTGAAATTGTACCTAAATATGGTTCTCAGGGGTATTGTTCAAATCAACAGTATAATTAACTCTCTCTGAAACTTCCGTTATGGGTGTCATGATTCATAATCCTCGGCATCATCAAAAGTTTAGGTTTCTCTGAACACATGCCGAGATGGCTAAAGCTGCAACAACCCTCCCCTGAAGGAGCTACTTCAAAATTGCTAACGTTCCGTCTTCCTCCTTGGTGTGGCAATAGAACACGTTGTCATCCTTTGCCAATAAGAACACACGGTGAAATTCAATTACCATTTCAACTTCACATCATTTATTCTATCCCGGCAGAAAAGCAAAGATGAAATGCAAGCTGGGATGGGAGGCAGGGAAAGAGTGAGGTAGCAGTGAAGGGGTTTGGCCTCTCAACAACCACAGGTAACAAAAATGAAGTTAGCCCACTGACCATGAACAAGACAGGCACACCAAGACCAAATCAGGTCACGTGAGTCTGTGTCCGACACTCTTCATGACTTTGGGATTACAGTGGTAGATAAAGCACCTGTGATGACATGTACACTAGCTCATTTCTGGCTGGAAAGATGACCAACATATTAGCACGTTACTATTCTCGTTACAGATAAGAAAATGAATAGGCTGATGGATGACTTTTATTGGTGTTTTCCTAAATAAACATATTACTTTTATTATGAAAAATTATTCCAAAGACTGTTACATACTTTATAGACAGCAAGCAGGCAGGCCCAACCAAATAGTGATATTACTTTACGTGAAATGAGTTATGAATTAAGTATGTATAATGTTTCTCTATTGTCAAATCTACCAGAAAGTATTAAAATGAAGATCTTTGAGGCCATTATTATGGCACAGCATGTCAAGCCACTGCCTGTGACAACTGCATCCAGGATCAGAGCATGAGTTGGAGTCCTGGCTGCTCCCCTTCCAATCCAGCTTCCTGCTAACACACCTGGAAAAGCAACAGAAGATGTCCCAAGTACTTGGGCTCCTGCCATCCATGTGGGAGAAGGAGTTCCAGATCCTTGGCTTTGGCCTGGCCCAGAACCAGCTGTTGTGTTCATTTGTGGAGTGAACCAGCAGATGGAAGATCTCTCACTCTCACTCCCATTCTCCCTTTCAAATACATACATCTTTAAAAATAAATGAAGATCTTTAAAGTCTGAAATAAACAATCACTGTATTTCTGTGATTGCACAAGGCAACTGCATGCTTCATCATTTGGGCAGTTCACAAATTTTAAACAGCAAAGCAATGCATCAGGCAGAGTATACTCTGAAGCGCTATTATGAGAAGCTGTCAAACACAAAATAACCTAAATGAGAAAAAAAAAAAAACCTCTCCCCTTTCTCCAGATCTCACCTGTCTTGCATACTTGAATTCGATAAGCTTTCTGTACATGTTGGGAAAGAGCAATAGGCTCAATAGCTTTCCATCATGTAAAAATGAAAAACAAACCACACCCAGCGCCAGTCGTAAGAGGTGAGTCGCCGGTGTGGTCTCCTTTCCTAAATGCCTGACATCGGCAGTAGGCACCCTCACTCTTCTGCCTTGCCAGCTTCCAGCTCATTCCCAAATCAGCTGAAAAATGATTTGCTTATCCCTTGTTTAGTTCTCTTAATTTCTTCTGGTGTGCCTATCATTTCATGTAGCAAAACACTGCAGTGAACGCTTTCATTCACTTATCAAGTTCAGCTAGAAAGGACTCAAACGGAATTCACATATGGCTGCTGTTATCATTTCAGGTGCAGTGAGAAAAAAGACTCTTAAGCATTTAAAATACTTCTCTGAAAAAAGCTCTGCTGTGACATGCCGAGCAAATTGGTTAAAATTTGAAAGCATGTATTTCCTTTATTTATTTATTTATTATTTTTTGACAGGCAGAGTTAGACAGTGAGAGAGAGACAGAGAGAAAGGTCTTCATTCCGTTGGTTCACTCCCCAAATGGCTGCTACGGCTGGCGCGCTGTGCCGATCCGAAGTCAGGAGCCAGGTGTTTCTCCTGGTCTCCCATGGGGTGCAGGGCCCAAGCACTTGGGCCATCCTCCACTGCCTTCCTGGGCCACAGCAGAGAGCTGGACTGGAAGAGGGGCAACTGGGACAGAATCCAGCACCCCAACTGGCACTAGAACCCGGGGTGCCGGAGCTGCAGGTGGAGGAGTGAGCCATGGCGCCAGTGAAAGTATGTATTTCTAAAGGACCCAAGTCTTCCCTCCGCATTCTAAACATTTTTTTTAAGTTTTATTTTATTTATTTGAAAGGCAGAGAGACAGTGAGAGAGAGACACACACAAAGATCTTCCATATGCTGTTTTGCTCCCCAAACAGCCACAACAGCTGGGGCTAGGCCAGGCCAAAGCCAGCAGCCAGGAGCCAGGATCCAAGAACTCTCTGGGTCTCTCACTTGTGTGGCAGGCGTCCAAGTACTTGAGTCATCTTATGCTGCCGTGCTAGGTGCATTAGCAGGGAGCTGGACAGACAGCAGAGCAGCTGGGGCTCAGTCTAGTGCTTTAATGTGCAACATGTCAGGCATTGCAGCAGATGGTGGCTTAACCTGATGCACCACAATGCTGTTCACCAAGGATCCGGGAGGCACAGAACCCCTTCCTGGATGCGTCAGTGTCTCAGCCCATTTTCTGCTGTTATAACAAAACACCTAAGATGCAGTACTAGATAAAGAAAATAAGTTTAGTAAGCTAACAGTTGTGGAGACTGAAAGTCCAAGAGCAGGCGGCCCCACAGCTTTGGCCTCTGGCAAAGGCCACCTTACCTGCTCACCATGTTGTGCACTCACACTCCTGGAATACGTGTGAAGTAGAGAACCGTCACAGGTGAGACAAGAAGGCAGACAGACTCAGGGCCAAGGCTTACCATTTTTCTAACAACTCTGTCTTGTGGGATCTAATTGGGGTCTCATGAGAACTACAGTAATCTCTTCTGGAGGCAACACACCCAGTTACTAATCACCTTGTGCTAGGTCCCACTTTTAAACATACCAATACTTCTCAACATCACCACTCTAAGCACTAAGGTTCTGGTCCATGAACCTTTGCAGACACACTCAAACTGTTAACAGTCATTTATTAAATAGCCTTAGAAGATTGTGGAATGTGGACTTGAATATTTAAGCTGCCTGTCACTCCTCTGGCTATGATAAAAGCTTTAATGGACCTCAGATATCCGTAGGATGACAGAGCATGAAGCCCAGGGAGAAAAATCCCATAGCCTAAGTCAGTTTGTCAGTGGGTTAATCATGAGAAATACCCAAATTTGTTGAGTAATTAGTACTGGGATATTACCCGAGTCTAAAACGTGGTTTTCTTCAGAATAGCATAATTCAATCTCTGAAACTTCAGTTATGGGTGCCATGAGTCAATCTCATCAAAAGCTTCAGCTTCCCTGAAGATGTGCTGAGACAAGTTATGCTAAAACCTTATCTGTTCCTATTGGATTGGCAACAAAAAACACTGTGTCCCTATCCGGGAATGGTAGCTGAGGGTGAGATGGGGGAGAGGGATAAGGCAGAGGCTAGAGTGATCCAAGACCCCTGCCAGACTCTGGTTTATTCTGATATCAAACCTATATACTTAAATGTTTTTGTTTGTTTGGCAGGTAATTATGTTTGGGTAATGAGATCAGTAAAATGTATTAGCTTTCTCTTTGTTGACTTGATAGTCATTATTCTTAAGGAAAGAAACAAACATTAAATTTTTGGCAATTTTTCTCTACTTCTAAAACGCTGTAAAATAATTTTCTTGTAGGATCCAAAAGCTCCATACTGTTTAATAAGCAGAAAAGTTTTGCTATGCCAATTCTAGAGTGACCTTAGTGACGCATCAAGGACTCTACATAGAAAACACTAAAAGTCAACTCTCCTAAATCTTAAATCTGGTGAGAAATGTGATGAAGAATGATACATTCATAACAAATATTCATAACAATTTTTTGTAAAGAGCATACTCTGCTTATTCACCAAATCATCTATACAGGTAAAGGGTAGATAGACACACAACTTTCCCTTTTCTTTCCTTGAGATTTTTATCCTTAAAATTTTTGGCATAAGTATTAGTTCAATTTCTGTTGGAATTTAATTGAAATTCAAAATATTCTGGTTTTTTTCCTATCTTTAAGCTTTACTACATGTAAGATTCTTAATGACTATTGAGTACTACACAAACATTGTAACCAATGACAAAATCCAGGAGAGCATTACCATGGACGTCTGCTATAATCTCTGCTGTGTAGCACCCCCTTCTGGAGGCAGCACCCTGCTTTTCCTGTAGGTAACCACTATTGTCTAGTTAGTCCCTGTGGTTTGAGTAGAGGTGGCTCCTACCTCTGCTTTACAGTGGGCCCACCTAATCAGAACATTCAACACCGTTGGCCATAATCATGGCCCCAGGAACAGGCAAATGACGTAAGTAAGCCACATCAACATGATTCAAGTTCAGAACTTTGGTACAATTTCTGTCTCCTAGTCCCCTTTTCCAGGGATATTAACCACCGATACCCTGTTTGGTGAGTATTCTTCCAGACTTTCTTGGTCTTGCATATTTGTTGACAACATACACACATCCTGTGGGTAGGGAACCATATTAATTCAATATTCCCCAAGGGAAAAAATACATCCACTTACACATACACAAAGGGACTTCAGAAGTTCAAGGAAATTTGCATGTTTTAACTGTTTTCCTTCATTTTTTGAAGCTACCTCATACATACATTTGATTATGTACAGGGTAGTTACCAAAAATTCATACACCTCATCTTTCACTATTCTTTGACGCTTGTTGAAAATGCAACTAATTATTTGTTTAAAGTCTTCATTTGTACTGGATTTTAAGTTCCATAGAGACTGGGACCATGTCTGTTTTACTCTCTAGTATACACCTAGCACATATCCCATGTGCCTGGCCTCGCCAATCTATTTTATTGAATGTATTTACAAGCAGTGATGAGTGAGAGAGAGGAAAAGGAAAGAGAGAAAAGGGGAAGGAAATCAAGAGGAGGAGGAGAAAGAGTCTACAAAGGAAAAAAAAAAAAAAGCATTTCAAAATCGCGTGCCTTGGGTCAGGATTTGGCACAGTGGGTTAGATGTCACTTGGGATGCCACATCCTCCACTGGGTCAGCTTTCTGATAATGTGCACCCTGGGAGGCAGCAGGTGATGGCCTAAGTACTGGAGTCCCTGCCACTCAGGTGAGACTCTCAGATGGAGTTCTAATCTCTTGGCTTCAGCCTGGTCCAGATTCAGCTGTGGGCATTCAGAGAGTGACCTAGGGAAGAAAGATTGATCTCTCTCTCTCTGACTTCAAATAAAAAATAAATTTAAAAAATTTTAAATCACATTCATTCACTTAGGATAGTACCTCCTGAAGATGAGATCTTATTTTTTTTGCAAAGTTCTAAGACTAGGACACAATTTGAAAGGAGTAAGATTACAATGGCTTCATTCTGTTTTTCTTCCATCCTTACCTAAAACTGTATATATAGATTATACTTCCTTACACATTTTCCTCTTTTTAAAAAGGCAAGTTAGGCAAATGCCAAGTCTATTTTTAATCAAAATATACATAAATGCATGTAAGTGACATTTTCAAGTCATATTTTATTTTTCTCATGCTACCTACTTTACTTAAGAAATACACCTAGAAAACCTGAGGCAGCATGAATCTGAACAAGAGTTATGAGAACTCACTCTGAAATAAAACATTTTCCCCAATATTTTAGCACTATCTTCTCTTTTCAAGATTAAGCACATTGTGAAGAAATTGTCATAAAATCGAAGGATATTGAGTGGAACTAGCTATATTAAGAGTTTTTCTAACTTTCTAAATCATTGTATTTTTTTATTTTTATACCTTATTCAACAACTAGTTCCTATTCTAAACTGAAACTCCCTCTCTCATTGAATTCATTTGAGCACAAAAATGAGGTCAAACTGTTTCTTCTTTTTGATCAGGTCCTTTTAGTAAGAAAAAAATTTATCATTTTGCAATATCACTTCAGGTCTGTACTGAGTATGGAGATTCATAATCACACATTTTGTATTATTTAAAAATGTCAAGTTAAAACACTTTTTAAAAATCAAAGTAGAGCTACTGGTGGAATGTCAGTAGGATGTATAACTATAGTTAATTGAAGATCTGACATAAGAAAGCTGACAATTTTATCTCAAAATGAAAGATAAAAAATTGAATAAATACTCCAGGATTTGTTAATTTCCTGTAGATATTGCCCTCTGCTAACAATATGAACTTTCTGTCTACTGAAGTAAATCATACACCTAATTGCTATGGTACATTTTTGAAAATCACATTTAAAAAAATAAAAGGACTTTTTAAAATTAGACCAAAAGGGAAAAATGTTTATTATGCTATCTACTCAGACAAAATAATTTCATGTAGACCAATTTTCTGGACTGAAACACATCTTCTCTACTTACTTTAGAACACAAGTTACTTTCTAGGTTTATGAGTACAAATGAACTAAAACATCAAATCTCCAATGAAACAAACAGCACCCTTGATTTGATGGAGGGTTGGGCTCTTTCTGCTTATGAAATCAACAAGGAAATATCTACATTTCAATTTTTTTTATTTTTTCAGGAATACTCCTTGATAAGCAGTCAGGCAACACTGTAAATTTGATTCCTGTTTTCCTCTTTGTAGAATTTGTCCTCTGTCAAAGAGATAGTGTATAATGTTTTATATGGAATTGTTATTTTATTGTAGATAACAAGATCATTAATTAGAGCCCACGTGAATTTTACATTTTGAGCAGAGTCTTTCAGATTTTGGCACCTACAAATATTTATATTATCACTAAATAAAAATTGATTAGCATTTGCTCTCAACTTCTAATATTAAAATATCAAAGCAAAAGCTTTTACATGGTAAAAAAGAATTACCACCAATCGAACATATTAACAGAAGGCTAAGAATTAAAACATTGTATTTATCAAAAAAATTTTAAATTATTTTGATTGTTAAATACATATCTGATTTTTTTTTTCCAAAGGAAACCTTTTGACAGTGCCAGTGTTGTGGTACAGTGGATTAAACTGCTGCTTGCAATGCCAGCATCCCATATGAGCACTGCTGGTTCAAGTCCCAGCTGCCCCACTTCTGATACAGCTCCTTGCTAACCTGCCTGGAAAAGCAGTGAAAGATGGCCCAAGCACTTGAGCTCCGGCCACACACGTGGGAGACCCAGATGGGGTTTCCGGCTTCTGGCTAAAGCCTGGCCCAACCCTGGTTGTTGCAGCCATTTGGGGAATGAACCAACACATGGAAGATCTCTCTGTGTCATTCTGCCTTTCAAAATAAATAAATAAATCCAAAAAAAAAAAAAAGGAAACCATTTGTCAAATAGAGAGCTATATATGAGTCTATTCAAATTTTACATTTTGAAAATAATCTGACAGCTAATTGCTGAGAAAGAAAACTTAACCTCATTGCAAATGGAAGCTTCAAGTATAAAGAGAACACAAGACACCATGTGGTCTCGGAACTGAACTTGTTACCAGATATTTATTATCATGTTGAATCTATGACTTCCTCACTATGCTATATGCCAGTCAGATTACAGAAATGAAACATGTTGGTCCTTTTCCTTTAGAAACGGAAAATATTACTGACACAATAGAAAGCCTCATGAAACCATGCTGAACAAGAATTGCTCCACTGTGAAATGCCAAGACAGGGTGCTCCGAAATGCCAAGACAGGGTGCTCCAAGGGTATGATATATCAGTATGGGTGCAGACCTGGGCAGGAGCTTGCCTCACGGTAACCACTGTGGAAGGAGAAAAGCAGCAGCTTTGCCTTTGTTGGGGGAGGTTTGGAGGACTCGGGGGAAACCCAGACAGAAGCAGTTTAGGAGTGATAGGAGCATTACTCTACTGGAAAATGTGATACACGTGTCTTCGCCGATATGCAGAAATGTCACTATTCGGAAACCAGTGAGGACTGGTAAAAACAGGGCAGAGGTAAGGAAAGTGACTCTGAATGTGTTGATGGAGTGCTGCTTTCACCTACTTTTCTGTGCAACCCCATGGCACTGTCACAAAGTAACAGAAACAGTGACCACAGAAAGGTGTGACTGCTGGGTACTCACTAGGAATTCTGAAACTACACAGTAGGAGTTCTTTTTGTAAGCTAGGAGACAATGATGTTAGTAAGCAAAAATGCCCTGCTGCAGGAGATCATGTGAATTTTAGAGCTAAAGGAGCTCATAACGGGGAAACAACACAAATTAGAAGAAAGTGCAATTTCTTATTAAATAATCACTACAAACTGTATCTTCCAAGCAAAACTGGAAGTGTTCATTTCCAGGGTGTCCTGAAATTAGGACAATGTAAATATGTGTTACGTACTTCAGTTCTATTTTTCCCTCTTAATTTCTCTGTCTTTTAATAAAAATTTTCCTAACTTACTGCTCACTTTCTTTTGTTAAATTTTCCATCTTTATCTTATTTTTCATATTTAGTGTCTGACAACTCAACTGTTTCTGGTAACATTCTCAAATGTTTTATTTGGCACTAGTTATTATGGGTGGATGATAAAAATCAGTACTCATTTTTATCACCTCAACTTAGCTCCTGAAGTAGACTATACTTCCAATAAGACTCTAAATCTTGTTGTCTTCATGGTATAATCCAAAATCCATCTATTTATTCAAGCCTTTGATTAGCAGTATCTGTCTCAGAAATGCTCTGGGCTTGTGGGTGAGCACATTTTATATGGAACTTTAATATTATCAGGTATCCTGTGATGCTACCACAGTGCTTCGTGTGCATGTGTGCTAATGCTCAGCAGCTTCGGCCTGAGGTCTGATCGTCACCACAAACTTAGAAAACAAGAAAATCTCTTCTCAAGGTATGAGTGTCACTTACCTAATAAATCAGAAAAGTAACACACAAAAGTAAACGTATATCAAGAAAGAGTGACAAAATCTTGGTGTTTTATTCTCATGGAATACTGGGCAATCTGCAAACTACTATGCTGGTCAAATATTTATGTTTTTACAATGTAAACATTATCTTATATACACCCTTCTACACACACACACACACACCCAGTAATAGATCATGCTGAACCTGAACTAACATCTATAAAGAGGGACTTCTGATCACTTAAAATTCTATGGCCTGGGCGACTCATTATCAACTAAAATGAAATTTTTGCTTAACCTACTCATGAGGGCACAGACCCTACTTTAACAAAGTGCCTTGGGAAACAAGGTGAGCTGAGACGTGCCTCAGCCTCAGTTGCCCTCGGCCACCCATGCATCCTTGAACGGGCTCGCTTTTCCTCAACTATAAAACCAGTATGATCAATTCCAACATCCTCCCTGCACTAAAATCCTGCTATTTGATGGTAATAACTGATGATAGTAAAAGTATCTACTACATTCTGAGAACTTCGTCATCAATCAGTTACTGTCCTATATGCTTTACATATACTAACTTATTTTGTCTTTGCAACAACCTATGAGGTAAATAATGCAATTATCTCCATTTACTAGAAAAGGTAAAATAACTTGTCCCAAGTCAAAGAGATAATAAATGACTGGTCCTTGAATCCAGGTAGTTTGATTCAGAGTCCACACTCCTAATGATTATGTTATATTAGAATAAATGATGTTTTGCCATATGGCTATAAGCAGGGTCCTTATTAAAGAGCATACTCATAGTTCCAAGTTTGCTGGCAACTTAAATATTTAACTGCTAAATCTGTCATTCTCTGTTTATATGCAACATGTCAAAGGGAGACACAGATACCAAAAAAATGATTTTTTTCAAAAGATTTATTTGAAAGGCAGAAATGCAGAGAGGGCAGGAAGAGAGAAAAAAAGTGTGTGTGTGTGTGTGTTGTATGTGTGTGTGTGTGTGTGTGAGGGGGAGAGAGAGAGAGAGAGAGAGAGCGAGAGAGAGAGAGAGAATGAAAGAAAGATCTTCCATCTGCTGTTTCACTCCCCAAATGGCCTCAATAGCCAGGACTGGGCCAGGCTGAAGCCAGGAGCTTCTTCTGGGTCTCCCATATGGGTGCAGGGGCCCAAGCACTTGGGCCATCTTCTGCTGCTTTCCCAGGCGCATTATCAGGGAGGTAGATCAGAAGTGGAACAGCCAGAACTCAAACCAGAGAGGCTTAACCTTCCACGTCATAGTGCAGGCTCCAAAATCTGATCTTTAAAACAACTAATCTTCCACCTAGCGGCGCCGGCACACCGGTTCTAGTCCCGGTCGGGGCACCGGATTCTGTCCTGGTTGCCCCTCTTCCAGGCCAGCTCTCTGCTGTGGCCCGGGAAGGCAGTGGAGGATGGCCCAAGTCCTTGGGCCCTGCACCCCATGGGAGACCAGGAGAAGCACCTGGCTCCTGGCTTCGGATCAGCGCAGTGCGCTGGCCGCAGCAGCCATTGGAGGGTGAACCAACGGTAAAGGAAGACCTTTCTCCCTGTCTCTCTCTCTCTCACTGTCCACTCTGCCTGTCAAAAAAAATAATAAAATAAAATAAAATACTCCAATGAAATTTATAATTTTCTCCCCAAACCTGCCTTTCCTCTTACAATCTGATTGATGACACAAACACGTCTTCATGTGAACTAGAAATCTGGACTCTTTTCCTTTCTCTTCCTTCAATCCCACATAGTCACTCAATTTTAAAAATTCTGTGATTCTCATCACACTGAAAGCCCTGGATCATTTACAGAATGGAAAGGTCCTCTGTGATTGATGACAATTAACTCACGATCTTCATTTCCACTATTGTTTCCTACCCCAGCCTCACCCAGCTGCTCAGTTTCTCCCACTTCATACAAGTTCCAACCATGTCTCTGTTCTTGAGAGTTCTTCATGAGCACCTCTTTTCCTAAACAATTGTTCCTCAGAAACATTTCCTTACCTGTCATCACACAGACATACTTTTTTCTTATATGTGTTCCTATTACCTGTCATATTATAGTTTAAGGCAATAAATATTTTCCATTTGATGATATTTAGTTCCTGGTTCTGTGCTTTGAATGCCTTCTCTAATCCTTAAAACAGCCATACAATGAATGTAGTATCACTACTTTACAGATGAAGTTTCTGAAGCTTAGGACGGTTAGAAAGGGTATAGGGGGACAGCACTGTGGCATAGTAGGTTGAGCCTCCACCTGTGAAGCCGGCATCCCATATGGGCACTGGTTTGGGTCCCAGCTGCTCCTCTTCCAATCCAGCTCTCTGCTGTGGCCTGGGAAAGCAGTGGAAGATGGCCCAAATGCTTGGTCCCCTGCACCCATGTGGGAGACCCAGAAGAAGCTCCTGGCTCCTGGCTTCAGATTGGCTCAGCTCTGGCCATTGCAGCCATTTGGGGAGTGAACCAGTGGATGGAACATCCCTCTCTGTCTCTCCCTCTGTCTGTATCTTTGCCTCTCAAATAAATAAATAAATCTTAAAGGGGGGGGGTGCATAAAGCTCAGAAGAGGGCCGGCAACGTGGCTCACTTGGCTAATCCTCCGCCTTGCGGCTCCGGCATCCTGAGTTCTAGTCCCGGTTGGCGCGCCGGATTCTGTCCCGGTTGCTCCTCTTCCAGTCCAGCTCTCTGCTGTGGCCAGGGAGTGCAGTGGAGGATGGCCCAAGTGCTTGGGTCCCACACCTGCATGGGAGACCAGGAGAAACACCTGGCTCCTGGCTTCGGATCAGCGCAGTGTGCCGGCCGTGGTGGCCATTTCTGTTGGTGAACCAACAGAAAAGGAAGACTTTTCTCTCTGTCTCTCTCTCTCTCTCTCACTGTCTAACTCTGCCTCTCCAAAAAAAAAAAAAAAAAAAAAAAAAGCTCAGAAGAGGGCTAGGTTTAAAATGTGTTGAACTCCAGATGTCAACACTCTTCCCATTTCACCATGTTGCTGCCTTAATTACTTGTTATATCTATCTGCTCCATTAACTATTTTCTTATGGAATGCGAGATGTATTTCTCATTCAGGGTGTGAGCATACAGTAGGCACTCTACAAATGACTGGTAAGTAAATGAATGAGCCTATGTGTTGTTTGAGTCACTAAATAAAATCTTATTTTTATTAACTTCCATTTAAATGGAAATGATAGTTTTATGAATATGACTGCTAGGAAAAGAAGATTTGAACAATGTTTATGAGTTTTTAATGCTATTTCTATTGAGTTTTTGGTATTCTAACTGATTAATAAAGGAAATAAAGAGTAATACTGGTGTGCTTTGTCTCCCGACATTATTCAAACTGAACTGGCTTTTTTTTTTCTTTCAGTTAGATGCTTGGGGTAAATTATTAATTTCTGTTCTTATAGAAAGTTCCATCATTGTTCATATTATGACCTAATCTGTTTTATGATAATTTGCATATACAGCAGACATGAATCCGTGTAGGTTTGTGCATTTTTCTTTTTTTGCTCTTCAACAAGTAGTATTGGCAATCATTAAGTGATTTTTCAGAAAGAATAAAATCTGCAATGTTCTTTATTCTAATAAGGCAAATTGTGTCATTTATCTAACAGCTGATTTTATCCTAAGACTCTGGGCATTTGACTAAACAAATTCCAGTTTACAGAGCTGGCAATTGTGAAACTAGCACACTAAATTGTTGTCTTAACTTCATAAAAGACCCACGGTGCTTATTACCATGGAATAGTATAAAGCTCATTGAGTCTTTGCCTATTTTCTCTGGTAGATCCTCCACACTTTGAGATCAAAATGGAAGAGGAAAGTGAATGTTATGAAAACTAATAGGTGGAAAAGAAACCCTGAAGATGTTAAAGCTGCTCAGAGAATATCTTTTGGTGGTAGAAGACATTTGGTGTTGAAATTTCATTCTCAAAAAGTTATGATTACTCATTCATAAGTAACACTATCAAAGAATTTCAGAATCTAATCCTAGTGATAAGTTAACGATACATAGAAATTGTATCTGTCATATTTCTGTCAAGTTATTTTTCAGTAACTGCTTGGTGAGTGATCTGTTAATGGAGCCACAGTATACATGAAGCAGTCCTTCAACCAATAGTTGATGAAATGTAACACAAACATACTTAAATTACAATCATTTGCTACAAACTGGGATATTTAATTAGATCCGGGCCATCACTGTGGCATAGTGGCTAAAGCCTCCACCTGCAGAGATGGCATCTCATATGGGTGCCCAGCTGCTCCACTTCTGATCCAGCTCTCTGCTACAGCCTGGGAAAGCTGTGGAAGATGACCCAAATCCTTGGACCCATGCACCTGTTTGGGAGACCCCGAGGTGTCTCCTGGCTCCTGGCTTTGGCTCGGTGCAGCTCCAGCCATTGCAGCCAATTAGGGAGTGAACCAATGGATGGAAGACCTCTCTCTCTCTCTTTCTATCTCTCTCTCTTTCTCTCTCTCTCTTTCTGTCTCTGCTTCTCTTTCTGTGTAACTCCAACTTTCAAATAAATAACTCTTTACAAATTAGATCAACTAGTTTTTATTGTGGTTATTATCACCCATAATCTTTTTTTTTTTTTTTTTTTTTTGACAGGCAGAGTGGACAGTGAGAGAGAGAGACAGAGAGAGAGAAAGGTCTTCCTTTGCCGTTGGTTCACCCTCCAATGGCCACGGCGGCTGGCGCGCTGCGGCCGGTGCACCACGCTGATCCGAAGCCAGGAGCCAGGTACTTCTCCTGGTCTCTCATGGGGTGCAGGGCCCAAATACTTGGGCCATCCTCCACTGCACTCCCAGGCCACAGCAGAGAGCTGGCCTGGAAGAGGGGCAACCGGGACAGAATCCGGCGCCCCGACTGGGACTAGAACCCGGTGTGCCGGCGCCGCAAGGCGGAGGATTAGCCTAGTGAGCCATGGCGCCAGCCACCTATAATCTTTTAAACAAAAAATATTCTTGTAAGAAACAAAATGTGGAAGGCTATGAAATGAAATATAAATGTCTCCTTTCAGCCCTATTCAACCCCTGATCATTTAACTCAATGTAACCCTGGCTGCTGGTTTCTAGGCATTTATCTCTATAAACAGATCATCACTAATTATTGATACAAACGGAATCATACTGAACAATTTCTGATGCTGTTTAGATACTTGACATTCTTGGAAGTCTTTACATAATCATTTGTAAATGGCTATTTTATTCATTCCCTCTCTCTGTAACTCTATCAAATAAATAAATAAATCTTTTAAAGAAAGCAATTTTTAATGTCTGCAAAATATTTATTACTTTACTTTAGGGGTATATTTATGTAATCAGCTACTACTGTCATGGGCTTTGTTTATTCTCCCTTTCCTTTGTTTTACTACTACAGCCAACACCATCTGGCACTGCTGAATCAATGGGCACGGGAATTTAAGTTCTGATAGATATTAGCAAATTGTTTCCAAAGAGTCTGCACCAATTTATACTCCTACCAGCAGTCTATGGGAAGGTCTGTTTCCTTTATCAATGGTTCTCAAACTTTTTTTTCTCATGACCCCTTTATACTCTTAAAAAACTGAGGACCTCAAAAGAGTTTGTTAAATAAACTGTATCAGTATTTCCCAATGAAAATTAACACTGGGAATTTAACTATCTAATATACTTTAAATAAAAATGATAACTCCATTAGACATTAATAATACTTTGTGCTAAATATTTTTCAGAGCAAAAATTAGGGAAGAGAGTGGTTTAGTTTTACAAATACAAAATTTTACAATTTTGACCATCTTTTTCATGTTTGCCTTAAAAAAGACCATTAGATTTTATCTGCTTTTGCATTCAATCTGTTGCAACACGTTGCTTTGCTAAAATTATACAAATAAATTAGACTTCACACAGCAGATAAGTAGCTGCAAATGGGGTACATTTATTATCAACTTCACATAATCAGCTATTCTTTCGTAGCACACTAAAATTTGATGGTAATATCTTTTCTTTAGTTTTTTTTTTTTTTAAGATTTTTATTTACATATTTGAGAGGCAGAGTTACAGAGCAAGGGAAAGATACAGAGAAAGGTCTTCCATCTCTGGTTCACTCCCCAGATGGCCGCAACTACCAGAGCTGGGCCAATCTGAACCCAGGAGCCAGGAGCTTCTTCCAGGTCTCCCACATGGATGCAGGGTTCCAAGCACTTGGGCCATTTTGGATGCAGGGTTCCAAGCACTTGGGCCATTTTCCGCTGCTTTCCCAGACTATAAGCAGAAAGCTGGACCACGAGAGGAGTGGCCAGGACATGAACCAGAGTACACATGGGATGCCGGCATCACAGCAGGAAACTTATCCTACCATGCCATACTGCCGGCCCCAGTAATTTCTTTAAATATTTGAAAATATATAGATTTGAAAGCAGAGTTACAGAGAGAGAGGAGAGACACAGAAAGACCGTCCATCTGGTTCATACCCCAAATGGCCACAACAGTAGGGGCTGGCCTAGGCTGAAGCCAGGAGCCAGCAGATTTTTCCAGGTCTCCCATGTAAGTGCAGGGGCCCCAGCACTTGGGCCATCCTCTGTTGCTTTCCGAGGTACATTAGCAGGGAGCTGGATCAGAAGTACAGGCGTCAGGACTTGAATTGACACCCATATGGGATGCTGGCACTGCAGGCTGCAGCTTTAACCTGCTGAGCCACAGTACCAGCCCGTGATAATTTCTTAAAATATGACTGCAATGTATAATCAGAAAGCTTCCTAGTGAAATTACTGTACTGTCTATTACATTAAAACCTTTTAGTCTTAAGTCACATCCACACTGTACTTTCAGTACATCTTTATATGTGTGATTTTGGAACACCATGCATTGGTCATCTGGAAGATACCGTTTCACTAAGTTACACAGATCTTCTAAATGGTCTTATTTCATTATACAATTAAAAAACCACAGTTATATCATCACCCATCTTTCATACAAACTCTTCTGGTATTGTGAAGCTGTCAAGAAAATGTGAAATATACAGATTTTCCAAAATTCAAATTACAGCTGAAATGTTAACTCTATCATTGGCAACAAATGTTTTATTTTCCTTGAACTGAATAGTTCACTAACTTCTGAGAAAATATTTGTCAAATATCAAAGTCTGAATAACTGTAATTGTTTATCATTCTTTCCAGTAAAAATGGTGTTTCATGAATGAAGCATCTAATTTAAGGGGAAACTCAGTAGGAAAACAACTTGTCCTAAAGACAGTCATTGTAATTCAAAATGCAGCACAATCGATTTATGCATACTTCCCATTTCATCACACAATATTAGAAAGGATACTGCACTCAAAGTTTGAAATTTAATAAAATTGATAATTTTGCTTTATCAAGGGCATTCTTACATGGCACTGGCATGTCAATATATATTTTTTCCATGTCAGTTTATATGGAAATAAAAGCAACTTACTAGTTCAACACAGTGCCATTGCCTTAATTTGAGCTGCCTTTCCACAATTGCTTTTGTACCATGAATGCCAATACTGACATGGTGAAAATGGAAAATAATGTCTTAGCATTCTTATAAAGATCATTTTGGCCTCATAGACCTCTCAACGTGTTTTGAGGATACTCCGGGGGTCTACTGCCCACACTTGAACACTGTTGTCCGCTACCATTTCTGTGTCAACGCTGAGTAGGCTGAGGTCTAGAAATTACTCTCTGGGAAGGTTCTTTAAGCAGCACAGTCACGATGCAAAACCAGGCATCCTGACCCCAAAGTTATTGCTCTGATGATTATGCAGAGTTCGGCCAAGACCTCACTACTGGTTGCAGTATTACCACACAGTTCTTGCTGAGATTTTCACAATGGCCATTGCTTTTCCATCTGGGATTAGAGTAGACATTCCTTCATCGAGCTTTTAGACTGCTTTAACCATGAGCTGGTGACAGAGCTCCACGATGAGGATGCCAAGATGAATAAGGCATTGTCCTCAGTATTAAGAATTTCACAATCAACTGGTGAGACAGAATGTGTGAACTACCACCTATGATGCTAGGTGATAAACGCTATAATAGTACTTTGTACAAAGTATTTTGGAAGCACAGAAAAGAGTGATTAATTCTATCCAAAGAAGAACTCGGACCAGAGGCTTCCCAGCAATAGCGCATCTTAGTTGGACTTGAAGAAAAATAAAATACTTTTAATCCCTTTATTCACAGGCTATCGCTTCATACATTAGAATATAGCTATTGTGTAGCCTATATAAATATCCCTAATGCCATCAAAAATATATTATGGAGATGAACATGAACATAGGAAACAAATCTCATGTTATGAACACCTTCTGAAAATACCTATTTATCCTTCCTCTACAAGTATGTAAGCATATTTGTTAGCATCAACCTGTAATTAGCTATGAGGGCTGGACAACTTTGTCTAATAGCCTATTCCAAACCACAACCAGAAGCAAATGAGCCAACTAAAGAGACTATTCACAAAGTGCCCCATCCAGGACTCTTAGTAATTTTTCTTCTAAGCCAGAGGTTGCAATTATTTTTTCTGTAAAGGACCAGAGAGTAAGTATTTCAGCCATGTAGGCCAGATGGTCTCTGACACCAATTCAGCTCTGCCCTTGTAGTGTGAAAACAGCCACAGACAGTATGTAAATGAATGGGCAGGGCCGTGTTCCAGAAAACTTTGCAAACACAGATATGGCCCACAGGACATAGTTTGCTCATTTCTGCTCTCAGTTATCTTTCTTCTTGTGTCCTTGATACTTCCGCTAAATAGTGCAAAGAGCATTAGATAAGCAATCAGCAGAACTGGCTTTTAATTTTATGCCTGCTAATAATTGGCTGTGGATCTCAGGCAAACTGCTTTATCTTGCTCTGGCCTTCTGTTTCTTGTGTCAGACCAAGGATTTTTAGGTTTTATGATCAATAACAGCCCTTCTCAAGTTCAAAAATATCACTGCAAAGTAATTCTCTTCTCCCAGTATTCATATTCAGTTCTATCAAGGAATAGACAGGCCAAGAAACTGACCAACAAACAAAAACGACTGTGACCTTAGCTGAAGATTAAAGACATGTAAACTTTAAATGAAGACACCCTAGGCCTGATCCAGTCAACAGAGATCATGGCACATGTAGAGTTTGACTCTCAGTAAAACATTAGCTAGACTGTCCCAAAGTACACTACTAAGGACTTAAAGCACCCTGGAGCTTTGGGTAAATGAGATGTATTTGAAAGAACTAGACAAGGAATCAAAAGCACAATTAGGTGGCTGGGATATTTTCACATGCTTGGGACCATCAAGCAAATGCTACAACCTAAATAATATATTCTAGGTCTCAATACTGTTTCCAAGTCCTGGGTTCTGAATGAGTACAAGTTCTCTGCTTTCTCAATCTCTGCAGAATCTGGAGTTTGCAAAATTATTGCTAACAACAGTGTTAGAAGCTAAATCATTTCTAACACCTTGTATTTGTATCCTTGTATTTGTATTTCAGGTTTGTATCCTTAGGCGTTAAATGATCCAAACTTCCCTACCATATGAGACAGGTAAAGGTGAGTATTATTGCCTTTTTGCAAAGAGGGAAACAGAAACTCAAAAAGTTTATTCCACACCCAGAAGATTCTTGACTAAATACATAAAACAAGGAGGAGTTAAAACTAAGCTTCCAAATCAGCTTAGAAAATGAAGACTGCACACTAAAAACAGACATCACCAAATATTTTATAGAACATCTCCATTATAAATCTGGGAGGAAAGAAAGCTTGGGGGAGTTGGATTTAGCAGCTTAGCGGCTTCAAAGTACTTTAAATTTGGAAATAGTTGCCTAGCATTTTGCTTTAGCTGTTTGTGCTCAATTTACCTAGTTTTTTCTGTTAAGTACTTCAGCCAATGTAAATGCTTTATGAATACAGCTCATAAGATGTCCAGGACTGTGTTCTACAATAGACAGCCCTAACCAGGCAGGATTGTACAAGCAGAAGATACTCCTTTCAATGTGATTGCTTCAGGTAAATGACTTATTCTTATAAAAAATAAATACAAAAGAAAAAATCCAAGCACTTGTGAATAATTGAAATTACTAAATGGCATGAATAGATTACTATTTCAGCATTATAACGTACATTTACCAAGACACAGATTTGAACAAGGTAAATTTTGGCTTTAGAACTGAAATCTTCAAGATTCTGAATTTGATTTGAGTTACTTTTTAATATATATAATTAACTGCATCCTGTGAAGTCCCCAAAGGTTGCACAGGGGCTAAGAAGGGTATTTTATTAAGATGAGTCGGTCTATGGGAGGCCTCCACAGTTGCTTACACAGAAAACTACAGAGATTTGAGAAAGAGGCGGCACTGGAGAAAGGTATTCAAAGGGCAGAGAGAGCACAGATGGGAAAACCTCATCTCAATCAGCTTTTCCCTAGGGCACTGAGGATGGGGGGGGGGGCAGTACTGGGGCACATTCACTTGGTCTTCATCCCTTCCCACAAGTTTCCATAAATTAAATAACATTGTTGTAGGCAGGCATCCAGGATAAAATTGATCGGGTTTTTGAGCTGGAAGGGTCATGCCTTCACCACGCCCCTGTGTGACTTCATGACCCTACCTGGCCACACCTGTGTACCCAACTGCCAGACTAATTAACCACGCCCCTTTGGAAGTGGATTAAAGGCCTGGACATAGTGAGCCAAGCCCTTTATTCCCTTTTCGCCATTGTGGATGCTTGCTGCCCTATCCCATGCTTTCTGGCCTGCATGATCCTCCACGTGGCTGGCTCCCAGTGCTCAGTATGAATCCAGATTTCTCTTTCTTAAATAGGACCCTCACTCTCCTATGCATTTCTCTCACTAAATAAAAAGCTTAAAGCTTATCACGCTGCCTGGTCTATTTTTGCCAGTATTCAGAATTCTTCTCTGAATTTGTGGCAAGAACCCACAATGTTTATTAATATTGCGAATTACTAATAAGCAAACCAGTAACATAAGTGGTACCCAGGTAGGACTTGTAAGGGTTATATTACTGAAATGATACGCTCTGTCGCTAACATCCCAGGGCAGTGTGGATAAGCAAAGATGGGAAAAGAAACGAGTTGTGCTGCTCTTGCAATGGTCCTGGTGGGGAGAAGTTGACGCAGCCCTTGGGCTGACAGCTTGCACGGGGCATGGGGGGCTGCATGCCATCTTAGCATCAGCAACTGGGGCTCCTTCCTTTCACTGTGGACTGCTTCCTTCTAGAAGCTCAAGTTTCCCAAAGGCCATGGTTCGCAGATGCAGCTTTTGGAACAACAGCGTGAGATTTTTACATGGAGATAGTTTCTTAAAAAGGAAAAGACAACAAGAAAAATCAGTGTGGACATGACCTGGAATCGAGATATACCTGACCATCCCTTATGTTTTCCTTAAAATATAGTGGGCATGTTTTATATATATACAACCCTAAAATTAAACATAGAGTCAACTGAATAGTAAATAGTTTGTAATACAGCAAGAATGTCTGTAGCAAAAAAGCCACTGAAATACTTTAATATGAAAAACACTCTCCTGTTGTGAGATGCTAACCAATACAAGTACAACAGAAGCCACTCTAGAGTCGCAGTATCTGTTAAGAGGAACGGAGACTAAATTGTCCCTACTGTATTATGGCAAAACCCTCCTCTTCCCTTTCTGTTTATTTTATTCTTTCTTGTTCTATCTTTCCAACCAGTTCTGGTCAAATTCCAGTAACCCTGAATTCTCAGAGACACCCCTACGCATGCTGGGCCTTAGGTGTAGACCAGTTTTCTATCGCTGCCAAAACAAGGAACTACAACCTTCACGCAACTTAGATGAAACCAAGGCTTGAAACAAAGCAGGTCTGTGGCTCACCCTTCGGTAGGTCAGAGGTCAGGATTCACAGCTCTACATTTGCCAAGGCTGAAATTAAACTGTACGCTGGCTGGGCTTGGGTGAGGATTCACTTCCAGGTTCATTCAGGTTGTTGGCCGACCTCCATGCTATGTAGCTGAAGGAGTGAGGTCCCATCTGCTGGGTGCCTTGGGGTCCGAGGTTGCTCACAACTTCTAGAAGCTTCACGTTCTCCGTGTCTGGTACCTTTCCTCTGTCTTCAAAGCCAGCAACAGTAGTTGAGTCCTTCTCATGCCTCAAATCTCTCTTCCCTGCCTCTCCTTCAGCTGGGTTTCTCGAACTCTTTCGCCTTCCTGCTTTGCTTTTAAGGGCTCACGTGATTATACTGGACCCATCGGGCTCTGATATCAGAGACGACCCCCTAAAATCTTTATCAAAATGTGGCCCCTTAAAGTTTCCCAGAAGTGCCATCTGGGATGCCACATATGTTACTGGAATTTGGGGTGCCATTCGATATCACCACATGCTTATTAACAAATCCCCAATAGTACCCAAGAGGGTTCTTGCCTAATATTTAGAGAAGAATCCTAAATACCAGCATCAATGAATGAGGCAGCATAGAACATTGTAGGCTTTTATTTAGTGCGAAAGGTGCGTAGGAAAGTGAGGGCTTTAGTTCTGTTTAAAGAGAAGGGAAATCTGGAAGCTAGGGTCGCATCCATACCAAGCAGAGAGCAGGCCAGAAGCCGTGTGCAGCAAGCGCCAGAGAGAAAGGTCTTCCTTTGCTGTTGGTTCACCCTCCAGTGGCCGCTGCGGCCGGCTCGCACTGCGCTGATCCGATGGCAGGAGCCAGGTATTTATCCTGGTCTCCCATGGGGTGCAGGGCCCAAGGACTTGGGCCATCCTCCACTGCACTCCCTGGCCACAGCAGAGAGCTGGCCTGGAAGAGGGGCAACCGGGGCAGAATCTGGTGCCCCGACCGGGAATAGAACCCGGTGTGCTGGCGCCACAAGGCGGAGGATTAGCCTAGTGAGCCCCGGCGCTGGCCGCTCCTTGCCTTTTATATATTTCTCACAGGGGAGTGGCTTGTGGGCAGGTGGGTGCTCAGGTAGGCCATGTAGGGCATGATGTCACACGTGGGCATGGTGGGGGTATCAGGCAGGGTGTGAGGTCAAACAGGGGCATGGTGAAGGCGTGGTCTTCCAGCTCACAAACCTAATCGGTTTTAGTCTGTCTACTTCAGTTCCTTGTCCTATTTAAGGTCAGCAGATTATTAACCTTAATTCTGCCTGCCAAGTCTCTTCACAGCAGTACTTACATCAGTGTCTGATTGAATGACTTGAGGATGAAAATCTTGAGAAAACACATTTAGCTTGCTTCCCACCAAAAGTCTTGGTCTCTCGAGCATACTTCCTTATAGCCCCTAAAATATACTGCACATCCAGTGAAAAGACATGCAGCCGAGCTGGTAAATAAGCTCTCATTTGCAAAATGGAGAACCAAAAGGGCATTTTTCAAAGACTGCTCTGAGTGGTTACAAATATTTGAATAAAACCACAAAGGGCTGCAATAGCAAATATAAAAACAAGCTTGTACTAAAAGAATGCCCTGGCCTGGGGGAAAGAGCCTGTAGAAGCTTCATTTGTTCTCTAGACATTTGGGGCCACTGATTTATTTAGAGGTGCCCAGATGTTACTTCTTGCCAGGTGAGGTCTAAAGTGCTTAGTTCTTTGAAATAAACAGAGCTCTGAGACTTGTTAAGGGCCTAGGTGGAAGGCCTTAATTGAATCTAAAGATCCCAGCTGGGGTTTGAGATCCTCACTTCCAAACTGATTTGACTTGAAAAGCACTCTGTCATGCTGATTTTAGCCAGTATTTGCAAGGTATTGTCTTTTTATTCTGGCATATTCATGGGTTTTTTGCAACATGTGAGCAAAGCAAATCCTGCTAGAGTTCAGGAATTCCCAGTGGGGGACACATTCCTTCTCCAGTCAGTGGTCAGAGACCACTCTCTTCTGCAGACAAGTCTGCCTCCCCTAATTTTTCACAGTCTGAAAGGGAACTGCTGGGAGCATGTTTTGTAGCTTCTCTGTAGCTTTACTTGGTCTTGCTGTCCTTGGTCAATTAACATTATAAAGCCCAAGTCCTGCCTCATGCACCACTCCCACCCTCATTCAGAACTGGATTTATATTAAACCCAATTTGATATAAACTCATCTCAATTCAAATGAGTTTATATCACGTAATGGCACCCAACAGGCATTTTACAGATATTTGACAATGATAATGGTGAAAAGTTTGTTTTTATTTTCCCAAGTACTACCAAGAAACTTAAAAAATTTTTTCCTAGAGATGCTACAAACCAAAAATTACTGAAGAGGGTGAGAACATAGAATTGGGTTTTCTCGGACCCTGTAAATGATAGGAATGCACATGACAGGGACACAGAAGTAGTGCTGACTTTTTCTAATGATTCCAAAACTGGCTTTCTGTAATCAGGCCTGCAGGAGAGAGGATTAGGGGAGGTTTCTCTACTCCACTTAGTACATCTCCTGACCTGTTTTCCTCTGGGAATTTTACAAATGGTTGACAACACTCCACTAGTTGCTGTCAGTTGTGGCATTGCTTCTTACTGAAGTCAAGGGCTGCAGACAGTTTATTATATTGCTAACTCACAATCATGGGAGATAATCGCACCAGAATAAGAAAAGTAGAGCTCTTAGAAGACCTCTGATTACTAAATGGGACTATTTTTAAAATTTTATTGGGGGGGGGGACTCCTATTTGCTGGTTCACTCTATAATTGCCTGCAAAGGCCAGGATTGGGCCAGGCCAACACTGGGAGTTAAAACTCAATCCAGGTCTCTCATATCTGCATGGCAGGAGTCTAATTACTTGAGCCATCACCACTGCCTCTCAGGTCTGCCTTAGCAGGAGGCTGATCAAAAATCAGAGGTGTGCATCAAAGCCAGGTACTCCAGCATCTTAACAGCTACACTAAATGTCACCCAGAAGTAGTTCTGTGTCCTGGCACCTAGTGGGTGTTGTTAGGCCAATTTGTGAATATAGCTGATCTGTAGAGATTTCACAATCTATTCAATGAGGCAAAACGATATTCATCCTTTAGAGTTTTCAGAAGTTCTGTATCAGACCTTTTAAAGCATGGGTGCTTCTTCATTAAGTAACTTGGAAATTAATGTATTTATTTGTAATATGTTAACTGTATTTGATGCTACAGAATGCTGCATGGTGTTTAAGAAACTCATCCCTACCCTTTGGCTGTATCTGGCCAGCAATAATTTCCCTTTCAGTTTGGCTGCAGTTTGAATTCCTTTGGATGGGACAAACACAAACTGTCCCATTCCTTTGGTTCACAGCCAGCCACTTCCCGTACTGCTCCCCAGTCTGACCTGTGTTGGTCCCTAAGGTGAATATGAAAACTCTCTTCAGGTAAACAATGAGAACTGGGTCAACTCAATTTTTTTTTTTTTGCTTCAGAATTCAGTTTTTTTTTCTTTTCTTTCTTTTTTTTTTTTTTGGACAGACAGAGTGGACAGTGAGAGAGAGAGACAGAGAGAAACAGAATTCAGTTTTAATGTTCCTCTACATTCATAAATTTTTTGAAGTGGCTTCTAGATTCTTCCTCCTTGTAATTTCATTGTTTGTTTTAAGTTTCAAAGCTTCCGTAAGCATTCAAAGCTTCCTTAAGGATTCTTTCTAAAAAATGAATCCTAAATGCATTTCTTAAATAGGGGGTTCCACAAGAATGTGCCACATACCATACACCATGTTGGGCACACTTTCCCATTCTAGTGTTTTTGTATCCTAGGACAACAGCCTATCATTTATGACATAGCCATTGGATATGGATCTGGCCTTATCTGCCATATTAATACAAAAGAGTTAAGGGTTTAAGGTTACCTGTGTGGTACTTACACACACAATCAGTCCGGAAAGAGATTCCTAATCAGTGAGACAGACATTGATCAGCAGGGAGCCTGGGACCAAAGAGACCAGGAAATGGCACTGGGAGGAAGAATGAAACATCTGTGTCCTTTCCTTCAAGCTGTGTCACCACCACACCAACTTGAAACAAAGAAGTTTTGTTGTTTGTGGCTTTTGTAGTTGAGTATTCATGGAACTCAAATACTAAAACAATTAACTCTTGAGTTCCAGTCCTGTTGGAGAATATTAGAACATGTGACACTCTGGCCTCAGAATCAGCCCTTAAGGCATTCGGATCTGGCTGAAGAGCCCATGAGAGTATTTTAGGCATGGAAAGCCAAGACACTCTGGAAAAAAAAAAAAAACACCTAAATGAAAGATTTCTGTGAGTGAGATCCCAGTGGAAGGACAGGCCATCAAAGAAGGAGGTACCTTTATCTGAAGGGAGGAGAGAACTTCCACTTTGACTATGACCCTGTCGGAATAAGATCGAAGTCGGCGAACTCAAAAGGCTTCCATAGCCATGGCAACTCATGACTAGAGCCTAGGGAGATTACTGATGCCATAAACAAGAGTGTTAAATTGTTAAGTCAACAACAGGAGTCACTGTGTACTTACTTCTCATGTGGGATCTGTCCTTAATGTGCTGTGCATTGTGATTTAATGCTATAACTAGTACTCAAACAGTATTTTACACTTTGTGTTTCTGTGTGGGTGCAAACTGATGAAATCTTTACTTAATATATACTGAATCGATCTTCTGTATATAAAGATAATTGAAAATGAATTTTGATGTGAATGGAATGGGAGAGAGAGCGGGAGATGGGAGGGGTGCGAGTGGGAGGGAAATTATGGGGGGGGGGAGCCATTGTAATCCATTAAGTGTACTTTGGAAATTTATATTTACTAAATAAAAAAATTTAAAAAAAATTAAAAAAATGTTTTGCAACAACAACAACAAAAAGAACATGTGACAGCAGAGAATGAAAGCAGAATAGGATTGAGGGTCACCCCTCTGCTACAAAGAGAAATTGATGGGGTGAAATAAAAATTTTACAGCAATTATTAGAAGAATTCATTGCAGTTGGCAGTAATGATCTTTTCAGACACTGAACTTTATGGTCCAAAACAGAACTTGGTTTCTACCTTCCAGAAGGTTCCATGCTTGCCATATAAGCAGGCAGACCCAGAAAACAGGTTACAGGTAAACACAGAACCTTTAGCAGGTGTGGGCTTCAGGTGGGAGTACTCACCTGGAAATTTGTTCCAGGAAATGGACTTGTCACCTGTGCCATGTAGGGCTGTAATGTTACTGCCTGAGCACCTCAGGCAGGAGTAAGTATGTACAACATGTAACCAAATCACTTCTAGTGCTCAGAGCAGGAAACAGATTTGCTTTACCAAAACAAATGAAAAAAGAAAACAAATCCAACAAAAACAACCTTGCTACAAAAGGCTCAAATAGGATTTGGCCCTGGTGCTTACCTTAGAGGACAGAGTAAAAGAATATGGCTGCAAAGGGGGTAGCATAACTCTGTCTGTCACTGAATGCTGAAGACCAAAGTCTGATTGACCCACTTACTATGAGGTGTGGCAGAGCTTTTTAGAAACTCTGAAACTTGATCTCTGGGAGTATCAAAGACTCTTAGGAGCTTCCAGGAAGTAAGTGTCTCCAATTCACCAAACTGCTCTCCCCAAACATCCTGACAGCCCTGGACCAGGAGGACCACTAACTGTTGAAAACACCCAGGAGTTGCAAAGCTGGGGAAAATTAAGCTGCTTGGTGGTAAGTTTCAAATTATTTCTCCAGAGTGACACACTGGACTTTGTTCCTTGAGGATAGTTTTGTGCTAAGCTTAGTAGCTTTTCCCCCCCGAATCTTCTTTTCCTTGTAAAATCACTAAGTGAAAACAGATGTTTTATTTTTGAAGATATTACATGGTATTCAATAGATGCTAAATAATAGAAATTTAGAAATCTTTTGCTAATTCTATTATTTTCACTGTTTGTTTTCTCTTGTTGTTCTCATTTAACAAAGCTTTCTTCAAATGCATCTCATTGTGGGGAGTTACTATCTCCTCTGACGGGTCATTGCCTTACAGTGCATGGCATATGCTGAAATGAACACTGTAATTACATTTGGACCCAGGGCAACACCCAATTGCTGATTCTCATTTGTAGCTGGAAGCACCTACAAATGACACATATTAATGAATAACAGATCCTGTGGTGAGTTAATAGGATAACAAATCTCAGTCAGTGTTGTATAAATTGGTGTGGGGGATGCAACAAAGTTCTTTGTAGACATTTGACCTATGGGGTGGAATTCCTGTAAGAGCAATGTAGAAATGACAAGGCTGAGTTAATATTGGTCCCTTTACTCTCACTGTTATGTCAGCTTACTCAGTGCATATATTGCAGCTGGCTTTTCCCAGAATTTTCTAAGACTAAAACCTGAATCTATAAATATTCTTGAAATTTAGAGACAGAGGGTACACTCATGAACATACATGGCAAAAATTATTTCACGCATCATAAGCTATTTAGGAGTTTCCTTAAAAACCCTGTGGCCTTAGGCCTTCTGTTTGGTGCCCTTGTGTTTAGGTGGCTGATGTGGTATAATGAGACATGAAGTATTAGTGGGATTCTATTATATTTTTGCCTATTGAATGGAAAAAGTGCGAAAGACTTATAACATCCAGTACTAGAAACTATGCCCTGGGTGTAAGGAAACTCATTCACCACTGGTGGCCATGGGAATTGCCCTTCTTGGAAAGTTACATGGCACTGTTACAATTTCAATGTGAAGATGCCTTTCAAATCATCCAGAATACATAAGGATTTATGTGTAAAGTTGTTTACTGCAGAAATGTTAGTAGTGGCACAACACTGGAAACAGCCTATATGGTCTTTGATAGAGGAAGGATTAAGTAAGATAGGATGCATCCATGTTATGAAATATTATACAGTTATAATAAAGAATGGGGGCTGGTTCAAGTCCTGGCTGCTCCACTTCTGATACAGCTCCCTGCTAACATACTTGGGAAAGCAAAAGAGGATGGTACAAGTACTTGGGCCCTGCACCCACATGAGAGACCCAAAAGAAGCTGGCTCCTGCCTTTAGTCTGGCCTAGCCCTGATTGTTTCTGGGGAGTGAACCAGTAGATGGAAGATCTCTTTCTGTCTCTCTGTCTCTCTCTCTGTTTCTTTCTGTTTCTGTCCTTCTCTCTGTATCTCTGCCTTTCAAACAAATAAATAAATCTTAAAAAAAAAAAAGGGTGAATTAGAGCTAGGGCATTTTACATTAGGGGGATGTCTATAATACATTGTATAAAAAGAAGCAAGTTACAGAATATGAATGTAGTATTCCAGGTGGAAGAGGAGGGAGAAAGAGAGAGAAAAAGGAGGAAAGAGAGAGAGAAAAAGAGAAAAGAGAGAGAAAAGGAGAGAAGGAAAGTAGGAAGAGTTAGGCGGGAGATGGGAAAAGGGTTTAGAAACTCCAAAAATCTATTTATATGTGCGTCTACATTTGTATGAACATAAAGAAAATGCTATACTGCAGATGATGCTTTTAAAATTAGATACACAGGGAGATGAGACTAGCAGAAGGAAGGTAAGTTATTATAAATTTTTACTTATACTATAAAGTTCTGTGGGATTTTATTTGATAGACAGCATAAATGACAATTGGTACCTAACTCTAAGACACAATAACCTAATCTGAAGGTAGGTTGGTGTAGACCACATAGGGACCTCTAACTACTTGAGAAAGAACTAATTTTGGGTCTGCAAAGATTAGAAGTGGCCAGAGTGAGTGAGTGTGTGGTGGGGGTGGTAATGTATGCTAACAGTATATTTCTAAGTGAAGACTAAAAGATAATTTCCTACCTTAGAGGGATTCCTGCACAGTTTAGAGATCAAAATGTCCAGAAAGCCTGGCAATTGGGTCTTGAATTTCTACTCATAAAGGTTAAAGACAACTCCTCCGAGAGACCAACAGATCCTAAGGACAACAGTATTGTTTCTGGGCTTAGACTAGGGGCAACCAATTTTTTTTCTTGTCTAATGCATCCCTGGAACAATGAAACACTACTATTCTCCCAGGAAATGACTTTGTTTAAGACTTATAGTCAGAATGTTCTAATTTCCCAAATAATTAGGTCCAATCAGTTGTTATCTTGGCCTTTGACCACAGTTGCATATCAATAATTTTTAAAATATGTACTCCAAATAAATGTAAATTTATTTATTATATATATATATATATATTCAGTCTATGGTTAGGCTATGGCTTGACTTAATTTTTGATGAAAACAAGATGAAGTAGATGTTTCCTTGTCTCTTTCTTTCATTAATGCATCCCTAAAGGATTGTACTTGGTATTTCTTGTGATATGTGCACTCCTCTTTAGGATCCACAGTTTTACAAGTCCTAATAACTTATTTCTATCCACTTTACGTTCCTTTATATACAAGAAAGTTAATTTTTATGAGTCAGAGAAATATATCATGTAGATGAATCTCTGACAGCCATTTGACTGTTGATCATAAGGTAGCCCTAAGTGGTTTAGATCTAGAGTTTTTATTTCCCATGAATATTCAACACTTTAGCTCTAATAGATGCTTTTGTTAACATGATATTAAGAACACAGTCAATATCACTGTATTCTTCAGAAAACAGGTTTCCTTTAATTCAATAACTCATTTCAGTACTGTCATTGATTCTCAGATTCCTTCACTTACACCATCATATGTGGAAATCCAGACTTAGGCAAAAAATGAATTAGGAGATGGTGATTCGAATAATGAAAATATTTTTAGTTAAGTAAAAGACAATGTTAGGATATATTATTCACAAAATTATGCTATGTTTTTAAAGATAGAGTTACAAAGAGAGAAGGAGAAACAGATTGATCTTCCATCTGCTGGTTCAGAGGTAGCTAGGCCAAAGCCAGGAACCAGTTGTCAGGTACCAGGAGCTTCTTCTGGATCTCCCACATGGGTACAGGGGCCCATGTTTATTTTAGCAAATACATTTAGTAAGTCTCAACATTTAAGGGCCTTATTGTCCTATCCATTAACTGCATATCTACAAAGCTGGATATTCTCTGTTGCTCATTCCTCCCTTCCTTGGTTTCATCCACAGTCTTTCGCAGGGCACTTTACATGAATCTTTGATATTAATGCTGATGGAATTCTCTAGTCTCTGGCCATTTTAGCCAATGCAGGGTCAATAAGAAGCAATGGATGAGCATCAGAGAGTGAGGTTCCTTTTCTGCTGACTGGCAATTTGACAGTAGATCAACTTTCTCTAAAGGCTGTAGCTCCAGGTGGTAATTCTCCCCTTATAGCTACAACCTTAGTCAAAGCTCTTTTCATGTTCATCTCCAACCCATTAGGACCCTCAGACCTATGAGTAGCAATAGCTCCCTGCAATTGCTAATCCAAGAGTACTTCACCATCTTTATTCTCCCTTACCCTGATGATTTTTTTAAAAATAGTACTTTTTAAAAACTCTCTACAATTACACCAACTGAGTATGCTATCGATTTCCTCCTGGGATCCTGATCTATATATTTTTATTTGCAAAAAAAGTATATTAAGAACTCTATTACATATAGTAGTGAATCAGAAATTGATTTTGCTCACAAATACTTTATAATCTGATGAAGGAGATAACTGTGGTTCATCTGATACCATTGACCAATTAATGTCTTCTTGGATATAATTAGGAAGGTGACAGTATTATCACATGAATGCAAGTGGAACAAAGGAAAATAGGAAATTCCATGGGATAATTTGCTTTTTATATACTGGCTTGAAATTATTGACTTACATATGACAGAATGAAACTGTACTTAAAAACATTTTGACAACATTTTACAATTTCTTTTTCTTTCTTTCTTTCTTTCTTTTTTTTTTTTTTTTTTTTTTGACAGAGTGGACAGTGAGAGAGAGAGAGACAGAGAGAAAGGTCTTCCTTTTCTGTTGGTTCACCCCCCAATGGCCGCTGCGGCCCGACGCACCACGCTGATCTGAAGCCAGGAGCCAGGTGCTTCTCCTGGTCTCCCATGCGGGTGCAGGGCCCAAGCACTTGGGCCATCCTCTACTGCCTTCCCGGGCCATAGCAGAGAGCTGGACAGGAAGAGGAGCAACTGGGACAGAATCTGGCGCCCCGATCGGGACTAGAACCTGGTGTGCCAGAGGATTAGCCTAATGAGCCAGGGCGCCGGCCAACATTTTAAAATTTCTATCTTCCTGTAATTCGTGTATATGCAATGTGATACTTGAAAGGGCAATTAAAAATGATGTGTCCTTGTTCCTAATTATTATTTCCTATACATGATAATTTTATGGAAAAATTTTTTTTTTCTATATGTTTTTTAAACTTCTACATGCAAACCCATGATACTGAAACTTTCTTTCATAAAATCTTTTCAATTTTCTGGTACGAATTGGACTATTTGTTATATGTTTTAGAAATTTGATGGGGATAAACTCAATTTTTATAGTAAACTATAACAATGGCTAGATTTTAGAATTCAGAAAGTACTAAGCTTTCAAGTAAAAATGTTTCTATGTAATGGTGCTTTTTTTAACTCCAGGATCTATTCAAGAACCTGGAAAAAGAATCATTTTCACATGAACAGTTATATTTAGATTTTCAAGCCATAGTGGCTGAGGGATTAATAAACAATTTTCTCCTTTCTATTTTTATTACATAATTTAAAGCTACACAGCATGATGTTTTCTTATACATGTATATAGTGAAAAGACTACTATACATAAACCATATCTCATATACATCATCTGACATAATTACTTTTGTTTAAAGAATTTCTACTTCAAATGTTTAAATTGACATTTAAACTTTTTAACATATAAATAACAAATGAGATCAAAAAAGGAGATGGCTAACAACCATAAAATTTATAATGAAAAATCTATGCATGAAAATTATCATTTTTTACATAACTAGTAAGGCTGATCGAGAAACTTTCAGTTATGATTTAACAAAAACTCTCACATGAATATATTCAAACTTTCTTCACAGCTTTCTTTTATCATAATGGATTTGTCATTCACACAGCACTTCAAATGAAACTTCACATTACTTCCTTAGATATATCACAGAATTAACAAAACATGACATACTACTGATTGGGGGCTGGTGCTGTGACAGCCAGTAAAGCCACCGCCTGCGGTGCCGGCATCCCATATGGGCGCCGGTTCAAGACCCCGCTGCTCTGCTTCCGATCTGTCTCTCTGCTATGGCCTGGGAAAGCAGCAGGAGATGGCCCAAGGCCTTGAGCTCCTGCACCTGCGTGGGCAACCCGGAGGAAGGTCCTGGCTCCTGGCTTTGGATTGGCGTAGCTCTGGCTGTTGCAGCCATCTGGAGAGTGAACCAATGGATGAAGACCTCTCTCTCTCTCTCTCTCTCTCTGCTCTCTATATCTCTCTTTCTCTCTGTGTAACTCTGACTTTCAAATAAATAAATAAATCTTTTTTTTTTTTTTTTTGACAGGCAGAGTGGACAGTGAGAGAGAGAGAGACAGAGAGAAAGGTCTTCCTTTGCCGTTGGTTCACCCTCCAATGGCCGCCGCGGCCAGCGCACCGCGCTGATCCGATGGCAGGAGCCAGGAGCCAGGTGCTTTTCCTGGTCTCCCATGGGGTGCAGGGCCCAAGCACCTGGGCCATCCTCCACTGCACTCCCTGGCCACAGCAGAGAGCTGGCCTGGAAGAGGGGCAACCGGGACAGAATCCGGCGCCCCGACCGGGACTAGAACCCGGTGTGCAGGCGCCGCAAGGCGGAGGATTAGCCTAGTGAGCCGCGGTGCCGGCCTCAACTAAATAAATAAATCTTTAAAAAAATATAGTACTGATTAGACTCTGTTAAAGAATTGAGTTTGAGGGAGAAAATTAATTTTCAGGTAAGACTTACTGAGTACAAGTTGACTATGTCTGGATTTGGCAAATAAAAAGTGCTTAAACATTTGTAAAAATAACTGTCAAGATCAATGAGCAAATTATTGAAGTGTCTGAGAACAGATGTTAAGATTTAAAAATCCGCTCCTGTCCCAGTGGCATGGTTTTCAAAAGGGTGCAAATGTAAATATGTCTCAGTTAAAATAAACCCTGGGTCAATAAATCTCAAATTTATAAAGTACACTCAAAGCTTTGAACAGTACAGCCTCAAGTGCTACATTAGCGGCACAGCCATAGATTAGTGCACTTAGTATGAAAATCATCCACTGTCAAACAGTGCAGAAACATATTAAATCTTCTTATCAATCCCAAGTCCAAAAGGATTACAATTTAGAACATATGTGTGATCAGCTATGCAAAATGCACTCAAAAGCTTCTCCAATAGTTTCCCAACTACTTGGAGATTTTTTTCCCCCTTATAGTTTTGAATCTGCTGAACAGGGAGAACAGAAAGAAAATATTTCAATAATTTATTTTTGTTTATTTGGCTAGAATAGCAAATCATGAAACACTCACTGAACATAATTAGCTCTTCTGCACTGGATGTGGGGCCAGCTGACCAGATGGTGAGCTGTAACAGAATGCCTTTGCAAAGGAGGCCTGAGTTCAGGTCCACAGGCCACAGGACAACAGAGGCAGATTGCACCGTGGAAGTGATGCATCCAACTCAGAAGGCTTGCGGCTGGCAAGTGCTACTGTACTCTTTGCCAAAGGGCAAACCAAATGCTATTTTCCTCAAGCCTCTGGCTCTGTCTTAGTTTGTGGCTGCTTATTGTGTTTTTAACCTACTGGGGATACTGAGGGAAGAATGATGATGACAGGTTAGGAACATAAAACTGGTGAAGAGGGGAAGTTAGTATTCTGTTATGCTCAGAAAAGTGTATATTGACATTTATAAAAGTACAGATGACCATTCCCTTAAATTATCTTGTTATACAAAGGATTTTCTTAGAAATCTTTATTTGCTCTTAATTAATAAGACTGATTGGGTAGCAGTCTACCTTATGACTAAGCCTGACAGAGCTTAATGGAAGAGAAGCTTAATTGCAGAAAAGCACTGGAAGAAATTCGTTAGAGGAGTCTTGAAACTTGAAAATTATGGGCAAAGTAGACCACACAAATGGAAATTGAGCAATTTAATATGTCTTAATTAGATTTAAAACCAGAGCTTAGAAAAACCGAATTAGCTATATCGAATCAGATAAAAAAAAAAATCTGAGATAGACTGCATGGTTATTATTGGATTACTCGTGATGGCCTCTATATTTGGTGCTGGTGATTCTAAACTCAGCCATCATGAGCAGCAACAAGTGCCGAGAAAGAAAGAGAGTGGACTGTAAATGGGAGTGCATTTACTCCTAACCCTGCAGTAAAGGCTGAAAAAGATATTTTAATAACTGCCCCTGCCAAGTGTGTGAAGAAATACAAAGATAAGCAAGGAGAAGCTCAATTTCAATGTCACTGAAAGATACAGAAACAAACCAAACACTCACATCTATGATTCATCTGAGAGTTAGAAATTTGTACAAAACTGTTATGATTTTGAAAATTATGATAGTATTAGCAAAAATGGGACCAGTCAACCAGTCAACAGAACGTTATATTTACTAGACAAGTTTGAAGCATCAGAGTTAACTATAAAGAGAAAGGAGAGTAAGAGAAAAAATACTGACAATAAGTATAATCATAAAATGCTTGTCATTTGTTCAGTCATTCCTTTTCAGCAAAAACATCCCAGGCATTCTTCTAGGAATGCATCTTAAAACAAGATACACAAGGACCCTGCTATAATGGAAAAATAAAGTCTAGTGGACAGGGCGGATATGATACAGATATAACACAGATTAATATGGACTACACATTGTGAAAGCATCGTAGAATGTATAAAGCCACCAGTGTGAGCTGATGGCAGGGAAATGGGATTCCAGTGTGGCCTTACTGAGGAAGGGGCACCCAAGCTCCTCCCTGAAATTGGAGGAAGCGACAGCTGAGCAGAGCAGGGTCAAGGGAAGGATGCACCGGACAGGACAGAGGAAGCATCCGTGCATCTGCGTGGTGCACTAGAGGCAGGAAGGGCAGCCGGTGGCAAAGGCGTGGGGCATGAGGGAAGATCAGGAGAGATGGCTGGTGAGGGAGAAGGGTGCTGGTTGCTGGATTTTGTGATAAGACTAAGACCTAATTGAGTGGGGAGCCTTTCTGTGGGTTTAAGTAGAAAAGTGACATGACTTGATTTTCATTTAAAAAAAAAATCACTGTCATTGATGAGACAACAGGTAAAAGAGAAGTCTCTGGATTCCCAGTGTGTGCTGCTTCATGTTTTCATTCAGGACTCATGCAAGATATATTTTCAGCACCTATTGTTTGTCAGTTCCGTTGAGGAATGAGAGAAATGCAAAGATCCATGAAGTTTAGATTTTGCTTTGAAAAACAATAATAGATTATGAAATAAATGTGATGTATCATAGGTAAATGTTTATTTAGTGGTATGTACAACATATAACAGGAACTAGGAGAAAACTTCACAAGAGATAAATATTGACCAGGGTCTCCTAAGCACATAAGGAGAGGAAAAGCACTCCAATCAGCATAATCACAAAATAATGGATGCATAAAAAATATGTAATGAAATGGACACACAAGAAGTTTAGTGATGCTCATTCCACAGAAAAGTATGGGAAGAGGAGACAGGGAAACATATGTTTATGACAAGCAGATGGAGATATTTTATATGCTAGGTATCTGGCTTTCATCATAAGCTCGGTGAATGGGGAAGCTATCAGATGAATTCAAGCCAAATGAGAAAATGCATGTTAGAAACATAATTCTGGACCTAAAGGAAACCTGCCTGAGAGAGGAAAGCACTTAGTGGGGACAGACAAAGAACTTCTGCAGCAGTCCAAATGGAGAAATGTAAGGCACAATTCAACAGAGATGGCTCGGAGGCACAGATCTGCTTTCTCTTCATTTTCACTTCATCTCTGCTTCTACAGCCACCTACAGCTGGGACATTTCCTGGAGAGTCCCAGGGATCCAATAACCTGCAGAGCAAGGACAAAGGACCAGTCCCTGGGGCCCAGGTGTACTGAGGAGAACTGAAAGAAGACCCCCAGGAAAGAAGGCCAGCGTGGAACCCCAGGCACCAATCCTCCTCATTTCTCATTTTCTCCAGGAAATTAGGTGGCTCTTCCAGCTCCAAGCTCTCATCAACTGGGAAAAAATGTAAAAATAGTGTGTACCATCATTGCAGCCTTTCAACTTGACATCCAAGAGAACAGCAGCTTCTGTGCCAGAATGGGCTCAGACCTTACCCCTTCTACCTTCTCCCCTCTTTGCTTCATTCGTTCTATTCTATTGTCCATTTGCATATCTGTCTTCCTTAGCATCTAGCACAGTGCTCAGCAACAGGCATACACTGAATTAATATGGGTTTAATGTTTATTTATGAGGATAGTAATTGATCAATGAATGGATCACTGAAAACACACTAATTATGTATTTTTGTTCCAGTCTGAAAGAGTTTTTGAAAAGCATCAGCTCCATTTCACACTTTGCAGGTCCCGACTGAATTGTCTAGGGAGGACCTCAATCACTGGGATTTTTTAAAAAGACCCCAGGTAACTCTCCTCTGCAGCCAAGTTAAGTGCTTTTGCCTTATGAACTGCTGATGATTGATGCTTCATGGTCTAGGATAATGTCTTTACAAAATTACTGTATTTTCATCAGCTATAATTTCACTAGTTACCCCATCGTATGGTACTCATCCTACCTTTTAATGTACTACCAGCTAATTTCCTTTTACTAGACTGCAACTCTGCATTGCAGGACTTGTGTAACACTGCACCCCAAACTGCCTTCTCCTTGCCTTCATGCTTCTGAGCTGCTATGGTCTGAATGTTTGTGTTCCTATACAATTCATAGGTTGCAACTTAATTACCCAGGTGATGGCATGGGGAGGTGAGGTGTTCAGGAAATGATGATGTCATCAGAGTGGAGCCTCCATGAATGGGGTTAGCATGCTTGTCAAAAGGAGGTCTCAGAGAGCTTCCTTGCCTGTCGCTCCCCCTCTTCGTGGAGGAACGACACTAAACCCTGCCTAGGCTTCATATCCGAGTCACGGCACCATTATGTCGCTCCCCGTCTTCGTGGAGGAGCAACACAGGACCCTGCGCTGTTCTTTCGTCTGCTCGGCCCTCCCCGGGTTTGCTGCTGGTTCTTCCCGGGTTGGCTGCTGGTCCTTCCCGGGTTGGCTGCTGGTCCTTCCACCTCCGTGGAAGGGCGGTTCCCCCTGCCACATTCCCCACTTCCGCGGGGGAGCGGCACACCGCCGGCCGCTCTCTCCGGGGCTGCACAGGTGTTCCCTCAGATGTTTCTGGTGCATGCCGTCTCTCTCCTCCTTTATAGTCCTCCTCCGCCAATCCTAACTCGGCTCCCCACACGCCGAGTACGCTGCTCTCCTCCAATCAGGAGCAGGTCCTGCAGCTTGTCAAGTTGGTGAGAGGCAGCTGGGTAGAAGCTGTTGCCTCCTCTCCCAGCGCCATATTGTGGGAGAGCAGATGCATAGAATAAGTCTTAATTCCAGTAACTCAGTCCAGTCCGGGTTGCTCCCCACACTTGCCCTTTTCCATCACACAAGGACACACGAAGAAAGTGCCATCAAGGCCAGGAAACAGTGCTCACCAGACACCTTAAACTTGGATGTCTCAGTTTCCAGGATATAAACTGCCCAGTGTATTGTGTTTTATTATAGCAGCCTGAATGGATTAAGACACACATTGTGCTGAGTAAGCCTTCTTGTAATTATCACCACAGTGAGTCACTTGTTACCATAGCTTCAATTGTCAGCAATCTTCTACTCCAACCACTAAGCTCCTAAGAAAACTGAGACCAGAAACAGCTAAACGACTTGGCTGAGATACTATGGGTAGTTGCTTCCAAAAACACCCTGTGGCTAAAGCCAAGGCCAGGGTCTTTCCTTCTGTGCTTAAGAACTTCTCTCAAATCCTGCTTTCTGATTAGACATGGAATATTTCCATCTTCCCACAGAAAAATTTTACTTGGATTTCTGGTTTTCACTTGAAAATAAGTATCAACACGCAGGCATTCTTCATACACTACCTGTTATTCCAATCCCTGGGTTCAACATCACCATTTCTCTCATGAGTCCACTCCCTTAGTTATCATATTAAGTAAGCAAATTTTATAATTAACATCTGTCACTAGGCCCTGTTGGTCTTTGACATTTCTCTTCTCCTCTATTCTACCACAGTTACTATTGGAGCCAAATGTCTCTACAACCTATGATGTGGACCTGACGTTTCCTCTCTGTCTCCCAGAAGGCCCTTGTATTCAAACCATTCAGACATATCACTGTATAGGAATTTTTGTATTATGTTATACTCCCTCTTTTTTTAATAGAAAACTTTTATTTAATAAATTTAAATTTCCAAAGTACAACTTGATTTGGAGTGGAGCAGCCAGAACTCAAACCGGCACCCACAAGGGATGCCAGCACTGGAGGCGGTGGCTTTACCAGTTACACCACAGCACTGGCCCCAAGGCCTCGCTTTTAATGTCTGCATCCTATATCAGAACACTGATTTGAGTCCCAGCTACTCTGCTTCCCAACTATTTCTCACCTAATGTGCCTGGGAAGCAGCAGGCCATGACTCAAGTACTTGAGTCCCTGCCAGCCATTTGGGACACCTGCGTGGAGTTCCTAGCACCAGGCTTCTGCCTGGCCTAGCCCCAGATGTTGTGGCAATTTGGAGAGTGAACCTGCAAATGGAAGACCTCTCTTTCTCTCTCTCTCTCTCTCTCTCTCTCTGTGCCTTTCAAATAAATAAAATACATCTTAAAATTTTTTTAAAAATAAAAATAACCAAAATAGATATATTCTTATTCTAATAAATTAAAGTTACAGGACTGTTTCAGTGAAGTTTGGGAGACCATAGACCATTATATATTGAAAGGAATTATTGCAAAGCTTTTGAAAATACACAACATGACAATCGTAAAATATGGTATAATGTTTGATAAGCAACTTATTTTCTGTTTGTAACTATCACTGTGTGGTTTATTTTAAATGCATTTATTTTAGCTTGATTATAATAAATGCATTACATGCTCATTTGAAGAAATTTCAGATAGTACAGAAAGTATAAAGAGAAAAGCAAAATATCTTTCCTTTTTCTAGCTAATCACTGATCACAATGTGATCTGTAGATTCCACACAATGCCAATCAAAAACACAACAACTTACATTGTGGATATTGACAAAACAATTCTAAAATTTATCTGAAATGGCTAAAGACCTAAAATACTTTATTCAGTATTGAAGGAATAGAAAAAAGCAGACAACTGAAATTACCTGACTTCAAGACTTACTATAAGCTACTGTAATCTAAACAATATGGTATTGATGAGAGAATACATAAATAGATCAATGGACCAGAACACACATAGTCCAGACATAATTCCACACTATGTACTCAAGTGATATTTGAAAAAGGAGCAAAAGCAAGTCAATAGAGAAATGATAACATTTGGAATAAATGGTGCTGGATAACAACAGAACATCCCCTTGCAAAAAAAAAAAAATGAATCTGAATATAGACCTTAACATCCTCCTCAAAGAATAACTCAAAATGGGCCATAGACCTAAATGCAAAACACAAAGTCATAAAATTCCTAAAAGAGATCATAGGAAAAACCTAAATGTCCTTTAGTGAGCATGATGATGACTTTATAAATAAAACATCAAAGCTATTATCCATAAAAGAAATAATTGAAAAACTACACTTTATTAAAATTTAAAATTTCTTGGGGCCTGCGCCATGGTACAGTAGGTTAATCCTCCACCTGCGTGGCCGGCATCCCATATGGGCACCAGGTTCTAGTCCTGACTGCTCCACTTCCAGTCCAGCTCTCTGCTATGGCCTGGGAAAGCAGTAGAAGATGGCCCAAGTCCTTGGGCCCCTGCACACACATGGGAGACTAGGAAAAAGCACCTGGCTCCTGGCTTTGGATTGGCACAGCTCCGGCCATTGCGGTCATTTGGGGAGTGAACCAGCAGAAGGAAGACTTTTCTCTCTGTCTCTCCCTCTCACTGTCGGTAACTCTAACTCTCAAATAAAATAAATAAAATCTTTTTTTTTTTTTTTTTTGACAGGCAGAGTGGACAGTGAGAGAGAGAGAAAGGTCTTCCTTTTGGCCGTTGGTTCACCCTCCAATGGCCGCCGCGGCCGGCGCGCTGCAGCCGGCGCACCGCGCTGATCCGATGGCAGGAGCCAGGAGCCAGGTGCTTCTCCTGGTCTCCCATGGGGTGCAGGGCCCAAGCACCTGGGCCATCCTCCACTGCACTCCCTGGCCACAGCAGAGAGCTGGCCTGGAAGAGGGGCAACCGGGACAGAATCCGGCGCCCCGACCGGGACTAGAACCCGGTGTGCCGGCGCCGCTAGGCGGAGGATTAGCCTAGTGAGCCGCGGCGCCGGCCTTAAAATAAATAAAATCTTTTAAAAAATTAAAATTTCTGCTCTGTAAAAGATAATGTCAAGAGAAGAATTAAAGTCACAGACCAGAAGAAATTTTTTTTTTTTTTTTTTTTTTTTTTTTTTGCCATGCAGAGTTAGACAGTGAGAAAGAAAGACAGAGAGAGAGTTATAGACAGTGAGGCAGAATTAGACAGTGAGAGAGAGAGACAGAGAAAAAGGTCTTCCTTCCGTTGGTTCACCCCCCAAATGGCTGCCACGGCTGGCACGCTGTGCCGATCCAAAGCCAGGAGCCAGGTGCTTCCTCCTGGTCTCCCATGCGGGTGCAGGGCCCAAGGACCTGGGCCATCCTCCACTGCCTTCCCGGGCCACAGCAGAGAGCTGGACTGGAAGAGAAGCAACCAGGACTAGAACCCGGTGCCCCAACCAGGACTAGAACCCAGGGGCTGGGGTCGCAGGTGGAGGATTAGCCTAGTTAGCCGTGGTGCTGGCAGAAGAAAATATTTTCAAAAACCACATCTGATTAAGGATTCTTATCCAGAACATATAAAGAACTATTAAAGTTCAACAATAAGAAAATGAATCATCCAATTAAAAAATGGGTAAAAGAGTTGAACAGTCACCTAATCAAATATGAAATGCAAATGGTAAACAGACAAATGAAAAGATGTTCATCATCATATGGTATTGGGGAATTGAAAAATAAAACAGCACTGAGATGTTACCTTATACCTACTAGAATGGCAAAAACTCAGAACACTGACAGTAACAAATGCTGGTGAGGATGCGGAGTAGCATGAAATCTCTTTCATTGCTGGTGGGCATGTAAAACATAGCAGCCAGTTTAGAAGACAGTTTGGCAGTTTCTAATCAAAATAAACATAATCTTACTTTATAATATAGTACTCATATGCCTTTGCATTTACCTAAATGAAATGAAAACTTACATCCACACAAAAATCTGCACATAAATACTTATAGCAACTTTACTCATAACAACCAAGATACCTTTCAGTAGGTGAACGAATATATTGTGATATATCCAGACAATGGAATATTATTCAGCACGAATAACAAGTGAGCTAATAAACTACAAAAAGTCATGTGTGAAACTTAAATGCATACCACTAAGTGAAAGAAGCCAAGCTTTGGGCTGTTGTGACGCAGCAGGTTTACCACCACTTGGGACACCTGTATCCCATATCTAAGTGTCTGGGATTGAGTCCTGCCTTTGCTTCTGATCCAGCTACCTGCAAATGCACCTGGAAGGCCACAGATGATAGCCCAAGCAGTTGGGTTCCGGACACCTATACAGGAGA
The DNA here is from genome assembly GCF_051225735.1 of Oryctolagus cuniculus. NCBI lineage: Eukaryota > Metazoa > Chordata > Mammalia > Lagomorpha > Leporidae > Oryctolagus > Oryctolagus cuniculus. The sequence goes on along the minus strand of NC_142869.1, from coordinate 132,819,822 downwards.
CCTGCATGGAGTTCTCTCCTCAACCTCCAATCACTCTGCCTTTCAGATAAATAACTAAATATTTTTTTTTAAAAAAGAAGCTGATACATGATTAAGGATTCAAATATAAAGTATAAATATAAATTAACACATGAGAAAATGTTCTATTATCCTTGTAATCAAACAGAATATAAATTAATGATGTTTATCATGTATCAAATTAATAAAATAGTGAGTGATAGAATTCAATGCTAACGTGTGAGAGGGATGTTCCCATATACTGCCATTGGGATTATGTAGCCATAAACATTTTCTGGAAAGCAATGTAACAACAGGAAAATATGCACAATGGGCCTTTGAAATGTTTCTACTTCACAGTCCACTAATTCAATTTTTAGAAATCTGTTATTTGGTAGTTATCAGAAATGTAGAAAGCATTCATTATGATCATGATCCTTATAGCATTTTTGTCATTTTTATTCATATGAAGAGAGCAGATTTCATATATTTCATACTTATTACATTATTACATACTTATACATTATTGTCAGTAGACAATAATGCTTAAAACGTGTATACTCAAAGATCTTGAGATTTCAATTCTGTAAGTTAAGAGATAATTTAACAGGCACACAAATATTTATGTAGAAATCATCTTTATACCAAAATTCATATATGGCATCTCTCGTAAGCTATTTCATATTTACTAAATCTAAGGAAGAAGTTGCAGCATTTAAGTACTTGTAGGATACACAAAAGAATTCTTGTCCCATAAGCATATTTTGACCAATGGGACACAGGAATTAGCAGATAAATTATTTTTCCTTCCTTCCTCCCTCCTTTCCTTGTTGAGATGATGTTTCTGTTCCCCTTAAAATTTTTAGTTTATTAATTTGAAAGAGACTTACAGAGAGAGAGGCAGAGACAGAGAGAGAGATCTTCCATCCACTGGTTCACTCCCCAAATGGCCTAAATTGCTGGGGCTAGGCCAGGCAGAAGCCAGGAGCAAGGAGCTTCTTCTGGGTCTCCCACATGGGTGCAGGGACCCAAGTACTTGGATCATCTTCCGCTGTTTTCCCAAGCACATTATCAGGGAGCTGGATTGGAAGTAGAGCAGCTGGGACTTGAAGTGGCACCCATATAGGATCCTGGTGTCATAGGCTGTGGCTTTACCCACTACACACAATATCAGCCTCTATGTTGCCTTTTAGAATATGATTCCACAACACTAAATAGTCACACTTGATAGCGGGCAGAGGCCAGCTGAGTAAATCATACTCTTTTTGACTCTCCTGCCATGCTTGCCTCAATTCCCTTTTCTCTTTCACCCTATAGGTTTGGACTAACCCATATGGTATGGCACAAAAGACTTTACCTTATACACTGCCATCTGAGCATCACTGTGCTCTTCAATCTGTATATATAAAATACATGAAACTTATTCATCTTGTATAAACTTAAACAATTGGGAAAAAAGTAGAAATTGGAAATGCTTATCCACAGGGTTTAAACCATGTAGAAGTTCAAAAGGATGACACAGAAGCATTTGTACTGATATGTGTGAGGTAGACTAGATTTTCTAATAATGGTCTAGCAGTGTTTATGATCTCATATTCTTTTTCAGAATCATGCCTATCCTCTGAGTTGATGCCTACTTCTTCTACTCTTGAACCTAGAAAGGCTTTTGTGAGGGATTGATCAATCAAATGCAACATGACTGACAGCATAACTTCTGAAACTATGACATAAAAGGCAATACAGCTTCAACCTGGTTTGTTCTCTCTCTCTGTCTCGACATTTGCCTTTTGAATATAGTTACCACTTTGTGAAGATAGTATTCTACCAAAAACTATGAAGAATCTGAGATTTTACCCTACTTGAACAATTTAGAGTGTTATAGTATGAATGGACAGACACACAATATCTATATATTATGTTATATGAGTGGGACCCCCTCCCACAAATTAGGAAATTTTGACTGTTTATAATGTACTAATCTTTTCCTTAGTAGAGAAATAACATTATCTTTATTCTGGAATGGAAGTAAATCTTCTGGAGAGAATAAAGTCAGCTTGTTATCTTTACTTCTCTGGACTGGCTCCAGAAAAAGTTGTCCCTTCATTTCACTATCATGGAGTGTTCCCTATAAAAATAATCAAGTCTTAAATTGGTGCAAATGCCTTTGTTAATAGGCCCTGGACTTTACAGAAACATAAAATACTCATGGAGGATTGTCTCCCTCTCCCAAACAGAAATCCTGGCCACACATAGAAACCAGGTAGACCCAGTCCAATTGACGGGCCAAACTAAGAGGTTAAGCCGACAGCCAGCACCAATTGTCTGATACAAGTGAACATGTTTCTGCGTGATTCCAGACCCCAGACTTTGAGACATCCCAGTTGATGCCAAAGTGGAACAGTGATGGTCTTTCCTTTGGGAGACTGAAGATGTTATTTTAGATGAGTACATTTTGAAACAGCTTGCTATGCAGACATAGATTACTAGAACAAAACAGGAAAATGTCCATGATAAATTATAAAATCAGTTTCAGAACAAAATGTTTAATTTGATCCCATCTGTAAATATATATTGGAGGACACACACACACAAACACACATACACAAAAACTTATACAGATATAGGGAGTAGACAAACAACCTCACATGGACACATCAAAAATTATACCAAAATGGTCTGTTCTGGTGGGACTTGAAATTTCTATTTCATACATATATGAAATAAGTGATTTTTTCTTTAAACAACAAGATCTACTTGTTTTATTGGGAAAAATAATGCTTGCTTTTTTAAAAGTAGCTTGCATAGACCTTAATCTCTGGATTACGCACTCACGAATTTTTACTCTTCCTTATATTTCCTTTTCCACCAAGATTCTATAAAATGCAGGCGTTGAATAGACATGTACTGTACAGATGTGAGAAGATTCGGAAAGCAGTGGGATGCTTTCAAGGAGTAGAAGTTGGATTCCTGTTTAATAGGAGTGTGAGGCCAGTTTTCTATGGTCTTGGTAAACACATGAGATGACAGGACCTTTAGAGAATTTGGAAAGAAGAAAGTGTTTGCCTACATATGAACACGGATGATACCTGTTGCACTATTATTCTAAAACTTGATAGTGACCATTCTTTTCTTTTCTTTTTTTTTTTTTTGACAGGCAGAGTGGACAGTGAGAGAGAGAGAGACAGAGAGAAAGGTCTTCCTTTGCCGTTGGTTCACCCTCCAATGGCCGCTGCGGCCGGCGCGCAGCGGCCAGCGCACTGCACTGATCCAATGGCAGGAGCCAGGTACTTATCATGGTCTCCCATGGGGTGCAGGGCCCAAGTACCTGGGCCATCCTCCACTGTACTTCCTGGCCACAGCAGAGAGCTGGCCTGGAAGAGGGGCAACTGGGACAGAATCTGGCGCCCCAACCGGGACTCGAACTCGGTATGCCGGCACCACAAGGTGGAGGATTAGCCTAGTGAGCCACGGCGCTGGCCAGTGACCATTATTTTCATATTTTCCTCTTTAGAAGTACTTGTTGAAAACAAGAATTTAAGAAAATTATGTTGAAATGCATAATTTGGGGTTAGGATTATTAAAGTAAATGGTACAAGTGGGATTCATCCCTGGTATGCATGGATGGTTCAACAGTCACAAATCAATTGATGTGATATATCACATTAACACACTGAAGAAAAAAAGCCATGTGATTATCTCAATAGATGCAGAGAAAGCATTTGATAAAATATAGTACCATTTCAGATGAAAGCTCTAAGCAAATTGGGTATAGAAGGAACAGTCCTTAACACAATCAAGGCAATCTATGACAAACCTATGGCCAGCATCCTATTGAATGGGGAAAAGGTGGAAGCATTCCCACTGAGATCCAGAACCAGACAAGGATGGCCACTCTCACCATTACTATTCAATAAGTACTATATTGAACTACTAGTACTAGGGAGTTTTATCCAGAGCCACTAGGCAAGAAAAAGAAATCAAAGAGATAACAAATTGAGAAGGAGGGACTCAAACTATCCTTATTTGCAGATGATTGGATTCTAAGCATAGGAGATCCAAAAGACTCCACTAAGAAACTACTGGGTGGCCAGCACTGTGGCACAGTGGGTTAACGCCCTGGCCTGAAGAGATGGCATCCCATATGGGCACCAGTTCTAATCCTGGCTGCTCCACTTCCAATCCAGCTCTCTGCAATGGCCTGGGAGAGCAGTAGAAGATGGCCCTAGTCCTTGGGCCCCTGCACCCAAGTGGGAAGCCCAGAAGAAGCTCCTGGCTCCTGGCTTTGGATCGGTGCAGCTTCAACCATTGCAGCCATCTGGGGAGTGAACCATCGAATGGAAAACCTCTCTCTCTCTCTCTGCCTCTCCTTCTCTCTCTGTGTAACTCTTGACTTTCAAGTAAATAAATAAATCTTAAAAAAAAAAAAGAAAGTACTGGAACTCAGAAGAGATTGGTAGATTGGTAAAGTAGCAGGATATAAAATCAATACACAAAAATAAACAGCCTTTGCATATAGAGACAATGCCATGGCTTAGAAAGAATTTCTAAGATCAATCCCATTCACAATAGCTACAAAAAAAATCAGATGCCTTGCAATAAATTTAACCAATGATGTCAAGGATTGTTACCATGAGAATTACAAAACATTAAAGAAAGAAATAGAAGAAGATACAAAAAAATGGAAAAGTCTTCCATGTTCATGGATTGGAATAATCAATATCATCAAAATGCCCATACTTCTGAAAGCAATTTACAGATTCAATTTTATATCAATCAAAATACCAAGGACATTCTTCTCAGATCTAGAAAAAATAATGCAGAAATTCATATGGAAACACAGGAGAATTTGAATAGCTAAAGCAATCTTGTACAATAAAAACAAAGCCAGAGGCATCACAATACCAGATTTCAAGACATACTACAGGGTAGTTATAATCAAAACAGCCTGATACTGGTACTAGGAGAGAAAGCAGCAGATGCGAGAGCTTCCTCTGTTTCTCTCCCTGCCTGTCTTTCAAATAAAATTCAAATAGATATGCTTTTAAATGTGGACAAAGGATATTATCAAGTTACAATGGGAACAAGGGCATTTCTTTCTTTCTGTCTTTTTTTTTTTTTTTTTTTTTTTTTTTTTTTTTTGACAGGCAGAGTGGACAGTGAGAGAGAGAGAAAGGTCTTCCTTTTTTACTGTTGGTTCACCCCTTAATGGCTGCTAAGGGCCGGCGCGCTGCGGCCGGTGCACCATGCTGATCCAAAGCCAGGAGCCAAGTGCTTCTCCTGGTCTCCCATGTGGGTGCAGGGCTCAAGGACCTGGGCCATCCTCCACTGCACTCCCGGGCCACAACAGAGAGCTGGCCTGGAAGGGGAGCAACCGGGACAGGATCCAGAGCCCCGACCAGGACTAGAACCCAGTGTGCCAGCGCCACACGTGGAGGATTAGCCTATTGAGCCGTGGTGGCAGCCATGGGCATTTATTTCTTATAAGCACCAATAAATAGTATCACATTCTTAAAACTAATGTTACTTAAAAGATCAGCATTGTGGTATACTGGGTAGAGTCTCTGCCTGTGGCAATGGTATCCAATATGGGCACCCGGTCCAAGTTCCAGCTGTTCCACTTCTGTCCAGCTACCTACTAATGTGCCTGGGAAACAGTGGCAGATGGCCCACATGCTTGGAAGAAGCGCCTGGTTCCCGGCTTCAATCTGACCCAGCCATGACCATTGTGGCCATTTGGGGAGTGAACCAGTATATGCAAGATCTCTCTCTCTCTCTGTGTCTCTTCTCTCTCTTTCTTTCTCTCCCTCTCTCTCTCACTCTGCCTTTTATATATTTAAAAAGTCCTAATGTTACTTATAAATGTGCATGTGCATTTTAAACATAGCCCCTGTAGTATTCCACAAGCATATAATACTACCATAAAGTTTAGAAAGAAATAACACTGCCTCCTTTTCCATTTAACATCCTTATATTTTCCTTTTTTTAAAAAAATTAACTGCTGTTATATATCAGTGGGAAACTAACATAAGGAATATATTTGAATATTACATCTATTATATTTTACTACATTCTCCTGGAATGAATCCTGTAGAACAGTAAAAACATACTTCAGATCATGTTGAAAAGTCCACAGGAGAAAACTGTCTTTTTTTATTATTAATATAAAACAATGTTCTTTAAAAGCATTCTCCATTAAAGTTCATTCTGTAAAAATAATGCAAATGTATCTTTTGCTCCCCCATCTTAATAATACTGCAGCTGCAAGCATACATTTAAAACATTATTGAATACTCTAAATTGCTGGATTTCAAATCCCATGAATACAGTTAATCTAGCCAAATGAAGTAACAACCAATCATACTTGATATGTGAGAAAGATTCTCAGACTAACACTTAAAAAATACCTTACCCACTGACTCTGAAAAATAAATACATAAAAATCAGTTAAAATGTGCCTTTATCAAATGATCAGACCTCAAATTGCATATCACCATCTTGAAATCAAATGGTTCACTTGGGTCTCTTGTAATTGCTTTCTCATCTGTAATGTTCTGGGAGTCAGTGACTATCCACAGGCAGCTTTGTGATCCCAGTGTCTAGACTATGCGTAATACATAGCAAGTGTGACACAAATAGTTGCTCTTGAATAGAGAGGAAAGAAAATGAGTTTTCTAGACTAGTGTGGATTTTTTTTTATTCTAAAGAATAAATGTGTCATATTCCCAAATCCATGTTAATAGCGAAACCCAAGAAGAGAAAGTTATAACATACATTATTTAAAGGCCAATTCCATCACAATTAAACACACACACACACACACACACACAAGGATGAGAACATTCCCAAAATATTCAGTCAATTAAAGAATATGTGGTAAGAAGAAAACAAATCCAGTGCAGTGGAAAATCATGAGCAAACAAAATTTAGAAAGACATTTTAACTTAGTTACTGAAGTTCCTGTCCTTGAAGTAGCTACTTCTAGTAAAAAAAAATAAATGGGAAACCAAATTTATATAACCTAAGTTCTTATATATTGGACACTTCCATCTTTTCTGTAGGATAAAATATTTAGGATAATAGAGATAAAATGCTTATGATAGTATAATATCTAAGAAACTCTACACTGGAAATTGAACATTTTGGCTCCACCTTCATCACTGCCAGTTTTTTGACCCTATAGAAGTCAGCTTACTTCCTAGAGGTACAAATTATAAGGTGTGATGTGCAGGATGGGTTAGACAATCTTCCAAAAATCTCTGATACTATGCTAGCAATTATTCTGGACAGAGGACCTAACATAGCAAGGGACATAATTATTGGATTATCCAAAAAAAGAAAAGAGTATCTTATCCAATGTGAATAATATTTCTATTTTTTTGATCCAAATTTCCCTCTTTTCTTTCTTTCAATACTTTGCCAGATTCCTCTTCTCTAAAATCCCTTGCCAAACATATCTCACCTTTATTTAATCACTATAATCAGTCACACAATACTACAGTTAGATATTCCACCCCTTAAAGTTAAAATTAGACATACACTTATAGGTGAGTCCACATGGGTAATCTTATGAGTTATATTTTATATAGGAACATTAGCCAATCAACTCAATGTCATAAAATCATAAAGTAGTCAACAATGGGAAACTGTATACTTATAGTAAAATAAGCTCAATATAATTTTTTAAAAACATGTAAAGCCTCGTTTGTTTCTTCTACATACCTTTTGTAAAGTTTGAATTGACCTTTCACTATAACAACCATTTTTCTTCATATGCTTTCTTCCAGAACCACCAAATATAAAGAAGTATCAAAAACAGTGAGAACTCTATCAAAACTTCCACTTCAATACACCAAAGTCTGTTGGATTAGTCCCATTTCTGTTGCTATAACAAAATACCTGAAACTGGATATTTTACAAAGAAAAGAAGCAAGCGTTTAGCTCACAGCTTTGGAGGCTGAAAGTCCAAGATCAGGCAACCCCATCTGTTTGGCTTCTGCTGAATGCAGAATCTAGGGAAGGGGTCCATCTTACTCATTTTATAACCCACTCTCACAGGAAATAACTGGAGTCTACAAGAACTGCCCAATGACCTAACCACCTTTTATTAGGCACCGCTTCTTAAAGGTTCCACCAACTTCAGCATCACCACAGTGCAGACCAAACTTCCAGCACATGGCCCTTTGGGAGACAGACTGAGACCATTTCCAAACCATAGCATCTGTTAAAGGCAGATTAGAGGGGAAAACAAGTTTAAAGTTTTAACCTCTTTTTAAAGCAAGGGCTCCTTTTTGTATGAGCTCTAAATGAAAAAAAAATCTTCATCTATCGTATGCAGAGATTTTGAAAGGTTATAAGAACTCTTAGACAGTGGGCAAAATAAAGTCATTGTGAGGTAAGCAGGAAAACAATATGAATTTCCAGAAGGTAAACCAATAATCTAGGGTATGCCACCTAGAAATTAAGGCAAGACAAAAGCAGACTTTCCTAAACTTCATGATGTAAACTGGAAGTGACATTATTTTATTTGATACAAATTCATGAAAAGAGAAAATCAGGTTATTTTCTTTCAAAAGATAAAAAATTATGTAAGTGTCTTGAGCAGCTAGCAAGACCTGACATGTCAAATCAATCTGCCACTTATGAGAAATCAATTTGGATAAGGGAGAATGACCACTTTATCTTTCTGCTTCAAAAACCAGTCATTGTGGTTAATGAACATGTATATCAAGATATGCTTTGGAATGCTATGAATTGACCAATGGAGGCAGGGGTCAGTGGCCTTTAATTAATAAGAAATAAAAACAAAGTAATTTATGATGAAATGCTTGATGTTCATTAAACAGGAGTGGTCTGCAGAGACAAGGAGTCCTGGGATACCCCAGCTGTTTGGGATAATGACTCATCCATTAACCTTGATGAAACGAAAACCGCTGCCTCTGGCAGACCCTCTTTGACATTCATCTGATCGATATTAAATAGCACCGTACAACAGGTCAATGTGTTCAGCTGTCTGGGGAACTGCCAGCAGCTCACTTATCCTGGCAGACACATCTGGAGACCTGCACAGAGCCATCATTAAGGCTTTTTGGATAGCTATTGTGTGCTACAGGTGAAACTTTCTCCAAAGACTTTCAAATACTCTCTCTTTAGTATGTTCAATTCATCAGTGATCCAAGTACTACAGCAAACTCAAAAGTCTTTCTTGAAGCATATACATTCTTGACCAGAGGAAACCCATGGGTGACTGGCCTTTCATCTAACCTGGGGTTCTGGTATGCTTCTATAATTTTCATTACTATTTGTATGATCCCTTATACATCTGCTCTTAATGAGTGCTATATACTGTCTTCCTTCTAAGCAGTCTTCAGATAGAGCAAACTTAGGCTATTCTATCTAATTCCTATAAAAATTTAGTAACATAAGAGACATTCTACAAAGAGAGCCAAAGACAGGGATTTTCCAATGCTAATCAGACTAATTGCATTAGATTTCTATCAACTGGGGGCTGGTACTGTGGCATAGTAGGTTAAGCACCTGCCTGCAGCATAGCATATGGGAGCCAGTTCAAGTCCCAGCTGCTCCACTTCCAATTCAGCTCCCTACTTATGGCTGGGACAGCAGTAGAAGATGGCCCAAGTCCTTGGGCCCCTGCATCCACATGGGAGACCTGGAAAAAGCTCCTGGCTCCTGGCTTAGGATCAACCCAGCTTCAGCTACTGTGGCCATTTGAGGAGTGAACCAGCGGATAGAAGACCTCTCTCTGTCTCTCCCTCTCTCTCTGTAACTCTGCCTCTCAAGTAAGTAAATAAATCTTAAAAAAAGAAAAAGAAGAAGAATTCTATCAAGAACCTGTTAGAAATAGATTCTTGGAACTCATCTCAACTGACTAAACCAGAAGTTCCAGGACTAGACTCCAACAATGTGTGTGTATGTGTGTGTGTGTGTGTTCCTGTGGTTTTCTTTTACCTTTTTTATTTTTAAATTTAGTATTAACATGAAATATCTGTACATTTTCATGGAATGCAGGGCAATTTTCAACATAATATATGTAATAAATGTAATATACAAACAATCCTTCCATTTCCTTTATCATGAAATATAGTTACCCTACTGTTCAGAGCAACACCAGAACTCATATAACCTTTAACTGTTTTGGTACTTATTATCCAATTTCTTCCCATTCTCCTCCTCCACTATCCCCAGCACCTAGTATTCACTATTTTAGATTCATACTGACCATATACACATATATACACATATATATTTTTTAACTTCTATATATGGGAGAAACCATGTAGCATTTGTCTTTCCATGTCTTTCCATTTACTGAAGAGACTGTCCTGCCTTTCTCCAAGGAATGTGTTTGGCTACACTGTCAAACATACATTGGCTGTACATGCCTGGATTTATTTCTAGGGTTTCTAGGTTTCTATTCTGTTTCCATTGGTCTGTGTCTGTTTTTAGGCTAATTACCATGCTGTTTTCGTTACAAGAGCTCTCTATTATGTCTTTTTTTTTTCTTTTCTTTTTTTTGACAGGCAGAGGAAACCGTGAGAGAGAGAGACAGAGAGAAAGGTTTTCCTTTTTTTCCGTTGGTTCACCCTCCAATGGCCACTGAGGGCCGGCGCGCTGCTGGCTGATCCGAAGCCAGGAGCCAGGTGCTTCTCCTGGTCTCCCATGCAGGTGCAGGGCCCAAGGACTTGGGCCATCCTCCACTGCACTCCTGGGCCACAGCAGAGAGCTGGACAGGAAGAGGAGAAAACGGGACAGAACCGCCGCCCCGACCGGGACTAGAACCTGGTGTGCCAGTGCCGCAGGCAGAGTATTAGCCTATTGAGCTGCGGCGCTGGCCTCTGGTATGTCTTGAAATCTGGTATTATGATGCCTCCAGTTTTCTATTAGTTCTAGATTGCTTTGGCTATTTTTGGATCTTTCGTGTTTCCATATGAATTGTAGTATTTTTTTCTAATTCTGTAAAGACCATTATTGGTATTTTAAGGGAGATGGCATTGAAAGTATAAATCACTTTGGGTAGAATGGAAATCTTAATAAGGTTAATTCTTCCAAACCACAGACATGAGAAGTCTTTCCACTTTTTTATGTTTTCTTCAATTCCTTTCATTAGTGTTTTGTAATTTTCATTGTAGAGTCTTTCACATCATTAAATTTATTCCATGGTATTTTTAAAAATTTTATAGTTATTCTGAATGGAGTTGGTCTTAAAAGTTCTTTCTCAGCAAGTTCATCATGTTGATGTATAAAAATGCTACTGATTTTTTTCATATTGATTTTGTATCTTGGGACAGTACTGCATTCATTTATCTGTTCTAATAGTCTCTCAGTAGAGTCTTTTGGTTCTTCTATATATAGAATCAAGTCATCTGCAAATGGGTAAATTGACTTCCTCCTTTCCTATTTATATGCCTTTTATTTTGTTCTCTTGTCTAATGGTTCTGTCCTTGAGAGGCACCAGAGCCCTGAGCAGTGTTGGAGCCCTGCCTGCAGGAGCAGCATTGGCACTGGAATCATTCTAGGGCATACACAGCTCCTAGTGTACACAGTTCCAAGCATGCACACAGTCTCAGGCACATACACAGTTCTGAGCAGCAGTAGAAGATTAAATATGGCCACAGGAATCCTGGCCTGGAGTCAAGGTGTGCAAGGAGCTATGCCCCAAGCAGCCATGGAAGGAGAAAGCATGAGGAAGAGATTTGGCAGGGGGAAGCAGGGGTCCAGAGTTGCCTGCTGCTCTGCATCCCCTATTTCCTGTAGAGCAGAGCAGTGGGTGGGCTAGGGAGTTAGGGTCACCCGTGCTCTGCCCTGCTGTGTCCAGCTGGAAACATGAGGCTGCTCTTCCTTGCTAGTATGATGGAATGTCTGTGGGGTCCCAGGGAAGGAGACAGGCAAGAACGTTGGTCTCCTAGAGCACGATGGGTTCCAGTTGGTGACTTCTCAAGATGGGACCCCACTGCCTCAGCCTATGCTCTGAGTGTGGTGGGGAGTAGATGATATGAGTTCCTTCTTTGAACTGAAGGCAGCTGACCTTACTGAGCTCTGGAGTGTTGTAGCTGTATTCCTTTTGTAGCAAGGATTGCCAAGGCACTGGGACTCAGTTGTCAGTTGCTTTGTTCCTCTCTTTATGACGCCATCCTGGATCTCTGTGTCTTACTGAGCTCCCATTTTTTCTTTATGTTGTGCTGCCCGTGTTGCTCTCTGGGCACTCACCTCATGAAGCACTATTCATTTGTTGCTTTGGTTTTTCTATGTGAAGGAGGCTAACACTGGTTTCCTCTATTTGGCCATCTTGGATTGTCAACAATCTGTATTTTTAACAAGGACTTACTTGATTCTTCTGAGTACTCATACTGAAAAACACAAGAATCCATTTGTCCTTGGAGTACCCAAAGCTCTTATGCCTTTGGGTTGCACTTAACCTCCACAGATGATCACTACTGTTTTACCACTTGAAGGATCAAGTTGATTAACATCCATTGCAACAATAAGGCACTGTATTTTACAAAACCAACTATGTGATTCCTGCTTTTATCTTTGCCATAAAAAATGTGAAGGATGCTAGTAGTACATCACTCAGTATTATCTCCAAGTCCTCTTACAAAACATTGTGAATTTTCTTCCTAGTATAAAATCTATGTGATACATAACATCTCCACTTTCTCCGAAGCTGCCAAGAAGCTCAAGACCAAACCTATGCCTAACTACAGTAATCACTTTAATCTTCATAAGAATATTTAATTCTCTTTGATTTCTTTCTTCCTTTCAATTAAATTTTTTAATATTTGTATTAATTTTTTCTAACTTAAAAAAACATACTGTGAAAGTTCTATTGAAAGATGCAGAGTATGAACAAATTTCAACTAAAAATTATTAACAACTTTGTTACTTCTATGTTCATTGATTTAGAATAATAATCCATATCCATAAGGATGTGCTTGCTTGATCTTTCCACTTGCCTGGAAAGAAAAATAGTAGGTCTACACTAATCACAAGGCATCTTTAGTACTTAACAACTCCAGAGACATGGCCAGTGTTTTAAGACTGAATTCTGTAGAATAATTAAATTCATTTGAATAGTGGCAAGGGCAAGGAGGATAGGAATCAAAGTTAACCATGGACCATGTATAGTGTGTTGGCATGGACAGATGATTTAGACTTTAGCATTGTGGATTAGAAACAACTAGAACCTATAGCACTGGATAGAGTAGGTCTGTTGGAAGCCTGTAAGTATTTGAAAGAACTTTGGAATCATTCCGTTCCACATGCTGAGTGCGTTTATCTGAAATCATTAGATCAAACAGTGTATTTTGTAGAGAGCCCAAATACATTAGCAACTGGTTGACTTCGTTTTATTTATTGTTTCTTTCACTAAAAATGGAATTCTGTAGGCCCATATGACAATTTTCTGATCAAGATAGATAGGCGTGCTCATCAAAATTCTGAGGATTTCAATATTTCTTTGAAGCTTTTTGCTCAGGAACCACATTATTAGAGCTTTTCCACAGTGCTTTTTGAGCCTGATTATGCCAGTCTGATATCTTTATCCATATAGGAAAATCTAAAGGCAAAAATGATAGACATCCAGAGGCAGAAAAAAAAAAAAAAGAAAAGAAAATATTTCAGGAAAAAGTTTTAGACTACATACCATTTTTTTTTGCCAAGTAAAATGTTTGTTACGTTTTTTTATGAGAAGATTGTCATGCAAATAAAATTTTAAAATCAGTCTCCTTTGTAGGGGATTAAAATGTAGTCTTTTAGGGTGGGTGCTGTGGCACAGTGGGTTAAAGCCCTGGCCTGAAGTGCTGGCATCCCATATGGACGCCAGTTCTATCCCTGGCTGCAATCCAGCTCTCTGCTATGGCCCAGGAAAGCAGTAGAAAGCCCAAGTCCTTAGGCCCCTGCACCCACGTGGGAGACCTGGAAGAAGCTCCTGGCTCCTGGCTTTGGATCGGTGCAGCTCCAGCCATTGCGGCCATGTGGGGAGTGAACCAGCCGATGGAAGCCCTCTCTCTCTCTGTCTCTACCTCTCTCTGTAACTCTGTCTTTCAAATAAATAAAATAAATCTTTTAAAAAAATGTAGTTTTTCAGTGGTAAACAGTATAAGCTAAGTATGCAACTTACTAGAGACCATCCTTTATAATCATACTCATTAAGAATTATGAATTATAAATTTATAATTTAACTATATGTTCTATGGACTTAAATCAGTACTGTATTTCTATCTCAAAATATTAATATTAGGAATTCATGAACTAATCCAAAGCATGCATAGTTTAGTTTTACCATTGATATAATCAACACGTAGCCCCATCTGAGGTAATTAAGTAGAGATAGACATCCATGGTTAGGATGGTCACAATACTTAAACCAATTATTGGGCAGCATTATCTTCACTTTTGTGGAATGTATAAACCGTATAGATTAGGAAACAGGAAAATACAAAAAAAATTAAACCATCTAACTTGTAAATAGTACATTTTTTATTTATCCTCAGATTTTTAAAAATATTTCAATCATTTGAATATTATGACTAGAGTAACAAATTTAATAGAAAATACTACCATACTAATCGGAGATATTGTATATATAGTAAATTCTAAGAATCAAAAAGCAATGCCGGCCGGCGCCGCAGCTCAATAGACTAATCCTCCACCTAGCGGTGCCGGCACACCAGGTTCTAGTCCTGGTCGGGGCGCCGGATTCTTTCCTGGTTGTCCCTCTTCCAGGCCAGCTCTCTGCTGTGGCCCGGGAGGGCAGTGGAGGATGGCCCAAGTGCTTGGGCCCTGCACCCCATGGGAGACCAGGAGAAGCACCTGGCTCCTGCTGCGGCGGATCAGCTGTGGCGGCCATTGGAGGGTGAACCAACGGCAAAAAGAGGACCTTTCTCTCTGTCTCTCTCTCTCACTATCCACTCTGCCTGTCAAAAAAAAAAAAAAAAAAAGCAATGCCAAGTTGAAGTTAATACTTTATATTGGCCAATTCAATGTTAACATATCTCCTTACAGAATTTAAATCTTTCCTTTCTGAGAGCAAAGAAAAGAATTTCCTTTTCCCTGAAAACATACCTGTCAATACTGTACAGTTAGTACAACAAAGCTATTATCAGAAGCGTGGGTTTGAGATTCATGTAACTGAATTAGTGCTCGTATTGTTTTCTAAACAATAGGAAAAAATAATTTAATGGTCACAATGCTAAACTGTATTGATGATTCACTAATAAAGAAATTAAATATATAACAGCTCCCTATACTGTCATCAACAGCTCCAAAATCATAATGTGTTCCCCTTCACACAGAGTTTGCAAGTGAACTCACCTGCTTCTTTTATGTGTCTCAAAGTCATTTTATCAAAAATAAAGGTAAATCAGAGGTGAGCTAAACTTTTTGTCATTGAAAAAAAAAAAAGAGCAATGCTTTTAATTTTGGAAGCACAAAGAGTCACACTTGGATGTAACTAGTTCAATAATGGGTAAAAGCAGGGGCAGGCACTAGACCTAGTCATGTTGACTGCTGAGCCATCTTCCTTCTGCTCTGGGTTGGAGTCCTGCCTCCACTCACAATTCCACCTTCCTTCTAATGTGCACCCAGGGTGGCAGCAGTGATGGCTCCAGCAGTTTGGTTCCTGCTGTTGTGCCCAGATCGTTGGATCCCCAAACGCAGCCAGAGGCTTGAACACACCAAACTGCAACAGCAAGGTTTATTTTGGAAGTACAAGCTGCAGCAGGGACCCCGTCTACTCAACCGCCCAGCGGAGGGCAGAGGAAGGCCCCAAGCCATGCTAGGTCATCGAGGTGGGTGGGGTAACAGCAGATTGGCTGGGGTCACCTCTGGTTCTTCCTGATGGAACGCGGTTGTTGTTACTGATTGGGTCAGACCCAGGGGATTTCCTTATTTGGTGAACGCTAGCAAGCTGTTCCGTTGTTTCCCCAGAGTGAGGCTGCTTTTACGGGAAGTCGGGCCTGCCTCTCTGAATGGAGGCACTTTTTCGAAACATAGCTACTCCGGCCTTTCACTGTCAACCACAGTGGTTGAATTCTTAGCATCTAGCTGTTGTCCTAGTCAAGCCCCATTGTGTGCATTTGGGGAATGAATCAGTGGATGGAGGCTAGGTCTCTCTCTCTCTCTCAATAAAACAAAACAAAAGGGTAGAAGTGTATGTAATGAATTTAACTATGCAGAGGTACTAATATCATTATTTTCTGATCATAGAAAACTTGAAAATTATTTAAAATGATTTATTGTATCCCCAAATCAAAGAGGAAAAATACAATCATCATATGTTGTGTTAGGCCATGCTACTGAATTTATTGTGAGTGGGAAAGTGATCTGCTATAAGATAAAGAGAAGACAAATGAATGCACATCACTTTTGCTAACTTAACTTACATCAAAAGGAGAAAATGAAATGTTTTTAAATTATCAACATGCTTTTCTGTTGTTTTGGTTAAAGAACCAAACCACTTTTTAAAAATCAGGAAAAGTTTATATACCAAGACTGAAATATTTGGAGAGCTGCCTGCTCTCATTTGATGTATCCCACAAATTCATGATCTGAAACATTAATCCCCAATGTACATGTTAATCTATTTGGAGGTGGGGTCTATGTGGGTGGCCTGGTTTCACCATGTGTCTCCTTCTCTGACATGCTCCAGCTCAGGTAAATAGGCTTCCCAAGATGCTGAGCAGGTGCCAGCATCACACCCTTGGACTTCCCACACTCCAGAATCATGAGCTAAAATAAAGTCCTATTCTTTACAAATTACCATGTCTTAGGCATATGTTAGAGCAAAAGAAAACAGACTAAGACATTGTCTTGCCCCCACAAGACAATTTTCTCACTTTAATTATTAAGAGCTGGAATGTTCCTTTTTCTGAAAACAATACAAAGGTCCCATGAGTTCATTAATTACTAGAAAGAAAAATAAAATCTTAATATTGCAATTTTCATTTCTCAACTAATTTTAAAAAGTGGCCAATTATAAGCACATTTTTAATTTTAAAATGTTTTAATGACAATTTAGAACTACATATGTAAATTTTTTACCAACTATAATGTCTAAGTAATGCCATGTTTATTATAAAATCCATATGCCTATAGCATATATAAAAACTAGGAGATATATTAATTCCAACTAACACAGTTATACTATAATAAAAGTATATATTAGGCCCACATTACCATATATATTTTAAGTGTAAATATATACAACATTAATTTGTATATTGGAAATTTTTGATACCTCTAGTATCTTTTTAAACAAACTCTGTGTATAAACAACACATATTATAAACTCATACCACACATATGCATTTTAGCACCCCTCGACCTTCCCAGTGAGGATTACACATTTCTTTAGGGAGAAAACTTTTAAAATGAAGTTCAGTAGAAAAAGAAAACTTCACTTTCATATTCTCAAAGTAACAAAACCTTCCCCATTACACCACTGCCTATAAAGACTTCTGTTGTCTGAACACATTAATTTGTTCTCAATAAATAGTCTCTTTTTCAGCAAAGAGCAATCATTCAGTTTATAAATGCACTGAATAACAGCACAAGATAATGGCAAACACCTACTTTGTGTCATGAGAATGTGACAATCTTGAACATATTATTTCTAAATTGACTAATGTCATAGTGTGTTATGCATCACTGCTTTTTTGCATAAGCAAGAAATATGTATGAAAGTGAAGCAACATCCAGGCTGGAAAAAATAGAGAAGGCAAGGAAAAACAAACCAGATTTGATCTCAGCTTTTTGGAACAACAACAAAAGCAGCCCTCATGCCTCTCCTTAAAAGGGACAGCAGAAACTGTCATTCATCCACTCACTCTCACGTGTATTCATGTTTTGCCTCTTATTGATCTATGTCATCTTTCCTGTCTTTTCCTTCCCAGTTAGACTTAAATCTCCTTGAAAGCTGAACTGTTTCCTGGCACTCAACACAAGTTGTTGACTCAATGCTATTCGACAGCATAGGACTCTTCATCTTCTGGTTTTATAAGTTTGAATTATTTCAGCAACTTACATTTCCTTGCTGTTGATTGCATAGAAATTGGGATGATATCTACTCAAATTAAAGATTTTCTAGAATACAGATTTCTGTGGGAAAAGGGACATTTATCTATGGCATATCTGCTGTTTCTACTCCTCTGTACCTGTGGATAATCATTTTAAAGAATAGAATTTGATTATATTCCAACTGCAAAGACTTGTTCTTGTCCTCATTTTATAAGTTCTCTTAGCATGATATAGTTTGATTTCATAGCATTTATCATAGCTGAAATTTTATATTTATCTATGTGATTATTTGATGAACATCTTTTTCCCTCTCGGCTGTAAACTCCACGAAAGCAGATGCCTCTTCTGTCTTGTCCAGCTCCTGACCTGACATTTGAAATCTAATAAAACTTTCCCCAAAGTAACAAAGTCTAAATCAACTTTTACAAATAAGGCTTTCTAATATTCCACATACAAGTTCTCGAAAGAATATATATATGAAGTCATTTAGATGTTTATTTTCTATCAAAATAGATTCTGAGACTGCTATAGGGCTTTACTAAATACCTATTGCTTAATTTCTTCTGTTATATATCCTATAATAAGAAGCAATTTCTTATATATTATTATATATACATAAGAATATATATATATCCTATAATGAGAAGTATTTCTCCAAATGTATAGCTATTTTCAAAACCAAAAATTTAGCAAAACATACATTCCAGAAACTATGGCTGAATCTCCAAACATTTAGGAAGAAAACAATGATTTAATGAAGCTGATTTGTGTTAAATTAGAAAAAGATATGCAATCTAAACCATGTCTTCTTTTGTGATAGAGTCACTTGGTGGCTAAACTGAGGGACTTGGCCAAAATCCTTCACAATATCCTTTAGGCAAAATGGAAACAGGAGAGGCTAGGGTTGTGGTGTAGCAGGTAAAGCTGTAACCTACGACGCCAGCATCCCATATGGGTGCTGCTTCCAGTCCTGGCTGCTCCACTTCTAATCCAGCTCCCTGCTAATACACCTGGGAGCTCAGTGGGAGATGGCCCCTGCACCCATGTGGAAGACTGAGATGAAGCTCTTGGCTCCTGGCTTTGGTCTGGAACAGCCCTGGCTGTTGTGGCCATTTGGGAGTGAACCAGTGGATGGAAGATACCTCTCCCTACCTCTCTCTCTCTCTCTCTCTCTCTCTCTAACTCTACCTTTCAAATAGAAAAGAAAAGAAAAGAAAAGAAAAGAAAAGAAAAGAAAAGAAAAGAAAAGAAAAGAAAACAAGTGATAGTTGGGTAGACTTACATGTGGTTTCACACTCATACCTCCATACCTAATGAGGATTAACTGATGAAGAGATAGACATCAGCTATGAGAAAGATTTCTTTGGTTCACTCTTTGCTGATGTTTTCATCATAAAGACTTGGAATCAAGTTTATCAAATTTAATATACAACAACCAGTGGGCAGGAGTTGATTAAGGAAAACAGGCTTTAGAACCCTAAAGGCCTGAGTTTGAATCCCAGCTCCTACAATTAATAATGGTATAGCCTTGGGTAAATTATCTAACTTCTTTGGAGTTGAGTTTTCTTTTATATCAAGCAGTAATAACAGTTACACATATAAGCTGTATATGTTTGACATGATGTAAGTTCATAATACTATTCAGTGCATATATCTAATAAGCACTCAACTGATTCAGATGCCTTGCAGATGTGAAATAGGAAAAGCTATGTTTCTAGGATGGTGTACAATGCACTGTAGATTTGTGAACATTTACTGCATTGTCTTGAGGTCAGAACTGTTGGAAGACATTCTCCATAGGTCTTCTGCATTACTGCTCATCTTGTGAGCAGAGGCACAGACTGTCTGTCCCAGACTATCTTTCAAGGACATTTGTATGAGAACAGCCTTAGAAGATAAAGATAGTCTGTGCTTTTGGAGCAGAGGGAAGGTTTGCTTGCTGCTTCAGAAGATAGAGATATCTCCCTTAGAAGCAGAGGGCTGGCGCCTCTACCTCCCCTTACAGAAGATTCCAATTCCCAAAGTTCAAAGTTCCTCTCCCGTGACATGACTCACTGTGTGTCTGGATTTCACCTGGTCCTCTTCCCACTGATCTGCGGAAACTGAGGCCCAAGGACCCAGTAAACATTCTGATCCTCTGGCTACTGCTGTTGCTAGGGGCAGTACTATCATTTTCCTCTCACCTGGAGTCCAGAATCCTCTGCCAGTGTCCGTCACTGTGTGACAGGCTGACTTACAAGCTTAAAAGCAGAGTAAAAGTTCAAGTCCTCCAGTTTTGGACAACCTCTGAATCTCAGGGGCTTATCATAAACACACCCTTGTTTCTCAGTTACCTTGTATTCTGCTTACTTTACATGTTGGCCATGGGTCACTGAGGTCAGTTTAGGTCTACTCTCTTTTCTTCTTTCTGGGATCCAAGCTAAAAAAGCAGCTCCCATCTGGGACATTTCTGCTTTCAAAGTACAAGGAAAGGAGCAATGGGAAAAGCCATACTATAACGGTACAAGTTTTGCTTCCACACAGCATACAACCTTTTCATTTGTACTCTCTTGGCCAAAGCAAGTCACGTTGAGGAGGCTAGTATCAGTGCCACAGGGAAGTTCTTTGCTCTCACAGGGAGAACTGATATGTTATTCCAAATGGGAAAAGGCAAGGATGCACAGTCCGCTACCAGGAAGAGAAGTTAACAATGCAAAGAATGATACATTCCACTATTCATAGCACACTTAGTAAATGATAGTTATGTTAACACTAGTTATGACATAACACAGCATTACTGCTTATATTAGGGTAACATAAAACATTTATAAGATCTCCCTCATGTACAAAAATCGTTTCTAATTATTCTGCATTAGACTCATCACAGAAAAGAGTATACTAAGATATATTCTATGTTATTATTATATGTATTATACAATAATATAAAATATAATGATATTATATAATAAGTTATATATAATAATAGTATATTAGTATATATTCTATTTACTAAGATTCAATGGTTGATTTTTTAAAAACTTGACAATAAGAATTGTTAGTAAAATGGCACAGTCTTATCTATGGCGTGATCTTCACCCTGACACCATCCTAGGCTCTAGCTCCCGCCACCATTGCTGGAAGCCAGTTGGCCACATGGCCCAACCACCAGTGTCAAGCTCTACCCCCATCCTAATGGGATTCGCTGCTCCTACTTCCCTGCCCACCCGCCCCCTGCAAAGTTTTAAAGGGACCTGTTCCTGAACACATGTCCCTCTCTCTCTCTCTCTCTTGCTCTCGCTCTTCCTCTCCCTTCCTCTCCTGAACTCTGTCTCTGCCTCTGTCTCTCCCACGCTCTCCTGTCTCTTTTCCTTCTTCGCCCCTTTCCTCCAGTCTGCCATGTTTCCCTCAATAAACTCTTTCCCTTACTCCAGTTTTTGGTGTGTTTTGTGGCAGCCTTACAGGAATAGGCTTAGTGATATATAAATTGTATTAAATGTGCATTTGTTGTGCAAGTGTTCAAATATGCACAAGTATACACAGGCATAAAAATATATACTTTTTTCACTTCTGATCCAGCTCCCTGCTAATGATAAAAATATTTTAACAGGCATAAGGAAAAGTAATATTACTACAATTAACAAAATAGATATATGAAGGATGTAAATTTCTTTGATCAAATCATCAAATGATTATCAAATGATTTAAACAAATTAGCATTTAATAATTATAATTAAAATTCCTAGAAGAATTAACAAGTATGTTTACCACCTCTTTAACTCTTTAGTTCTTTCTGAAATTTTCTGTTTTTTCTTAGAAATCATTCACAGGAAGCATAATGGGGGCATAAAACATTATCTGTGGCTTTTCGTCATGATTGTTTTAGATGTAATCATTGTTATATCTTAATGTTAGCCGTCGCAAAACACACTGGACACCGGAGTAAGGGAAACGGTTTATTGGGAACACCCTACAGACCGGAGTGAAGGGGTGGTGAAGGAAAAAGAGAGAAAGAGAATACAAGAGAGAAACAGAGAGGAGAGGAGCTAGCAAGGAGAGAAGAGAGAGCAGAGAAGAGGAGAGAGGAGAGAAGAGCCAAGAGAGAAGAACCAAGAGCCAAGAGAGGGCAGGAGAGAAGGACCGAGAGAGCAGGGAGCAGAGCTAAGAGAACACATGTGCAGGAACAGGCCCTTTTAAAGCTTTGCCTGAGGGCGGGCAGGGAAGCAGGAGCAGCGAATCCCATTAGGATGGGGGTGGAGCCTGGCTCAGGTAGCTGGGCCATGCGGCCACCTGGCCACAACTCGGCCAGTTTCCTAACAATCATCCTGTGAGCTATCTTTTCATCAAATAATCCCTTTGAACTAGTTACCTGTGCATTGGCACATATTCGACTCTTACTCTGTATGAAATAAACATGCTTTACTTGGAGGCTAATGAGCTACTTGAAATTGCCTGTTTATGTGCCCAATTTCAAATCAGTAGTCCTACTTTTTGAACTCTCTGTCAATGAACTCCATTCTAAGTAGTTTTTCCTGTTCAATTTAACAATCTCACGTGTTTTGATGCATTGGTGGCATCCATCCTTTCTTCTGTGACTATGTTGTACTTAAGGGATTTTTCAGTACCTAAATTATCATGCTATTTATCTAAGATGAGTTAGGATACTTAAATATTTAACTGTCCTCACCCACTTTCAACATAAGTGATTTTCATTCAGCACTTGAAACATATATTTAAAAATAAATTTTAGCTATTTTCTGCATTATTGATATAAGATTCTAAGTGTCGAGAAGTACATACTTTGCACATCCACACACTTTAAACATGCTTATGTGTTCCCTGCTGGGGAATGAGTGAAGAGATGAATTCACACTAACACTAAAGGTTAGCCATCCTCCTAACTAACACACACTTTCCTGAATACTTAAAATAGAAATGCAAATAGTTTTCCACATCTTCCCCTGATTCTCCAGTGTCACCTTTATTTCATTATCAACTACATTCAATCAACATTTACTCTGAGTTCTATTTCTTAATTACAGACAATTGTTTGAAACTCTAGCTATGGCTGATGTATTTTTACCTTACAAATGCTATTCTCTTGAACTTCCTTTGGGAAGAATGTTAGTAACAGATGGTGGAGCTTCTTGAGAAACGAAATGAGACTTTGCATATCAATGCAGATCTGACAAGTGACTTAATCACAAAAGACACCCTCCTTCAAAAAACAATCAGCTAGGCAGCATTGATGAACCAAAGGAAAGAAGTCATTGTAGACATGCATCTTTATTTTCCTCTATCCAATCATTAAGCAGGTTTAAGGCCGCTTTCCAGCCTTATTTATTGATTGAGAGATGGGGGTGGGGTGGGGGGTAGGGAGGGAAAGAGAGCACACTCCCACTGGGTGATTTACCCCCCTCCCCAAATGCCTGTAAGAGCTGGGACTGCGCTGAAGCCTGGATCTGGAAACACTAACAAGTCTTGCATGTGGGCAGCAGGAGCCCAATCACTGCTCTTTAGCAGAAATCTGGAGTGAGAAGCAGGAAACAAGTATCAAACCCAGGCAATTACAATCTGGGACATGGGTATTATTTTAACTGCTAGGCTAAACACCGACTCCTCAGCTACATTTTTAATAGGGGAAATAAAGTGAAAATACTATATATATATATTCCTCAGGAGGCATCATTATACTTAAGTATAGACTCAAAATTGATACAAAGCAGAATTTCTTAAGCATCTAGGCACATCAAAGTGCATTTTAGTAGTGAGAAGTACAAGAGTGGAAGAGAGATAAAGCAAAGTATCTCTGTAACACAAATTAAGGGAGTATGTCTAGCAGAGGTTTCAGGGACCTCTGAGTGTGTGTGTGTGTGTGTGTGTGTGTGTGTGCTGGTTCATTCCCCAAATGCCTGCAACAGCTAGGTCAGGCCAGATTTGGGAGCCAAGAACTCAATCCAGGTCTCTCACATAAGAGACAGAGTCCCAATTACTTGAGCCATCACTGGTGTCTCTAGGGTGCACATCAGCAGGAAGCTAGGACTTGGATCCAGGCACTCCCATCTGTAATGCAGACTATCTTATCAGCGAGGCCAAATGCCTAATCCCTGTCTTTGAGGTGCTATTTTAAAAGCATAACTGACACATTTTAAGTACTGTTTTTGCAATAGCAAAGCCTAGTCACAAATCCTTATCCTTAAATATCTATTTATATATAGATATATAAACCTATATAAACAAACATATAGAAGACATATATATGTTTATATATATAGATTTGGATTAAAATTTATACATATACATATATATGTACATATATATAAGTACATATATAAGTTTGGGTTCAAATTTCAGTCTCTTTGGTGCTATTGTCCTTGGGGAAATTGCTCACTGGTGTAAGGAGTAGAAAAGATGGAAAACACCAATTTCACCAGGAAGCTTGCATGACTGAAAGGAAAATAGGGACCAAAAATGAAAAAGTAATAAATAGAGGCCCACGCTGTGGCATAGCAGGTGAAGCCCCCGTCTGTGACGCCTGCACCCCATATAGGCAAGGGTTTGAGTACCGGCTGCACCACTTCTGATCCAGCTCCCTGCTAATTCATCTGCAAAAGCAGTGGCAGATGGCTCAGTTGCCTGGGCTCCTGCACCTACGTGGGTGATCCAGAAGAAGCTCCTGGTTCCTGGCTTTGGACTGGCCCAGCTTTAGCCACTGTGGCCATTTGGGGAGTGAACAGTGGATGGAAGATTCTCTCTCTCTCTCTCTCTCTCTCTCTCTTTCTCTCTCTAACTATAAATAAATTTTAAAAAAGAAAGAAAGAAAAAAGAAAAAGTAACAAACCTCTGGCAGTTAGTTACAGAGATGGGAGCAGGTTTCCACACAGCAAGAAGACAATGGTTAGAGAACAGTCAGATCAGGGGACAGAGGCAGGGAGAAGGATGAGTTGTGAGCCACAGAGGTCAGAAAGGACAGAGCATTGCTGCCTCCCGGTGCGTTCCATGTGCTGGGTGTTTTATTACGTTTCAGTATCTCCCTTCTCTACCCTCATTTCTAGTTTTCGCTTTGGATCAAGTTGAATGGCACTCCCCTTCCCGTGGATGCACAAGCAATCACTCAACTGAGTTCCGCTGGACCTTTGGGTGAATCTTCTTTTTCTTTCAGCAGGTGAGCCTAAGGCTCTTGTTTTGAAATTAAGCATGACTCCGTGATCTGAGGCTGGCGGTGCCGGAACTCGTTATCCTCCCATGGAGGTTTTGGACACCCGCACATGCACTGTTCAGCCACAGGCTCTGTCACCCTAGGGGCTCCCCGTGGGTCCCTGGGGCTCCAGATGAAAATAATCAGAATGCAGGGCAATAAAACAGGAATTACCTGAAGGCTGCTGTCAGAGACACACAGACTCACGCTTCAAAAAGCTTCTGTCTGTATTTGTTTTTATTCTGAATACAAGGTTCTTGTGAGATTTTTTTTTGGGTTTTAAATGTGTAACCAACTTAAAAATTCAGTGGCAGGGAGAGATGAGCATGAGCTATTAGATGAGCAAGACTAACTAAATCAAACTGAGAAAAAGAACACCTGGCATATACTATTTTGGCTAAGGATTTCTTCGTTTTTCTTATTCCCTCAGCCCATTTTTCTGTTTGAAACAAAAGAGGCATGAAATTTATAGATTCAGTAATTACACCAATAGTAGCTGTGTTGGATTAAGACAACCCTCTGAGCTACTTTAGCTATAAGAACCCAAATCAATCACCCCGAGTGTAACAGTAGCACAGTAGGTTATAGTGTTATAATTGTGATTGTCAAATCACTGCTCCAGGCTGGAGGGATCAAATCATAGTACGTTTATTGCATATATTATTATTCAAAACTGCTCCAATCTAATCTAGACATTCATTAAGCCTCTGAGTGTCAGGCCCTGGGCTAGGAAAAAGGGACATACACAAAGATTACCAAGACATTTTCCATCTTCAGAAAATCTCTAACACGGAAAATAAGAACTGGCATGGGGCAGGCTCTGCTCTGTTTACACAAGCAGTCAGCCAGTCACTGCCTTTAAATGAATAATTGTAATGTGCAGAATACTCCACTAAGCATTGTACTTGGTGCTTTTTACCCATAGAATTTTCCTTGAATCAACTAGCCTGTCTCCATTATTCTTTCTACAATCTAATCAATTTCTTGTCCTGGAAAATGGCCAAGTTTTAACAGTTCCTGAACTGAACGCAAAGAAAAGCCTCTGGAAAAAAGAACAAAATTCTCAGGGGAAAAAAAGTGAAGAAAAGAATAAGAAAAACTCCAGTTATCTTATTATTCTCTTTGAAAAGGGAGCTGTAAATTATTTGGAAGGCAGGAATGCCTTTCTCTAGGGAATGCTATTGTTTTTATGATGGTGGTCATTTTTGCAATATAAATAATTTCTGCAGTTTTTACTTGTGATGCACAAAATGCTTAAATAAATAATAGTGGAATTTTTTCTTTCAGAGTTGAGAAAAATCATGTGAGTTAAAGCAACTGTAGGCAGAGCTACTAGAACTTTCTAGGAGAAAATATATAATTACTCTTTCATTTCCTTTATCCAATTTCCTAGTTAGAAATATGATTTTATAAATTTAGATGATTGGTAAATTTCTGAAACTAAATTTTCAAAAAAAGAAAAGGCAGAGTATGCATAAGCACAATAATCAATAAAAATTAGCACAATAATTTTTAGAATGAAATGACTCTGGAGTTCTCCTCTGCCTATTTAACCTACACTTACACATACACACACACACACACACACCTTCTTCAAATATTCACATTATTGAAATCTGCATAAATTCTATATGAAAATAGAAAAAAACCATAGGCTCCTAAAAGCCACTGTTTCTTACAGCAGGGCCTGACATTCCATTAGAACTGCATTTGGGAAGTACTTGCTCAAGGACAGCTTCCCAAAACCAACACAAGTCCTATAAATCACAACTGTAAAGAAAACAGGGAATCTGTTTTTAACAAGCATGTAAGGTGATTCTAATGTGCATTAAAGTTTGTGAAATATTGCTGTAACATTTTAGTCTTGGGTAACAAGGCTTCCATTTAGAGAGTTTCAGAATAGAATGAGAAGCGTGGGATCTAACCTTCCATTTCCCCAGGATTCCTCTGTTCCTACAGAGATGTTCTTTAACCTCTGGATTTCAGGCCATCCTGTACTAAATGGGACTGTGCCTTCTTGACTTCCCACTGATATCTCACAAGCTGACCCATGGCCTTGCAGATAAGAAAGGCCCGGTTTTGGGTGTCCCCAAAGATTCTTCCCAGCCTCACTTCCACTCTGCCCCACTTCCAGACTTTAGCCAGCTTGCTCTACTGAACAACCACAAAAGCTCTGTGCTCCTTATAGAAGATAACTCCTTTCCTAGCCTTGTTTCTCGTGGTCCTGTTTGACAGTCACCACCTGTTTTTAAAGTGAAATTTATCCAGTTCTTCATGGACAACAAATCATGCCACAAGCGTCCGTCTGATTTCTGCTAGCCATCATAAGCAAATTTTGATGTCTTTTTTTTTTTCTGAAGATGACCTTCTTGCATACTTTCTGCTGATTTCTTATTTCTGAACCAGGTAATTCTACTTCTACAAAGCTTGTCTGCAGAACAGAAATTTGCCTACTCATTATAGACAGATGGATTAGGTGCTTATTGTGAGTTAGACACTGTTTTACAGCAAATGAACCAAAAGGACAAGGTACTTGATCTCATGAAGCTTAATTTCAATAAAACAAAAATAAGACAGAAAATTTAAAAATGAGACAGTGGTAAGAGCTATTTTTAAAAAAGGGGTAGTGACAATTAAGGGAGAGGTGTGTGTGTGTGTGTATTTTAGACTGTGCAGAAAATATTTTTTCTGAAGTAAAGAAATAAGGAGTCACTCATACAAAGACCTAGGGGAAGAGCATTCAAGGAAGAAGACTCAGCTAGCACAAAAGACCTTTGGCTTGCTCAAGGAATTGAAAGAAGACCAGAGAGATTCAAGGGCCCCATGGTGTGAGGTCCCTGAAGGCCATGTTCAAGTGAATTGGACAAAACTCCTCACAGGAGGTTCATAATTCTAATAACAACAGGAAGCCACTGAAGTGTTTCATGTAGCAAAGAGGCCTATTTGAGGATAAAATGAACCCAGCTGCCTTGTAGACATGAGGAAGGGAAGAATGCAGGCTGAGTGGGAAGCTATTGTGGTGAGATGTGATGATGGCTTGGATTGTGAGGCAGAAGTGGATATGGAGAAAGCTAATGAGTTTGGGATGTTAGTGGTAGAGTATCTGGCCTTGGTGGTTGGTAGCAACCAGGAGTGATGAAAAGTGAGACAGCAAGGGCCGTGCTACCATTCTGACATAAGTGACCAGATGGGTAGTGGTGACATGGGGGAAATCTGAGGGAAGAAGATGGGGCTGGAAGGGAAGGCAAAGGACAGTTCCATTTCCATCAGACAGGTTATATTTATTAAATTTAATAGTAATTGTACATCCAAGTGTGATAAAATCTGGAGATACATCAATATTTTTATTTAGAGACAGAGAGAAAGAAATTCCAGCTACTGGTTCACTCCCCAAATGGTTGCGACAGCTGGAGCTGGGCCAGGCAGAAGCTAGGAACCAGGAACTCCATCTGAGTCTCCCATTTCAGTGGCAGGAGCCCAAGGACTTGCATCATTTTCCACTGCTTTCATTGGTGTGTGAGCAGAATCAGAAGTACAACAGCTGAGACTTGAATCAGTTCTGATACAAGACACCAGTTGTTGCAGGTGGTGGCTTAATCCTGGGGTGCCACCACACTGTCCCCTGAGCACCAATCCTTTTTTTAACAACACTTAAAGACAAGGGACCAATTTTCCCAGGTAGAGCTTTAAATACAGAAGAAAGTCAATGATAGAGCTCAGGGCATGCCAAAATTTACAAGTCTGGCAAAGGAAGATGAAAATATTTAAGAGCTCTGGAGAAAAAAAAAAAAAAGACTGGTTATATATGGGTTCAAGGAAGCCAAGAGAAGAAAATTTTAAAAATATATTAGAGGAAGTGGTCAACCACACCAAAAACTGCTGAAAGGGCGAGTAAGATAAACTTGGAAGTGATCATTGGTTTTGGCGACATGAATCTGACAAAACCTGAACCAAAGGAATGAATAATGGATTCAAAGCCCAGGCATCTAGCTGAGCTACAAAGAAAGGCAGAAAGGTTAAAATGCAAAAGAAGAAGATGCAAAGAAAATCTTTTGACACCTTCAGAACTTTAATAGCTCTTAATCTAAGCTCAACTACAGTGATACATGCATGTCATACAAGAACGACAAAGAACAGAATTTCTAAAATACATAGAAATACCATGCGGCATATGTATTAAATCAATCTGAACATCAAACTTAGAGTTTATCAGCATAGGAAAATCACCCTGTTGCTTTGATTCACGAGGGTTTTTTTAAAGGCATAATTATTTAACAAAGAATAGCCAAAGAGATCTACAAATACACCTCTCCTCTATACTGCGCCTAGGTCTACTTATCTTCCCTTTTTTTCTCATAGCAAAACTGCCCAAATCCTGATGATTAATACCAATCTCCCATTTGTTAAACAACACAAATCACCCTTTGTCATTTAAATTGCACTGAATTTCAATTTGCCTAGGTTGCAAGTAGAGAACAGGATCTTGAAGCCACATAAAAGAATCACACATAGTCTTAAAACAGAATACATTAATCTTCTCTGGCACCGCTACCCACCGAAACCACAGAACTCAGTGCAGTGCTTAGAGTGAGTCATGCTGTAGAATTTCCAGTTGATTTATCCATGAAGAGATGGCACCACATGAAACAACCCACGTGAACTTTGCAGAGGAGTGAGCCTTCATGTTTTCAACCTTCTGCTTGGGTCTGACTTCACATAAATTACACCAAGACCAAGGCTAACTTCCAAAATTCTGAAAACTCAGCAAGTTGGGGTTAAATAAGGACTCCTCCACACTCAATAATCCTTAAACTGGTTTTCCATATTACTTCCCACCACGAGACTTTCTCACAATGGGATACATTCACCTGATGATTGGTGCTTTTTG
The DNA here is from genome assembly GCF_051225735.1 of Oryctolagus cuniculus. NCBI lineage: Eukaryota > Metazoa > Chordata > Mammalia > Lagomorpha > Leporidae > Oryctolagus > Oryctolagus cuniculus. The sequence goes on along the minus strand of NC_142869.1, from coordinate 132,789,730 downwards.
CTGTTGTTGTTAAATACAGATCCCACCCACCCCGCCAGCTCAAAATCTTTGTGGGGTAGGCACAAGACTTGTGTTTTTAATAAGCTCCCTGAACTCTTCCTAGACACAGTGAAGTCTGGGAGCTTTAGTCCTGATTTGTTTACTGTGGACTGAGGGGTAGAACCTTGTCAGGTTTGGGGATTTTTTGGTCTCTTTTTGTTTCTTCATTCTACAATTCATTTTACACGGCTGCCAGATTATCGATCCTAGATGGCTGGTTGGAGCATTTTCCTACCTGTCTCAAGAGCCTTTTGTTAGTAAAACGTTGTGGCCTTGTCTGTGGCACGATTTACCTCCCAGACACCATCCTGGTCTCTAGCCCGCACTGCCATTGCTAGAAGCCAGGTGACCAGATGGCCCAACCACAGGTGTCAGCTCCACCTCCATTGTAGTGGGATTTGCTGCTCCTACTTCCCTGCTCCCCACCAAAGGTGTAACAGGACCTGCTTCCCACCATGTGCCCGCTTTCTCTCTCTGGATCTCTCTCACTCTCTCCTGATCCATCTCTTACTCTCTCACCCTCTCCCCACAGCCCATTAGGTTTCCCCCACCGACAACAGACCTTCCTCTAACTCTAGTGTTTGGTGTATTTTGTGGCGGCCTTACACTTTTTGCGGTGCTTCACGACCTGCAGAATAATGTCCCGACTTCTCTGTGTGGTGCTCAAGGTACTGAGTGAAGGCTTCAGACTTTGTCTTACCCATAGTCAAACTGGAAGTCAACTTTGTCCAAGTAGTCAAATACATGTCCGAAACACTTCTGTCTCCATGTTTCTGCTAATGTGCTCTCGATTTCTAGAAAGTTACTTCCCTGCTTGTCCATGGTTCCAAATCCTACCTTCTCTTCAAGGCCAAATTCAATGAAGCCTTTCCAATTCTCTCCTGTTGAAAATAACCACTTCTACGAAGTGCACAGTGTTTTACTTCTGTCTCTGTTATCCCATTTATACTTTTTATCTTATATTATAGTGTACTCTATTATTTTGTCTGCCCAGAAGTCTGCAGTAGTTGGGAATAGCAATTTCTGTCCATGAACTAGCATTAACAAAATGCTTCCATAGAGCTGCTACCATTTTCATTTATCCCTGCCCTCTGGCCACAATTGGTTTGTCAGAGGTAGAGATCCCACGCAAACTATGGCAACTGTAGTTCCCCAACCCTTGTCAATGATGGTTGTTCCAGGATGGATATCTGGCACTTGACTCAAGTTAGCACAATCATAACCCATTCTCATCTAAATACTGCCCTACTAGCCATAGTTAATTGGTGCAGGACTGACGCCTGACCCTCCGGACTGAGAGTTACAGTAGGTCAGATCATTCCCAAACTGGAATATGTATCACTGGAGCACTATCCAGGGTCATGGCCATGGAACGCATGGAACTGGGGTTCTGCCTCACTTCAGAGAATACTGGGGTGTGAGGGAGAGGCACCTGGGGGTGAGGCTGGGTGCCCCTACGTATGTCCTCCTGGTTCAAAACCCTCTCAAAGTGTTATGGGTGAAATGGTGGCAGAGAAAATATCACCCTAGTTCTTTGTCTCACATGGAAGAATTTCTAAGTGGACAAGGCATAGATTTAAAAGCAAGATTCATTTAAGTCAGAGACCTCCAGCCAGAGTGGCATGGAGGCAAAATCTGAAGGGGCTGGTGGTACTGGGGTTCTTAACACAATTTTAGGGAAGAGGGAGAAAAAATTTAACAGCTTGACATTCGCTTACAAGGCAGGAACAAAACCCATCAAAAGACCTGATTTGCAATCTTTTTACCCTGCCTCGCTCTAGATAAAACAAAAGAGCCATTGAGAGGGTGGGAAACCTAATTTGTTTCACAGCAAACTGGGAGCTCAGAAGGGTGGAGTCACCACTCCCTTGCTATTCTCAAGAGATTGGAAGCTGCTGTGGGAGGGGGCAGGCACTTCTGACCTTGCTGAAGGTAACTTTTGGGGAAAGCAAGTATTTTGCACCCTAAATTTCCACTGGGACCAGCCTGACTGCCTATTAACCTGTCTGGTTCCTCATAAAAGCACTGTTCAATGCTGCCCTCAGGCACAAGGGAAGGAACTTGTGATGGTTTGGGAGAGCTGCTACAGCACCCACATTTTCTCCGCCTGCTAGCTGACTCCTACTGTTTTATTACTTCTTCATTTCTAGAGTGATGTGAGGGGAGAAGTGAGATTCATGCTATGTTTATAAAAAGTTCAAAGAAAGCAGCATTTGTGAAAGATAGTACTCAATTCTGTCTTTTTTGTTTTCTGGGAAAGGTTACTAGATTTCCTTCTTTAGGGGAAGTACAAAAAAAGAATTTTGAGAGCAAGAGAGATCTCCCCTCCTACTATGTGGGGGTGCAGTGGGGGAAGAAATCAGAGACCAAGAACACTGACTGTATGCTGAGCTTTGAAATGTTAATTTACTCTAAGACCAGTTTACATTTTACTGAGTAGGAAGACAATGTTGGGTATGTATTTTTTGTGCATCTGTAAGGGAATCATGATGTTTTTGGTTGGTTTCTTTCTTTCTTTCTTTTTTTTTTTTTTTTTTTTTTGACAGGCAGAGTTAGACAGTGAGAGAGAGAGAGACAGAGAGAAAGATCTTCCTTCCGTTGGCGTTGGTTCACTCCCCTAATGGCTGATCCAAAGCCAGGAGCCAGGTGCTTCCTCCTAGCCTCCCATGCGGGTGTAGGGCCCCACGCATTTGGGCCATCCTCCACTGCCTTCCTAGGCCACAGCAGAGAGCTGGACTGGAAGAGGAGCAACCGGGACAGAATCTGGCGCCCCAACTGGGACTAGAACCCGGGGTGCCGGCGCCGCAGGCGGAGGATTAGCCAAGTGAGCCGCGGTACCGGCCAGTTGGTTCCTTTTAAAACAGGATTGGAATTATAATAAAGCACATTTGAGCAGATATACTAATCATATGATCATGGTAGTCATCCCCTAGCCACTTTAGGGCCTTTCAGGAATTAAGACAGGGAATACAGCAAACAACTTTATAAGGGCAATCTTCTTGAAACAAAGTATCTAATGCACCCGGGAAAGCAATGGAGGATGGCCCAACTTCTTGGGCCCCTGCACCCGCCTGGGGAACCTGGAAGACGCTCCTGGCTCCTGGCTTCGGTTGGCCCAGCTCTGGCTGTTGTGGCCATCTACTTCTACCTCTACCTCTCTCTGTAACTCTTTCAAATAAATAAAATAAGTCTTTAAAGAAAAAAATAAACTAAAGCATTTAGGATGATATTCTCATATGCAGGCATATCCTTTTTAAACATTTTTCATCAAATGGCATCTTATTCATAATCCTTCTTATAACCAAATGCTAAATTTATTTTCATAGACAAAAAAAATAAAGACTCTCAGAAAAGAATGAGGAGTGATATGGTTAGAGCAATTGGTAGGGAAGAGAAGTATATAATAGAATTTCACATTAATATAATGTTTTTTTATGAAATATATAAAGGCTACAGGGAGTCTTTGCTGCAATGAAATAGTATTTTAAATAATTTTCTGGCATCTAGAGGGAAAACACTTCTGTTAAAGCAAGGTGGTTGTATTATTTAAAATTAAAATACAGGGAAGTATTATGTGACTATAATAAAGTCAAATCAGAACTTACTCTGGGAAATTTATTTGAAGTACTTTATAAAGTATACTTTTGTGATTCAACACTATATTATTTAAAAAAATAGCAGTTTAACTAGAAATGTCCATTTGGATAAAAAAGGCTATTTAAATACCACACACTTAGATGAATGTCCTCTTGAATGGCCCTGCTTATTTTGTACTGATAGCTTTCAGCAGGAAAATGCATTAAAATCTAGGTACAAAGGCCTGGGGAAACCATGAGGTAGATTTGAAGAATTCATTCATTGAATCACATTACCAGTCCCTACCCCATATTCAAATTCTTATGTTTTGGGGTTTTTTGTTTTGCTTTTTAATCTTAAAAGAAAGATACAAAGCAGCTGTTTTGTTTTGTTTTGCTTAAGCCTCAGGTGCAACAATGAAGACTCTGCTTGGATGCCCATATCCCATCTAGGAGTGCCTAGTTCAAGTCCTGGCTCCTCTGCTTCTGGTCCAACTTCCTGCTGAGGCACACTCTGCCAGGCAGCAGAAGATGGACCACCTATATGGATCCATGCCAGCCACGTGGAGACCTGGAATGAGCCCCAGACTCCTATCTATCTGTAGCCTGTCCCATTCCTAACTCAGCCCTGGCTGTTTGTGAATATTTTGGGAGTGAACCAGTGCATAGAAGATCTCTTTCTGTCTGTCTCTCTGCTTTCCAAATGAAGTGAAAAAAAAAAAAATAGCCTCCAGACCAAAGATTTTAAGAAAATTAGAATTTCTCCTTGACCAACATTTACATAATTCTATAATGACTTGTAGAAGTGACATAATTTATAATCTCATTAGATTTTTTGAAGTGAAACTTAATTTATATGAACAACCTAAATATAATCATGGCTAATTTGAGAGGAATGCTTCATTTGCCTGCAGCTTCCCAGCAAACACAAGGCAGAGTTTAAACCTCTGTAGGGGAAGAGACAGATGCATTTTGTACAACAAGACAGAATGAAGCAGCTTTGAAAATGGTTTGGTCATAGGCCCGGTGCCGTGGCTCACTTGGCTAGTCCTCTGCCTGCGGCACCAGCATCCCATATGGGCACCGGGTTCTAGTCCCAGTTGCTTCTCTTCCAGTCCAGCTCTCTGCTGTGGCCTGGGAGGGCAGTGGAGGATGGCCCAGGTGCTTGGGCCCCTGCGCCCGCATGAGAGACAAGGAGGAGGCACCTGGTTTCTGGCTTCAAATCGGTGCAGCGCCGGCCGTGTTGGCCATTTGTGGGGTGAACCAATGGAAGGAAGATCTTTCTGTCTCTCTCTCTCTCACTGTCTAATTCTGCCTGTCAAATAAATAAATAAATAAATCTTAAAAAAAAGAAAAGAAAAATGGTTTGGTCAAAGCTCTTCAGCTACAAATAAAATCACCCATGGTCAAAGGAAAAATCTAGGCTAAGGTAGTTGTTAGTCTAAGGTATATTTTAGTTAATATGCATTACTGTTATGAAAATCAGATTTAGATGTCAAAAACTGAGTTCAATATTCCACAATTTGATGAAGGCTTAGAATTATCCCCTGTCTTCCCACTAATCACATCCTGATTTCAATCCAGAGTGTCAGTATACTTATAGTAATACAGTACATTCCTTTAAAGGGAAGATCAGTTCATATAAACTGAAATTAGTGTGAACACTGTACAGTCTTTCCTTCAGCAAAATTGATTCATGTATTTTCCCTATAAAACATTTTAATCTTGAAATATACCATATACACATGCATCATAAATAACAATTTTTATTTATTATTTTTTTAAAACAGTGTTTATAATTTTATTTATTTATTTTCATTGTACTTAAAAGGCAGAGAGATAGAGATAGAAACAGATCTTCCACATGCTTGCAATAGCTGGGGCTGAGGTTGGATCATGGACTGGGAACTTGATCTAGGTCTCCCATGTGGAAGGCAGGGACTAAAGTACTTGAGTTATTAAGTGCTGCCTCACCACCTGTGTACCAGTAGGAAGCTGGATCAGCAGTGGTGTGCCTGGGATGTGACCCAAGCACGCTGATATTGTGAGGAGTCAGAAAGGTTAATAGGCAATCAGGTTGGTCCCTGTGGAAATTGAGGGTGCAAAATGCTTGCTTCCCCCAAAAGCTATCTTTAGCAGGATCAAGGTACCAAATCCTACTGCATGCTTCTTCCCCAAAGCTGCTTTTAGCACAACAAAGAGCCTGCCTGACTCCTTGGGAGCTTCCAGTCTTATCATGAAAACAGCAAGGGAATGGAGATTCCACCCTTCAGAGCTCCCAGTTTACTGTGAAAACAAGGTACCTATCCTACCCTTTCCAGATGGCTCTTTTGTTTTTTTTACCAGCAAACCAGACTGGGCAAGTAAGTTTACAAATCAGGTCTTTTGATGGGTTTTGTTCCCCTCTTATAACTGATTATTACCTGATGGTCAGTTTTTTTTTTTTTTTTTTTCCAAAATTGTGCTTAAAAACTCCACGACCACCAGCCCCTTAAGGTTTTGCCTCTCTTGGAGCCCCCCTTCAGGGCCACTCTAGCTAGAGGTTTCCTCCGCCTGCAGTGCTGGCACCCATGTGGGCACTGGTTTCAATACCAGCTGCTCCACTTCACATTCAGCTCCCTGTTAATGCCCTGGGAAAGCAGTGAAAGATGGCCCAAGTGCTTGGGGCCCTACAACCATGTGGGAGACCCAGAAGTTCCTGGGTCCTGGCTTTGGATCAGCCCAGCTCCAGCTGTTGTGGCCATTTGGGGCGTGAACCAGCACTCTCTGTAGCTCTGCTTTTCAAATAAATAAATAAATCTTAAATCAATAAAAAGAAATCTTGCTTTTCTCTCTGTCTTGTCTGCTGGGAAATTCTTCTTCCATGTGAGACAACGAACTGAGGTAATCTTTTCTCTGCTGCTGTTTCACCCGTAACTATATGGGATGTGGGTGTCCCAAGCAGTCTCTTTACCACTGTGCCTAATGCTCATCCTTAAATAATAATTTGCAGCCGGCGCCGTGGCTCAATAGGCTAATCCTCCGCCTTGCGGCGCCGGCACACCGGGTTCTAGTCCCGGTCAGGGCGCCGGATTCTGTCCCGGTTGCCCCTCTTCCAGGCCAGCTCTCTGCTATGGCCAGGGAGTGCAGTGGAGGATGGCCCAGGTGCTTGGGCCCTGCACCCCATGGGAGACCAGGAAAAGCACCTGGATCCTGGCTCCTGCCATCGGATCAGCGCGGTGCGCCGGCTGCAGTGGCGGCCATTGGAGGGTGAACCAACGGCAAAAAGGAAGACCTTTCTCTCTGTCTCTCTCTCACACTGTCCACTCTGCCTGTCAAAAAAAAAAAATAATAATAATAATTTGGAATAGCAATTGTCAGAACCTTTTAGGCCACTGAGGTCTGATAGAACCCATTAGGTTACTGGGCCAGAACCCCTAGGCCTGATGAAACTGGGTGCAGACAGATCATCTAAAGGCTAGTGGAATGTTTATTGCTCCTAGGGACATTCCAAACTGCTAAGGCGATGCAATATAAACTTCACCAAGGAGTCTTTCTGCATACCTCCACCAACCCAATCAGGGTCTGTGTGGCACTCTGCACCTCCCTCAACAAGCAGTTTAAGAAGGGACTCTGTCGGTACAGGTTCAAATTCCCCTTTTTTAGCTTTTTTTACTTTATTTAAAAAAAGTCTTAAAGTCTTTTCTACTTTAACTAGCTGCCTCTTTGCCTTCTTCAAACCCTAAAATCCCAAAACCTAATAGTAACAATGGAAAATAAATTTTTAAAACATGCTTTCCGCCAGCGCCGCGGCTCACTAGGCTAATCCTCCACCTTGCAGCACCGGCACACGGGGTTCTAGTCCCGGTCGGGGCGCTGGATTCTTTCCCGGTTGCCCCTCTTCCAGGCCAGCTCTCTGCTGTGGCCCGGGAGGGCAGTGGAGGATGGCCCAAGTGCTTGGGACCTGCACCCCATGGGAGACCAGGATAAGTACCTGGCTCTTGCCATCGGATCAGCACGGTGCACCAGCCGCAGCGCACCAGCCGCAGCGACCTTGGAGGGTGAACCAACGGTAAAGGAAGACCTTTCTCTCTGTCTCTCTCTCTCACTGTCCACTCTGCCTGTCAAAAAAAAAAAAAAAAAAAAAAAACACGCTTTCCTATTGACTGGCTAAACTATAAAACTTGTCCACAGTATTTTTTCTTCTCTTTCTGGGAATCAGCTATATCTTTTGAAACATGTCAGAACTTTAGTAACAACAAAAGGGTCTGTGAAATGGGTGGGTCATCAGTTGACACGGATGCTAAAAGTGCAGCAGAACAACTCTGATGGAATAATACTTGCCTGTAAGGTTTAACAAGTCACGAACAAGTCCCAGTTATCCCTCTCGAGGTCAGGGAAGCAAATCTAATTATTATGGTGCAGCACGATTCTCATCAAATAGACAAGATTGCTTACTCAAATGTGTCTCCAAGTGCTTTGCAAACTAAAGACCCTAGGAGACATCACTTTGTCACTTCCATCTTTTGGCTTTCCACATAAAACAGATCACAAAAATATCCTAATGATTTATGATTCTTGTGCTTAATTCTAAGGTTTGATTCAATAGAAATAGGTATGAAAGCTGTTCAATGTTTGGTGAGTTTTGCTAGCAGATGTGGTGAGTTAATTCCAGTCAGCATAACCTAACACACATGCAATCACTTTTTGGTTCCCAAGGACTTTCACTTCAACCCACTTCTTCATATTTTTATTACTGCCACCCTAGTATGGAGCCTAATCATCTCCCTCTTGAACCCTCTTGAACAATACTATCATCAAGTAATTACATTCTCTACCTATAGCCTATTTCCAATCTAATCTTTCATTCATAATTTCCCCAAATCAGTCTTGCTAAGATGCCACTTCTAACTTATTACTCTCCTGTTCAAAAATATAAATGGATTTTTAGTGCCTTCTAGATAGTGTTCAGATCTCTGACCTTCATATTCAAGATCCAATATCATTAGTCCTTAGCTAATATTTCTCCAGCTGTCTGTTACTAATTCATGAGATCAGTGATTGGCAAACTTTCTCTGTGAAGGGCACATAGTTCAGAACTTGTGGGTTCTAAGCCTTTGTCCGCAGGTGCCTGTCTCGGCCCTTGTAGTGGGAAGGCAGCCATGGTCAATATGGAAACCAGAGTGTGGCTGTTTTCCAGTGTGACTTTTCCTTACAGAAACAGGCATGAGCCAGACTTGGCCCAGGAGACATCATTTACTGAACTCTGCTGTAGATGAGCCTGTACTTCTCACAAACTGGTCATTAATTGTGTTACAAAAGAGCTGTTAAACTGTGCTCCCAGTGCCTGGCTACAGGGATACACAGAGGAGCCGGCCCCCATACTGGCCCTGGCAACGCTCGTGGTTTTCTTTACACACCGAAAATCACTCTTCAATGACTGCAAAAAAGTGAGGGTAACCCACTCAGCCAGATGCAAAATTGAGGTTAGAGCAGATCAGAAGAGGTCATTCTCCAGAAGGAGGGGAGGGGCAGAAGACAATGCAGAGGAGAGGAAAGGTTATCCCGGGTGAAAGATGCTGAGGTGCAAAGCCAAGTGGTGGACTTAGGGAAGGATCAAGGCAAAGGCAGGCATGGCTGAAGAGGAAAGCTGGGTCTGGAAAACTTGGTTGGGGGCAAATTCAAAAGGGTTTTAACGCCATACTGATGAGTGTAGACAGGTTCCTTTGGGCCAGGTTCCTTTCAGTGCCTGCATTTTTGAAAAACCCAAGTATGACAAATTTGCCAACAGTGAAATTCATTAAAGAATACATGGGTCCCTGTGTCACTTGAGACCTGGTGTTCAGCACTAGTAACGTGGGACATCATGACCCTGATTGTTCACCCGTATTTGCTCTTAATCAACTAACACCATTAAGGACACAGACAACTACTTTTCCACACCTCTTACGACAGGTGACTGAGAGCAGCTGCAGTGAAGAGTTTGCAGCGTGATCACAGGGGGGATGTAGGCACTTAGCTGGGAGAAGAGGCAGATTAACCCAGGGGACAGCTCTTCCCTTCAGCACCAAGGCAGCAGACCCTCGTGTAGCTCAGCACCACCTGCCAGGGCTGAGCGTCGCTCTTCCTGCTTCTCTTCCCATCTCCACTTGCAATTCCACAAGCACTTAGGGGGACAGAGTATTCAGCAGTCATGCATGAACACAGAGAAAACCTTTCACGAATATTAAACGATTCATATCACCCTCAAGTTCCTGCGCATGTGCTATAAGACACAGGCATGGAGCATGATGCTGACTCTTTACACTGACCACATGTATTGAGTGAGACAAGGAGCTTGGACCCTACATTTGTAAATACATTTACTTTTATGTGTAAAATTATGTGATAAGGTTGAATTTTTAAACATTTTAAAATTCCATTTTATTTAGATAATTTGAATATAACTTTGATGTTAATTAGTACTCTTTTGCATTCGATAGTTTACAGAAAGATCTTTTTGGAAAAGTTCAAACAAGTTACTTTTTAAGTATTTAAATTCACTTTTCATTTATCTTTTGGTTAAAATACATTCAAATTATCCTACATTATAAAATTATTATTATTATTATTATTTTTGCAGAGAGACAGAGAAAGAGTTATAGACAGAGAGAGAGAGAGAGAGAGAAAAAGGTCTTCCTTCCATTGGTTCACCCCCAAAATGGTTGCTACGACTGGTGCGCTGCGCCGTTCCAAAGCCAGGAGCAAGGTGCTTCTCCTGGTCTCCCATGGGGTGCAATGCCCAAGCACTTGGGCCATCCTCCACTGCCCTCCCGGGCCACAGCAGAGAGCTGGACTGGAAGAGGAGCAACTGGGACAGAATCCGGCACCCCGACCAGGACTAGAACGCAGGGTGCCGGTGCCACAGTAAGCCATGGCGCTGGCCAAAATTAAATATTTTTAAAATTTAAAAAATTTATTTTGTTTATTTTTAGTTGAAAATCAGAGAGACAGAGATGAAGACAGGGACAGAGATCTTCCATCTGAAGGTTAACTCCCTAAATGCCTGCAATAATCAGGGCTGGGCTAGACTGAAACCAGGAGCCCAGAACTCAACCTGGGGCTTCCCACTTGGGTAATAGGACCCCAAGTACTTGAGCCATTACCTGCCTGCTGCATCTCAGGCTGCACACTAGCAGGAAGCTGGAACTGAGAATGGAACCAGGACAATATGCAATGTGAGCATCTCAAGAGGTGTCTTAATGGCTACATCAAATGCCTACTATGAATATTGTTTTACACCTTCATATTGTTGCATAACAATATCATTCATGTTAACAGAATGTGAATTAGGTGACAATGTTTATCCCAATATAGTGATTTTGGAGGTCAGAAAAAATAACTCGTGAATTATAAATGTTACCCTTTCCAACATTACACACCTTTCAACAGAATATTCAGACTTGCAATAATAATTAAAACTAGCCATCTTTGATATGTTTGCTATTTTCAGCCATATGGAAGACTATTTATCAAGTTAAGGAAAAGGAACACATTTTATTTAACAGTTTGCTAACTTGATTTATAGTTATTAAATATTTAGACATGTCGTATACAAACTCATACCCTAGGCCCTACAAATATTGTGAGAATGTGGAATCACTGATGCCAATTTTTAATAATTTTATTCATATAGTTATTTAAAAAAGTCTAATATATTTCAGATTTAGAAGAGATAATGAACATTTGTACACTGACCACCCTGCTTGAGAAGGAAGCACTGGTAAGTTGGTATTACTCCATCCTCCCCTCCCTCATATTTACTCCTGTTCTTTCCAGAGGAACCACTGGCCTGCAGTTTTTGTTGCTATTTTTTAAAAATATTATTTATTTATTTATTTGAAAGGTAAAGCTACAGACAGTGAGAGGGAGAGACAGAGAGAGAGGTCTTCCATCCGCTAGTTCACTCCCCAAATGGCTGCAATGGCCTGAGCTGGATAGATCTGAAGCCAGGAGCCAGGGTCTCCCACGTGGGTACAGGGGCCCAATCACTTATCTTCTACTGCTTTCCCAGGCTATAGCAGAGAGCTGGATCAGAAGAGAAGCAACTGGGACTGGAACTTGCGCTACCTACTGTGCCACAGCATCAGCCCCAATTGTTGCTATTTTAAATGGCAGATTTTTTTTAAGGATTTATTTATTTAAAAGGCAGAGTGAGAAAGAAAGAGACAGAGATCTTCCACCCATTGATTTACTGCCTAAATGGCCACAATGCCTAGGGCTGGGCCAGGCCAAAGTCAGCAGTCCAGAACTCCATCTGGGTCTCCCATAGGTGTGAGGGGCCCAAGTATTTGGGTCTTCCTCCACTGCCTTTCCAAGTGCATTAGCAGGGTGATGGATTGGAAGCAGAGTAGCTGAGATTTTAACCAGCATTCAGATACAGGATGCTTGCATAGCAGGTGGTATACCACAGTGCTGGCCCTTAAATGGCAATTTTTAAAAATACATGTTTTCTATTTGTTGATGGTGTCTAAATATTCTTGATCTTATGCACAACAAACAATCTATTAAAAATTTTACAAAATTGTCTCAATAGTACTACAGATTCCTCTTAGGTTTTGTTGAGAACATCACATTCAAGAAAAATTAGCTTGGAATCTTCCTTTCTGATCCCTACACCTCTTATTTCTCTTTCTTATCTTAATCTGTGTCTGCCACGGCTTTCTGTATAATGTTGCATGGAAGTGGTAAGAATGGGCTGCTTTTTTTTTTTTTTTTGCCTTGTTTTGACTTAAATGGGAAGGCTACTAGTATTTATTTACTTACTTACTGACAGGCAGAGTGGACAGTGAGAGAGAGAGAGACAGAGAGAAAGGTCTTCCTTTTTTTTTTTTTTTTCCTGTTGGTTCAGCCCCCCCAAATGGCCACTGTGGCCAGCGCACCTCGCTGATCCGAAGCCAGGAGCCAGGTGCTTCCTCCTGGTCTCCCACGTGGGTGCAGGGCCCAAGGACCTGGGCCATCCTCCACTGCACACCCGGGCCACAGCAGAGAGCTGGACTGAAAGAGGAGTGACCAGGACAGAATCCAGTGCCCCGACTGGGACTAGAGCCTGGGGTGCCAGCGCCGCAGTGGGAGGATTAGCCTATTGAACCGTGGAGCCAGCCACTACTAGTATTTCTTCATTGAGTACACAGCTGCCATAGGTTGAAGATACTATTTTAAGATACAGCATGATGTGTTCAGGGTTCTTTTCAGAAAAATCCTTTGTTGCAAGAGGATGAATTGGAGGAGAATTATCCAGGAATCCTATCATAGGAATCACTTCTATTGAGCCCAACACCAGGGGGCCTAAGATGCCCCATTCAGGGCTCTGATTCTGACTGCTGTAAGACAGAATGGCATTTTTTTCTTGCCTGATTCACCAATTAGGTGAATCTGAATGCATCACAAACTTATTCAGTTATTGTGATTCAGCACGGGCCCATGTATGGCTCCATTATACAGAAAGGAATTGCCGAGTCATTCCCCATCAACCTGATTCTGTATTTCTCTTGTAAATCATTTCCACAGACAACTGACTGGGCTGGCGCTGTGGCTCACTTGGCTAATCCTCCGCCTGCTGCACCGGCACCCCAGGTTCTAGACCTGGTTGGGACGCCGGATACCTGTCCTGGTTGCTCCTCTTCCAGTCCAGCTCTCTGCTGTGGCCCGGGAGGGCAGCGGAGGACGGCCCAAGTGCTTGGGTCCCTGCATCTGCAAGGGAGACCAGGAGGAAGTACCCGGCTCCTGGCTTCGGATCGGCGCAGCGCTGGCTGTAGCGGCCATTAGGGGAGTGAACCAATGGAAGGAAGACCTTTCTCTCTGTCTCTCTCTCACTGTCTATTAACTCTCTCTCTCTCTCACTGTCTAACTCTGCCTGGCAATAAATAAATAAAAATAAATAAATAAATAAATAAGAATATTGGTGCAAAGTTTTTTTTTTTTAAGATTACCTAACAAGCTTTAGGCAAATTAAAATTTTCCAAAGATATCTCCCTGAAGTCTCATCGAAGAAGAATCATTTACACAGTTTGATGTTTACAAAGTTACTTACGTAGTTTGATGTTTATGTAAAGAAGTAAGAGAGCAGACAATTACTTAGGTAATATTTTTAAAGTATATAACCATTTAAATGAGGCTGTTCATTCTCAAATCTTGTATTTCAGTATTTTCAATAGCAGAGTTTTCTCCTTTATGGGTCCCTCCTATTTTTCATTTTCTATGTAGACCAAGTTATGTAGATACCAATTATGTCTTACAAGTAATATGGGCTCCAACCCCACTTTTTGAAAAAGATTCTAAGAGCTTATAACATTGCTAAATTAATAACCCTGCATATATTTCTCTAAATCTTGACTCCTGACCCACTGTCAGTAAATATACACTTCTAATAAAATGAACATGCTCAATTCTGTAACTGAACGGCCCAAAGGAACAGTATCTGCCACAGCAATGAAGTCTAATGACAATTCTGCTGACACGCTCCCATCTGAAAATGAAATCATGTGGAAAATGATTTCTATGCTAGCAGAATAATTAAGACAGAGGGAAAAAAATGGGTAGAAATGGCAGCTTAGAATACCTCTGCTCTTAGAGGAGAGAGTGACATTATTTACTTCAACCCTGTATTATGTAGCCATGTTCTCTTTTTAAAATCATGTATTTTTTTTTTCTGAGATCTTATGTGCACAGCAACAAACTCAACTAATAGTGAAGCGAATCATGAGGGAATTTATGTTTCTTCTGGCTGTACAGGCACTTCTCAGTTCTGAACATCGCTCCAGAGAAGGGCTCTCTCTCCTGAGACTCTTCTCTCTGTGGTTATGCAGATATTTTCATTAAAAGGACATCTCATTTCATTGGTTTTGACCTTTTTATGAAATGCATGCCTTTGTCTATGCTAGCGAAATAAAAATTGTATCTAAACAAAATATGTTCGATTGCTAGATGCTAGCACTGTTAAAAAGAACTGTGAGAGCCAACTGAAGAGAAACACAGAAGGTGTGACGTCTTCATAAACCACAGCACTCTTGTTACTGTTATTTTCCGTAACATACAGATTATTTTAGTTCCTAACAATTTTCTAAGCGAACAAGCATGTACTACAAGATGATAAGGAAATATAGCCAATTAAAGTCTAAGCAATGTTTTTAAAAGACAGTGTGAATAGAACACTTTACTTGGATCCTGTCAACACAGTCCAGTGACCTTTTTCTGTATTTGAAAATGGCTGATTTTCAATGAAAACTACTCTGGCTACTTTAGAGAACATGCAGGAGGAAAATACTACACTACAACAGTAAAATAAAAGATGAAATGTCCATTCATTCTCCGAAGTCCACAAGATTATCCTGTATTGTATAAGCAGGCTATTTTCAATGCAGCTGAAAGCCATTAACGACGCCAGGCGTCAACCACTTCATTCACAAAAGATACAGCATCTGGAGTGCTGTATGTAATACAAGATTTTACCAAATAGTTCTTTTTTTTCACTGATTTCAGAACACTCTGTTCTACCAATCCTCCCAAGGTATTTCATAGTTGTTTTATTTTATTTTTTTTCTTATGGGTTGTTAGTACACAAATGATCTACTCTTCAAAGAGGCTCTTTCTTGTATCCCCACTTGGAAGATTGTTCTGCTGTGTTGTGACTTCCTGACTGTCTGCCTGCCCTCATCTAGCCTTCCTTGGGAGTAGGGATTCTATGGGTCATTATTTCTGCTGACACTCCTACCTGCTCTTCTCGGCATGAGGGAGCTAGTTTCATGCTTACTGAAAGTGACACAAGGATTAGGAAGATGGACGGGTTTAGCCTACTCCTTACTATCCATGACTTGAATCTCTTCCATCATAATCCTTTAATATTTTAAACAGTTCCCAAAACTTCATCCCAATTCTTCTTTTTGTTATGTGGTCTCAGTAATGTCAACAACTCTCTTCCTTCTATCCTTGAAATTTCAAGCACCTTGTCCTTGTATTTTTAAACCAAAAATGCATAATACAAGAAAAATTTCAAAACAGGGATGATTAGATACTATGCTTTTTTCAAGTTCATTTCACACAAAAATTGCCTCATTTGGCACCTTCTCCAAGTGAATATAATTTGTATCTGTCCTAGTCCACTCCACCTATCAGGATCCATGAAGCAAAATCAAGGTGACAAATAGCAGCTGTTCAAAGGTGCATTTTTTTTAAAGGTTTTCAATGATACAAAAATATGCCCTTTGCTTTTCTTCTTTCCTTTTTCACTAATTTTTATTTTTTAAATATTATATTGTTTTCATTTTATTTGGAACAGAGAGAGAGAGAGAGAGATTCCATCTACTGATTCACTCCTCAAATGCCCACAACAGCCAGGGCTGGGGCAGGCTGATGTCAAAAGTCAGGACCGCAGAATTCCATTTGGGTCTCCCATGTAGGTGGCAGTGACCTGAGTACTTGAACCATCACCTACTGCCCAGGGTTCCACGGGCACAAGACTGGATTGGAAGGAGGACTAGAACTTCAACCAGGCACTGCAGAGGTGTGATGTGGACATCCCAAGCAGGGATTTGAGCTGCTGTGCTGAATGCTTGTCCCTTCACTAATTTTTAAAAAGTGAAAAAACTGTTTTGCATGTGAACTTCAAAATGAATTCTTTGGAGTTGTAAAATTAATTTTCCATATGGTTAGGCAATCAGCTCATTTCATTAATAAATAATATTTCTAATGCTCATTTATTGCTTAAAATATCATCTCCTGTTAGGCATTTTTCCTTCAAAAAACATGCTGGGCAGGGGGCTGATATTTTAGTTAACTGGGTCTCAATGAAACAAGTGAATGGATTAGCTCTTTTCCAAACGGCTTGGGACTAAAAGAAATTCCTATTTCGTATAACCTGCAGTTTCCATTCTTAGAGAGACAGTATATCATGACAGTTTCTGCATCCAAATTGTTCAGTTCTACTTTACGGTCCCTGCACACAAACTGATCACAAGGTGACACTGAGATCAGAAACCTGAAAATCAAAATACAATTGTACAGCATGGAAAGGTTATCTTTCCCTTCAAATGTTCAAGCCAAAGTTTTTCTTTTAAGGTCCTTTGAATAATATAGTTAAAATGTTAATTCTAGATACTAAATTTGTAAAATATTTATTTCAGAATTATTTTTAGATGCTAGATTTACATACATTCCTCACACACAATTCACTATCCCACTAGCTCATGACTTAAAGCTGGATTAGAATGATAGCAGAACTTGAAAGATAGAAAAATGCAAAAGTTAAATGAAGACCATGGACAGAGTAACATTTGTGTTTTCAACAAAAGGAGAGAACAGTTCAAATGTAAGTGCTGAGATGAACATTTGTAAAGAATGGAAGAAGGAACTGCTACTGCATGATGTTTAATTAATGAAGAGTCAGTCTGCCCATTTGAAGTATTCATTAACAATTACCATTTGAAAATTCACAGCTATGCATGCACACATACAAATAAAAATTTTATTTTTAAGTATCTTTATTTCTACCAAACAGATCTCTCTCTCTCACACACACACACATACGCACACACACACACACGTAAGATCTTGATATCTGAAAAGAACAACATAGCTATAATAAATATGTATTAATATCATCTATATATGAGTGGTCAAAGAAAAGACATTAACTTCTCTCACAGAGGAAAAAAATAATCATAAAGCAACATATTGAAATCATCAGATATCATTACCATATAATCCAATAAAATTAAGTAGTCATATGCACTAAACAACATTCCAGAAAACTATCTTTTTTTTTTTAATTTGAGAGAGAGAGAGAGAGAGAGAGAGAACAAGCTCCATCCTCCTTTTCACTGCCCAGATGCTTACGAGGGCTGGAATTGGGCCAGACTGAAGCTCGGAGCTGGGAATTCAATCCCTGTTTCCCACATGAGTGGCAGGAATCCAAACGTTTGTGCCCAGGGTTTACCCTAGTAGGAAATTGAAGATAGGAGCTAGAACTGGGAATCCAATCCAGGTTCTTTGATATGGGACACAGGCATCTTGACTGCTAGGCTAAAGGCCTGCCTATATCATAATTTAAAGAAAATTATAAAAGATATATCTCATACTAAAAACCCAAAGTACGTGCTAGATTAGTGAATCCATATTATGAGAAGATAGGATATTTTCCATCTTTGTGCAACAATGATATACTTAAGAGAGTTATCGTAAAGATATTTCATAGATATTAATCATAATTGAAATATTTCATGGGCATTCATATCTGTGATATTTTCCTTTCTGGCTGTAGCACCATAAAGCTTTCTGTATAACTTAAGAGCCAGAAGTAAAATTAGAAGTTATTTACTTTCAACCACCTCTATTTATCCAATTTTTCTAAAAAAATTACCTTTTTTCTGATTATAAAGGCAATAAAACTTTTGCAAATTTTTAAAATATAGAGAAGTACAAAAGTATAAAAAAAACTCAACCATATATACAACAGCTGGAAATAACAACACTATATTCAATTCATATAATACCATGAATATTATGTAATTGAATTTTTAATGAGTCCATAATATTTCATACTCTGGATAAGCCATATTTTACTTCACTGTATCCCTATACTTGTATTATTTTGCCAAGGAGTTCACTAAAATTTTGATTACATATGTATGTGGATATATGTATACATTTATATGCTCATTTGACCAATTATTTATTTAAGATAAATTCAAAGAAAAGGAAACTTTTTCTTTTATATTTGAAAAAATGTAGACACAATTAAGGCACTGAGAGGCTGATAACCAAGATGATCTGATTTTCTACTTTACTATATCATCATTTTTGTTCATAAGAGAGTATATGAGGTTCCTTCTGTCTTATCATGCTCAGCAAATTAGATGGATAGGTCCTGGACAGTCAGCTCTCTAAGATCTCTCTTCCTGCTGCAATGTATTCTCTTGTCATAACTTAATGCCATTATGTTTAATAATCCACTATTACCTTTCATTTATAAAACTATTCAATTGTCTCTTGAGCCTATACATTGTTGCACTGGGTAGATTCTATGATCCAACATAATCACTATTCAAAGAGGTAAAGCATGTTACAAGGAACGGAATGCACTTTTTGAAGTTACTTGAGAAGGAACTGAAGGTTAAAAGTTTCAGTCAAACACCACAGTGGAGATAAAGATTCTACAGACTTGGCAACAGAGAGGGGAGTCAGCCACCTGGAAGGGCTGCAGCACACTACCTTCCTACTTCCTACCTGCACCTCCATGTATGCTGTGATGAGCCAACACTTGCCACTGAGAATTATCAGAAAAATGGAACAATGTTTACATCCATATGTAACATAGAAGCGTTACATGATGTAGCCACAGATTTAGAAGTTCGAACTCCAAGACAATAAAACTTGTCACAAAAAATAATTAAACAACAATTTATTAATGAAGAACAGCAAAGAGAAGCATAAGGAGACAGTTACATCACCAGATGAGACAGCAACAACACCCAATCAGAAGCACTGGGAATCCCGAAGAGAGCAGAACCTCGTTGTTCTCTGTTAGTAAGCTGTTGTTTGATTGGTTTTTGGGAGAGGTCTTTATTGTTTTGGAATTTAAACCTATGGCCATATCACGTAATGCTTTAATGTTACAAATTGGTGCTGTGAGTAGAATTCTAAGACAAAAATAAAGTCTATACAATGACCCTTAGGGTTTTGGTCCAGAAAATTACCAATGTTTGTTGTTTCTTATATTCCTTTTGAGCAATAACCCATAGCAGCTTATTGGGTATTAGTAGAAACTGAGCAAATAACTTTGGGCCATGAGGTGTTTTAATACCAGGCATTCCTATAATGCATCAGAAAATGTATATTCCAGCATCTCATAAAATTGGGCACGGTCAAGAATCTAGTACTCATACTCTACTACTAAAGTTACTCTAGAAATTACTGAGGATAATGGAAGTAGTCAATTAGTCAAATTAAAGGCTGTTCATCAAGCATTACAACATGAAGAGAGAAACAATGTCATATTTGTACCAATTCTTGGGCTGTGGCAATTGGCTTAACCACATAGATGCTGTTATGGAAACAAAATGACAGGAAGATTCATGGCCACATCACATTATGCCTGAACTTTATTTACACCATATGAATTTAAAAGTTAAAGATTATTTTAGGTTTTTTAGAAATGTAAAACAAGTTTTGGTTTTTAGAATTATAAAAATTTTAAAATATTTAACAGTATTCTGATAAATATTCAGTAAACAAAAACACATTAAGAAAATTCAAATCTCGGATATTTACTTCAAAAAATCACAGCTAAGTCTTAAATAAGGATTGAGGGTAAAGGACTTCACATCTTCTCTCCTGTATCTTTTTGAAAGTTTTTTTGGAGAATGATTTTGAATACATTTTTTAGTCATAAATGCTATTGGAACACAAAACATGAGAGCTAATTCTAAAAGTAAACATATATGTATTCTAACATATCAAACACAAATAGGTTAAAACATGATATGGAAAATGTTTTCCATTCTAGAAGAGGCACTTCATCTAATTCTGTTAAATGAAAAAAAAATGCTAGTAAACTGAATACAAACTGATAGGTTGGTCTAGTCCTTGAACCAAAAACCACCCTGTATATTTTTTCTATCCATTCAAAAAGAATGGATAGAAAAAATTCAATTCAAAAAGAAAAGCATCACTAGACTTCATAGTAATTTTTTGCCTCTGACCCAAATGACTGATTTTCATGTTTTAATGAACAAGTACATTTCATTTAAAAACATGATTTAAATCAAATGGTATTAAATGCTGCACATAATATATCTGCCCATGTCTTCCAGCCTATAGTTTCTCACCTAACACAGTGAACTTAACTCACACACAGTTCTTAGTTCTTATTTTATTTTTTCTCTAAGACAGAGGTGACAGAGAATATTTGCACAACTGATGTTACTTATATTCATAGCCACTGATTCAAAAAATCCACAAGCAAGTTCAGAGCAAGAAAGGGAGCCCCCTAAAGAGCTGCAGAGTGGAGAAGACATTATGAGTGTGATGTGCAATTAGTATTCTGGCTATCAACACCCTTCTTCCCTCTCCCAAAGGAGAAAGCATATGGAATACAACTGCATGAGAATACTGACTTTCTAAACAACATCACATCAGCTTTAACTCATTAACAAACACAACAGAAAACAATCTCAGATTTAGAACATTATTTTAGTCACTAATTACTTACCACACAATTGATAGCAAAATACCATTTTTCAACACTTCATTTCAGAATCAGTACCCTAAAAGCTAACCAAAGTCAACTAATATCTTAATGTCAACAACAACATACATTAACACAGTTAATCTTATTGATGAGAGAGAACCAAAACTGCTTTCAGGTCACTTATTTTCACTTTTTTTTTTTTTTTTTTTTTGACAGGCAGAGTGGACAGTGAGAGAGAGAGACAGAGAGAAAGGTCTTCCTTTGCCGTTGGTTCACCCTCCAATGGCCGCCATGGCTGGCACGCTGCGGCCGGCGCATTGCGCTGATCCAAAGCCAGGAGCCAGGTACTTATCCTGGTCTCCCGTGGGGTGCAGGGCCCGAGGACTTGGGCCATCCTCCACTGCATTCCCTGGCCACAGCAGACAGCTGGCCTGGAAGAGGGGCAACTGGGACAGAATCCGGCACCCCGACTGGGACAAGAACCTGGTGTGACGGCGCCGCAAGGCGGAGGATTAGCCTAGTGAGCCGCGGCGCTGGCTTATTTTCACTTTCAAGTGGTTACTAAATTTTCTTGTTATCAGTCACTTCGAGGACACTAAAAGTGACTTCAGACCTTCCCAATCTGCTTATCTCATCTTTGGCATATCTTACAAGGGTTAAATTATATTTCTGTATAATTACTATCCAAACACAAAAAGTCACCTTAGAAAAAACATTTTAAATTACCATTGCAACTAGAAACAATTAGGATTAGTCTCCCAAAGTTTTCTTCCACTTATCCATACACTTATATAACCCTCGCTCGGTCATTACACTTTTATCTAAAGTTGAGTCAAAGTGTCTGATCCTTTAGTGACAATAATAGTGGACTCTCAATACGCATGAAGAATATTATTTTATTAGAGACCACAAGAACTTAATTTTAGAAAAACTATATGGGTAAAAATTTTTCTACAAACATATCTAAAAGTAACCAATATCAACTTATCCTGTAGTTACATAAAACAGATATGACTAGCTTTAAGAAAATCTAATGGGTGAACAGCCAAGTTTTAAATGGATTAGATAATCAGAAATCAGGTACAGGTTCCATTAAGTAAACGATTCTTCAAATTATATGATGAGTTACTGTAAGGATTCATAAATAGAAAATTTTTTCATGCATTTAAAATGAAAAATTCATAAAATATCACTTCAGTCATGTGTTTTATGGAATATAAGCATGAAATATCTGCACTTTGACTATAAATTAAAAGCTTACAAAATATTACCTATGAAAGGTGACAGAATGAGCCAGCTGAAAATATGCCACTTTAACATAAGGGATACTTTGAATTGAAGGCACTTGCAAAACAGCTGATGCAAATAGGACATTCTAATCTTCCCCTTTGCTTCTGAAAACAAGATATTAAAAACTGTTATGAGGCCGGCGCCGTGGCTCAATAGGCTAATCCTCCACCTTGCGGCGCCGGCACACGGGGTTCTAGTCCCGGTCGGGGCGCCGGATTCTGTCCCGGTTGCCCCTCTTCCAGGCCAGCTCTCTGCTATGGCCAGGGAGTGCAGTGGAGGATGGCCCAGGTGCTTGGGCCCTGCACCCCATGGGAGACCAGGAAAAGCACCTGGCTCCTGGCTCCTGCCATCGGATCAGCGCGGTGCGCCGGCTGCAGCGGCGGCCATTGGAGGGTGAACCAACGGCAAAGGAAGACCTTTCTCTCTCTGTCTCTCTCTCTCACTGTCCACTCTGCCTGTCAAAAAAAAAAAAAAAAACAAAAAAAAAAAAAAAAAAAAACCAAAAAAACTGTTATGGGCAAGTGCTAGTGGCCCGCACCCTTGTACTTAGGTCCTTGCTATTCATATGGAGACCTGGATAGAGTTCCTGGCTCCTTGCTTCGACCTGGCCCAGCCCCAGCCATTGTGGCCATTTTGGGGGGAGTGAACCAGCAGATGGGAAAGGAATTCTCCTCCCTGATCTAGAAGAAAAGAAACATTCTTTGATGGGGAGTCATGGCCTGGAGAATTCAGGAGAAACAGTCCTTACAGACCTTGCTAAAATAATTCTAATTTTCCTTCAACCTAACCACATAATTTACTTTTCCGCATTTATCTTTCTTTGTTCAACCTAATAAAGACTAGGTTGTTTTTATTATTTCTTTGGGGCTTTATTTCTTTGTGAGTGTTCCTGGGCCTTGTCAAACATATTAAATTTGTATGCTTTCCCCCTGTTAAACTGTTTTATGTCAATTTAATTTTTAGGCCCAGCTGGGACCCTGAACAGAAGAGCTAAAATTCTGCCCCTGCTACACTTACCAATATGATTTCCATCACACTTGTATTTTTAAATCTCAGTTCAGAAAACTGATGCCTACATATGTTTTATGCAATTTATCTATTAAACACTAATTCAGAACACAGCTACAAAGCATTCCAAAACTGATCTCTTTGGGAATCAATCAGATGAAAACATCTTTCAGTACTTGGTTGAAGTATGTTAGGTTTTGTATGAAACACACACACACACACACACACACACACTTTGATAGCTTACATTACCTGTCATATTTAAAAGGAAAAATTTAAGCATAAAGTGATCCACTACAAAATTCATGATCAGTCTTGGCTGGATTCACTTGAGCAACCTATCTGTCATATTTTTGCTTCCAATTTTGAAATCCAATTATATCAGCAAAAAGATGAAAGATGACTTACCGGCCCAAAAGAATTACTGTCAAAACTGTGTCCATGATGATCACCTTCAACCCAGATGTGGCCACGGGGAACTCTGACATATCGGTTTTTATGTCCCATGGTTCTAGAAATAAACAAGAGCAGAGAAGAGCTCAAACAGCTGAGCATACAAACTCAGGACAAAAATGTTCTTGGTCACCATGATGGTGCTGTTTGGGAGATGGTAGAGTCTTTAGGAGGTGGGACCTAATGGGGGCAGGGTCCGTAGGTCATGAGGGAAGCACGCTTGGAAGATAGATCTTATGAGAAGGATATTATAAAAGCCTGGCTTTGGTCCCACCCACTGTTTCTCCACTTCCTGCTCATCACGTGATTTCCCCTCCCACAAGTGCTCTGCCATCTGCCACCGGGCCTTTGCCAGAATCTGCAACATGTTACTTGGACTTGCAGCTTTCAAAACCATGAGCTAAAAAAATCTCTCTTTCCTGAACAAGTAGACTAGCTCAGGTATTTCTATCACGTTATGGAAAGCATACTGATACAGGCCATAACAAAACAGATCTATTGGGGGGCGGGGGAAAACAAAAACAAAAACAAAACAAAAACAAACAAAAAAACAGACTATTTGCTTTCTGACATTTGCTTTATGTTAATAGTGTTTCCAGTTTACTCATAGACAGCTATAATCTTCATTTTTTAGATTAACTTTTCAAATTAGCAGACTGTACTTTTCATAGCCCTATATTACTCTAAAATTCAGCAAATATAGGAAAGAAAAGGGGTGAAAATAATTTGGATGATTTCTTGTCAGATACAAACACTAATACCAGCTGGAAATTTTTGATCAGCACCAAATTAGCCTTACAAATGAGAAATGTCTATCAAATTTGAATACAGATTAATGATATGCATTTAGTGGACCATTCTGTATCCTTAATGCTGGCAAGGAAATGGAGTAAGGAAAGGCTTTCTCATACAATGTTGGCGGCAAATTTTTGCCTGTATTTCCCTCTTACATCTTTTGGGCACAGTTTTAGCTCATGTGCTTTGACCTAGCTATTCTTTTTGTAGATACCCATTCCAAATAAATGATCAGAAATATGAGTAACATTAACAATTAGGGGTGTACAATCAGAAAAAAAAAAGATCATTTGCTTCAATATACAACACAGATTTGATTAAACAAACTATAATGCAACCAATTAAAGATGCAAAGTTACAGTCAAATGTTATCCAAATCCAAAATAATAAATACTTTGGTGACGAGAGACTGCTCCGCACCCCCCCCCCCACCTTTTAATACTGAATCACTCAGGAAAATGCCTAGCCTAAAGATGTTTCTCAATAAATGTTGGCTACATGAATGGATGAATAAATATCAACCCCAAGGCTATAGAGTTCAGAAACTGAGCTTGGCACACTGTTGTTGGAGGCGAGTCCCTCTGAAACCACTTTTGTTAGTTATTTAGTAGTGTATGTACAGAAGAACACATTTAAGATAAAAGGAAAATACACATAAATTCATGCTATAGAGATTGAAACTCCTTATTCTCTACAATGGTTTTTATTTTTAAAGATGAATTTTTGTGTTGAGTTACTTTGCTTTAGATCAGCAAATCATTCAGGCAAGGAAGTTATGTTGTGGCCATTAGAAGCCCACAGTTAAGTTAATGAGTGCTGTTTATTTTTAATTACTACTGGAAAGAACATTTTCAGTTTTGTAGTAGAGAAAAGAAAAAGAAGTTGGACACACCTTAACATTATATATTCTGTAGTGTATACTGTTCTTCAATTAAGATCAGTCAATTCATCTTTGACATCACTATTGCATTTTATCATGAGATTACCTCCAAGAATATCCATTATTAAGCATTAATGACAGGAAGAAGGCCTTTTCACTTAATTGTTGGTGTGGCATACTCTTTGAATAAGTCCCAACATTTGTTCACCTTATTAAACTGAGTATTTTGGATAAGTACTTAGAAAACAATTAACTAATTTTGTCCCTTGAAATAATTATTAAAGAATTACAAGGAAAAACCAGCACAGAGTAATTTCTGCAATGAAGTGGTAGGTTTTAAGTCAAGCATGTTCTTCCAGAAGTATTGAAAACAAAGGTATAAAACTCGGTCTGTTTCAAGGTCATATAAAACAAGGAATCAAGATACTTGTGACATAAAATGACAGCATTATAAAAGTACTGGTGACAGTTGTATGTGGTTTCCTTGCTTTGTTCATCTTTTCTAAAAATTTAAGTACATCCTTTATCCAATTATTTTCTAGGCACTTACAAAGCTTTATTTTTCTTTACTGCACTTCTAACACTTGACATACATTTATGGGTTTATTTGTTTGTTGTCTCTCTTATCTCTCTCCCCTGAACTAGAATATAGCCTTTGAAGCTTTGTCTTTCTTGTTCACTGCAGCATCCCCAGAGCACAGAAGGATACACTGCACAAAGTGCTCCACAAATATTTGTGAAATAAATGAACAAATGAATGAATAACTGGAGAAGAAAAAATGTGACAAAGGCAGAATAATAGAGTGGAAAATTCCTAGATTTTGCATAGTGACTAAATAGTGTTATTTTATACTATTACTCAAAATTAATCTTTTGCAAGTCACTTAAAGTTGCTGTCTTTTGCTTATATTTATTTTTTTAAACATTTATTTATTTGAAAATCAGAGCTACACAGAAAGAGAAGGAGAGGCAGAGAGAGAGAGGTCTTCCATCCGATGGTTCACTCCCCAGATGGCCACAATGGCCGGAGCTGGGCCAGTCTGAAGCCAGGAGCCAGGAGCTTCTTTCAGGTCTTCCACATGGGTGTAGGGGCCCAAGGAGTTGGGGCATCTTCAACTGCTTTCCCAGGCCATAGCAGAGAGCTGGATTGGAAGTGGAGCAGCCAGGACTCGAACCGGTGCCCATTTGGGATGCCTGTGCTTCAGGCGGCAGCTTTACCCACTATGCCACAGCGCTGGACCCAATTGCTTATATTTAAAACTAATAAGATATGCTTTAAATTGAAATGTGCTTTAAGTTAGAAGAAGGTACTATAATGGAGGGGTTGCTATACAGCACAATCTCTGGAGTCAGCTTATCTTGGTTTTTATATCTGAATTAAAGTTGTGCAGTTTATATAATCTTGGGCAAGATAATTCAATGGATAAAAATGGCATATTTTAAATACTCGGTAAATGTATTCTCTGGCACTTGTTTCTAAATTAAATTTTAAATTTTTTTTTATTTGAGAGACAAAGAGAGATGGATAGACAGACAGAAGTAATTCCCATCCATTGATTCACTCCCCAAATGCCTGCAACAGTCAAGGCTGGGCCATCCAAAATCAGTAGCCTAGAACTCAGTCAGGTTTCCTCCTTGAGTGGTAAGGACCCAAATAATTGAGCCATCATCTGCTCCTTCCCAGGGTGCATATTAGCAGGAAGCTGGAATTGGGAGCAGAGGCAAGACTCAAACTCAAGCACTGTGATACGTGATGTAGGCATCACAAAACTGTGTCTTAATCGCTAGGCCAAATGCCAACCCTAGAAACCATTTTTCTTAAAAGACTTATTTACTTATTTATTTGAAAGTCAGAGTTACACAGAGAGAGGAGAGGCAGAGAGAGAGAGAGAGGTCTTCCATCTAATGATTCACTCCCCAATTGGCCGCAATGGCTGGAGCTGCGCCGATCTGAAGCCAGGAGCCAGGAGCTTCCTCTGGGTCTCCCAGGCAGATGCAGGGGCCCATGGACTTGAGCCATCCTCTACTGCTTTCCCAGACCACAGTAGAGAGTTGGATCGGAAGTGGAGCAGTCGAGACTGGAACTGGTGCCCATGTGGGATGCGGGCCCTTCAGGCATTAACCCGCTGCGCCACAGTGCCGGCCCCCTCAGAAACTATTTTTAAGTAGAGCACTGAATATAGTTCTAATGTTGTTAGAACTCAGTTAGTGCTAGTTATTACTGTTATGGTCTTGCTTTGTCCAGTATTTTCTTTCATTTTATAATTCAGAATATGTTCAGCCTCTGCTATCTATTAGCATCAGTCTCTTAAAATTACCTGAACTATGCTTCAGTAATTTCCTTTCCCCACAATTGCACTGTGACTGTAGACTATCTTTAATGGTGCAATGAATTTTTTTTTTTTTTTTATTCTTGTGCCCTTCTGGGACACTCTTAAACTTACATGTGAAAGTACAACCTATCTATTTCGGCATATTCAAGTATTCAGAGAGTAGTAGGTGGAAGCATAATCTATTAGTGTTTTTTCCCACTAGTATCTTACATAATTGAATGTTGCTCTGCTAATACACAATGATTTCCTTAGATATCAGATAACTCTGGGTGGGGGAAGGGGACTCTTGAGCTACAGAACTCTAATAAAATTCATGCCATATCCACACTACATATTCTATTTCTCAGGTTTAAAAATCTAACTTTTCAAGGAATAACCAAAAGCAGTTTTTAAAAATGTGATGTTAAAATATTGGGCTGGTTCCTTTTAGGAATGCCAAAGAAATATAATACCCTAATAGAATTTCTCAAGGGAAGGAATTTTAAATAGCTTTGTGCTCTTGAATTCACATAAAAGAAAGACAAGATAATCTTTCAGGTGATTTAACAGTTAAGTGAGGTGTCAGCCTACAAGGTTGTATGTATCTATGGCTTGCAAATAATCTTGGTTTTGACAGTCAAAAATGAGTTCTGTGTGGTATTCTAACTACCTGTCTAGAAAAGGACATTTTTAGTGCTAGCTTTACCAAGACAAGTTACATAGGTCTTCTAAATGGAATGAAGAATAATTGCCCCCAATTTAATTTGACCTTGAAAACAATGTTTTTGAAGTCCCTGAATCTTTGAGTGTCATCAGTTGAATACAAAAGTACTGACTGTAATTCTTAATACCAAAAAAAAGAACAAATCCTTATTAAAACTATTCTCCTAAATACACACATGCATACGTACACATTCTTAACTTACGTAATTTATATGAAAACTTTATAATGGATTGAAATTACTCTTATTATTTCTTTATTTTTCAAGCCATTCTACTGGTTTTTCTTACTGTTCAAAGTAATGGCTGTCCAGAGGCTTTTTTTTTTTTAATTGTCATTTTGTCTTTAAAGATTTATTTATTTTATTTGAAAGGCAGAGTTACAGATGGGGGAGGGAGAGAGAGAGAGAGAGTGAGAGAGAGAATCTTCCATTTTCCATCCTCTAGTTCGCTCCCAAAATGACTGCAATTGCTGGGGCTGGGTCAAGCTGAAGCCAGGAGCCAGGCACTTCTTCCAGGTCTCCTACGTAGGTGCAGGGGCCCAAGCACTTGGGCCATATTCCACTGCTTTCCCAGGTGAATTATCAGGGAGCTGGATCAGAAGTGGAGCAGAGGGGATTGAAATGTCTCCCCTAGAGCATGTTTACTGCTTTCTGCATCCTAGATTCACGGGTTTTCGTTGTCTTGAAGGGACCATAATTCAAGAGCTCAGAACTCAGCAAGATCAGGATTTAGAATCAGGACTCTATCATAATGAACAGATAAGGAAAAAATAATCTACCATCAGGAAAGGGAAATGAAAAGAATATTTGTCTACCAGGTGTTGGCCTATGGAAGAGAAAAACATTTTTCCCACGAGAAACCACATTCTGCTCTCAAGTGAGCCTGGGGTTCACACTCACACTACTTATATGGTATGAGATAAACAATTAACTTTAATTGGTCCCAGACATATAACAGAGGCAACCTATGTCTTTCCAAGAATAATCCCACAAATTGGTTGTTCAGGTTTTCTACCCTAAGTCCTAGCCGACAGTAACCCACAATCCCACATAACAGCTCTCATGGAGAAATAGCCACAGTCAGGGAGTGGAGACAAGAAACAAACAGCAGAATCAGATCTCAGATGACTTCCAGTACCACAGTCATCCAACATGGAATATAAATTGTACATATTTAAACATTATGAAGTTGTACAGAGGATTAAAATATAAATAGGGAAGAATACCATATTTTAAAGACTGAGTTTGAAAAAGAGGCTGGCAGCATGACCCACTTGGCTAATCCTCTGCCTGCGGCACCGGCACACCGGTTCTAGTCCCAGTCAGGGCGCTGGATTCTGTTCCGGTTGCTCCTCTTCCAGTCCAGCTCTCTGCTGTGGCCCAGGAAGGCAGTGGAGGATGGCCCAAGTGCTTGGGCCCCAACACCCGCATGGGAGACCAGGAGGAAGCACCTGGCTCCTGGCTCCTGGCTTCGGATTGGCACAGCACGCTGGCCGTAGTTTGGGGGGTGAACCAATGGAAGGAAGACCTTTCTCTCTGTCTCTCTCTCTCTCACTGTCTAACTCTGCCTGTCAAAAAAAAAAATAATAAAAAAGAAAAAGAACAAAATGGAACTTCCAAAATTAAAATATATAACAATGAAAGAAGTCCGGCAAGATGGCGGAATAGGAAGGGAGCACACTGATAGTCTGGGGAGAGATAGTTTAATAAAAGTGGAGATACTGCAGGTTCAAGGAAGAGTAGGGGAGGAAACAGCAGAAGAAACTCTTCCGGAACGCGTGACTCACAGCGGACCTGCGTGGAGAGCGTGGGAGCCCACAGTTCGGGACATCAGCGGCAGACTCAACACACCAGCGCTGGAACGCGAGGTGAGCCGAACCTCAATAGCCCGAGACACCGGCAGGCAAGCGGAGAGAGGAGACTAGAGGGAACGACCCCCGGGGGGGGAAGTTCACAAGGCTAACTGGAAGAGAGAGAGAGAGAGAGAGAGAGAAAAGGGTGACTAGTACGGACACGGGTTTCTCTCTCTCCGCTCACCTCTCAAGGGCGAGCAAGACAAAGAGCAGGCGCCATCTTGGACATACGTCATAAGCAGAGCGACCTCAGGTCTGCACCAGCCCTGAGCCTAGCAGAAAAACCTGACTCTGGGCGGGGCGAATTAACAGGAGATTAGGAGCTAGTAAATTTGTGGTGCTACTGAACTGAGACTGTGAAAAAAGAGACGGTGGGGGAGAGAACTCACGGAATTCACGTGAGCACTCTCCAGAGACGCTACAATTCCGTAACTTTGGCAACCCAGTGGGAGGCTGAAGGAGAATTTGAGCCCACTCTGAGGGCCGAAGAGATTCCCTGTGGGGATCTTGGGAAAGAGCTTCCGATCTCTGGCTCCTGTGGGTATATCATTTGCCTGCTAACTACCTCCAACTTCGTTCAGCTGTGCGGAATTACTTCCCTTTTGAATCAAAAAAAAAAAAGAGAGAGAGAGAGAGAGATTTACCACGCCTAACCTGGGAGTGTCACCTTTGGCACACCAAACAGAGCTCTCAGGCCACACCCATCTCAAGCCCTAAGGCTCCATCAAAAACAGATAGTCCACTTAATCTAGAGTCATAGTATAACAAGAAAAAGCACCACAGTGAAGAAACCAAATATCTCCAATATGCCAAATAACAAACGCAAAAACCAAGGTAATAAAAACAAGGAAGTCACCATGACGGCCTCAAATGAAAAAGACACCCCAATTCAAGATTATGAAGATGATGACATAGAAGAAATGCAAGAAGCAGATCTCAAAAAATTGATAAGAACATTAAGAAGTTCTCAAAAACAAATTCTGGAACTACACAAATCCTTAATGGACAAGATAGAAAATCTCTCTCGTGAAAATGAAATATTAAGGAGGAATCAAAATGAAACGAAACAACTAGTACAACAGGAAACTGTGATAGTGACTGAAGTGAAGAATTCAATAGATCAAATGAAAAACACAATAGAGAGCCTTACAAACAGAATGGGTGAAGCAGAAGAGAGAATATCGGACTTAGAAGACAGAGAACAGGAAAGGATACAGTCAGACCAAAGAAAAGAAGAGGAAATTAGAAATCTGAAACATATTGTCGGGAATCTTCAGGATACTATTAAAAAACCCAACATTCGGGTTCTAGGAGTTCCTGAAGGCATGGAGAGGGAGAAAGGATTAGAAGGCCTTTTTAGTGAGATATTAGCAGAAAATTTCCCAGGTTTGGAGAAGGACAGAGACATCCTAGTACAGGAAGCCCACAGAACCCCTAATAAACACGACCAAAAGAGATCCTCACCACGACACGTTGTAATTAAACTCTCCACAGTGAAACATAAAGAAAAGATCCTAAAATGTGCAAGAGAGAAACGTCAGATTACTCTCAGAGGATCTCCAATCAGACTCACAGCTGACTTCTCATCAGAAACTCTAAAAGCTAGGAGGGAATGGCGTGATATAGCCCAGGTACTAAGAGAGAACAACTGCCAGCCCAGAATATTATATCCTGCAAAGCTCTCATTTGTGAATGAAGGTGAAATAAAGACTTTTCATTGCAAACAGAAATTGAAAGAATTTGTTGCCACTCGTCCAGCCCTGCAAAAGATGCTTAAAGATGTGTTACACACAGAAACACAGAAACACGGTCATCAATATGAAAGAAGGTAAAGGAAGGAAACCAAGGAAGGAAACCTCACAGCAAAAGATCACAGGGAATTCAAAGCATATATTAGAACTTATCTTTGGCAAATGGCAGGGCAAAGTTACCACTTATCATTAGTCACTTTGAACGTGAATGGCCTGAACTGTCCAGTTAAAAGACACCAATTGGCTGATTGGGTTAAGGAACAAAACCCATCTATTTGCTGCTTACAAGAAACACATCTTTCCAACAAAGATCCATACAGACTGAAAGTGAAAGGCTGGAAAAAGATATACCATGCCAACAGAAATGAAAAAAGAGCGGGCGTAGCCATCTTAATATCGGACAACATAAACTTTACCACAAAAACTGTTAAGAGAGACAAAGAGGGACAATATATCATGATTAAGGGATCAATTCAACAGGAAGATATAACAATTATCAATGTATATGCACCTAACTACAGGGCACCAGTTTATCTAAAAGATTTATTAACGGACTTAAAGGGAGACTTAGACCCCAATACAGTAGTACTGGGGGACTTCAATACTCCACTCTCAGAAATAGACAGATCATCCGGTCAGAAGATCAACAAGGATACAGTAGATTTAAACGACACTATAGCCCAAATGGATCTAACAGATATATACAGAACTTTCAATCCTACAGCTAAAGATTTTACATTCTTCTCAGCAGTACATGGAAGCTTCTCTAGGATTGACCACATACTAGGCCATAAAGCAAGCCTCAGCAAATTCAAAAGAATTAGAATCATACCATGCAGCTTCTCAGACCATAAAGGAATGAAGTTGGAAATTACCAACCCAGGAATCCCTAGAGCATACGCAAACACATGGAGATTGAACAACATGCTCCTGAATGAACAATGGGTCATAGAAGAAATCAAAAGAGAAATCAAAAACTTTCTGGAAGTAAATGAGGATAACAGCACAACATACCAAAACTTATGGGACACAGCAAAAGCAGTGTTAAGAGGAAAGTTTATATCAATAGGTGCCTACATCAAGAAATTGGAAAGACACCAAATAGATGAGCTTTCAATTCACCTCAAGGATCTAGAAAACCTACAGCAAATCAGACCCAAATCTAGTAGGAGAAGAGAAATAATTAAAATCAGAGAAGAAATTAACAGGATTGAATCAAGAAAAACATTACAAAAAATCAGCCAAACGAAGAGCTGGTTTTTTGAAAAAATAAACAAAATTGACACCCCATTGGCCCAACTAACTAAAAAAAGAAGAGAAAAGACCCAAATCAATAAAATCAGAGATGAAAAAGGAAATGTAACAACAGACACCACAGAAATAAAAAGAATCATCAGAAATTACTACAAGGACTTGTATGCCAGCAAACAGGGAAACCTATCAGAAATGGATAGATTCCTGGACACATGCAACCTACCTAAATTGAACCAGGAAGACATCGAAAACCTAAACAGACCCATAACTGAGACAGAAATTGAAACAGTAATAAAGGCCCTCCCAACAAAGAAAAGCCCAGGACCAGATGGATTCACTGCTGAATTCTACCAGACGTTTAAAGAAGAACTAACTCCAATTCTTCTCAAACTATTCAGAACAATCGAAGAAGAGGGAGTTCTCCCAAATTCTTTCTATGAAGCCAGCATCACCTTAATTCCTAAGCCGGAAAAAGATGCAGCACTGAAAGAGAATTACAGACCAATATCCCTGATGAACATAGATGCAAAAATCCTCAATAAAATTCTGGCCAATAGAATGCAACAACACATCAGAAAGATCATCCACCCAGACCAAGTGGGATTTATCCCTGGTATGCAGGGATGGTTTAATGTGCGCAAGACAATCAATGTGATACACCACATTAACAGACTGCAGAAGAAAAACCATATGATTATCTCAATAGATGCCGAGAAAGCATTTGATAAAATACAACACCCGTTCATGATGAAAACTCTAAGCAAACTGGGTTTGGAAGGAACATTCCTCAATACAATCAAAGCAATCTATGAAAAACCCACAGCCAACATCCTATTGAATGGGGAAAAGTTGGAAGCATTTCCACTGAGATCTGGAACCAGACAGGGATGCCCACTCTCACCACTGCTATTCAATATAGTTCTGGAGGTTCTAGCCAGAGCTATTAGGCAAGAAAAAGAAATTAAAGGGATACAAATTGGGAAGGAAGAACTCAAACTATCCCTCTTTGCAGATGACATGATTCTGTATTTAGGGGACCCAAAGAACTCTACTAAGAGACTATTGGAACTCATAGAAGAGTTTGGCAAAGTAGCAGGGTATAAAATCAATGCACAAAAATCAACAGCCTTTGTATACACAGACAATGCCATGGCTGAGGAAGAACTTCTAAGATCAATCCCATTCACAATAGCTACAAAAACAATCAAATACCTTGGAATAAACTTAACCAAAGACGTTAAAGATCTCTACAATGAAAATTACAAAACCTTAAAGAAAGAAATAGAAGAGGATACCAAGAAATGGAAAAATCTTCCATGCTCATGGATTGGAAGAATCAATATCATCAAAATGTCCATTCTCCCAAAAGCAATTTACAGATTCAATGCAATACCAATCAAGATACCGAAGACCTTCTTCTCAGATCTGGAAAAAATGGTGCTGAAATTTATATGGAGGCACAAGAGACCTCGAATAGCTAAAGCAATTTTGTACAACAAAAACAAAGCCGGAGGCATCACAATACCAGATTTCAGGACATACTACAGGGCAGTTGTAATTAAAACAACATGGTACTGGTACAGAAACAGATGGATAGACCAATGGAACAGAATTGAAACACCAGAAATCAACCCAAACATCTACAGCCAACTTATATTTGATCAAGGATCTAAAACTAATTCCTGGAGCAAGGACAGTCTATTCAATAAATGGTGCTGGGAAAATTGGATTTCCACGTGCAGAATCATGAAGCAAGACCCCTACCTTACACCTTACACAAAAATCCACTCCACATGGATTAAAGACCTAAATCTACGACCTGACACCATCAAGTTACTAGAGAACATTGGAGAAACCCTTCAAGATATTGGCACAGGCAAAGAATTTCTGGAAAAGACCCGGGAGGCACAGGCAGTCAAAGCCAAAATCAACTATTGGGATTGCATCAAATTGAGAAGTTTCTGTACTGCAAAAGAAACAGTCAGGAGAGTGAAAAGACTACCGACAGAATGGGAAAAAATATTTGCAAACTATGCAACAGATAAAGGGTTAATAACCAGAATCTACAAAGAGATCAAGAAACTCCACAAAAACAAAACCAACAACCCACTTAAGAGATGGGCCAAGGACCTCAATAGACATTTTTCAAAAGAGGAAATCCAAATGGCCAACAGGCACATGAAAAAATGTTCAAGGTCATTGGCAATCAGGGAAATGCAAATCAAAACCACAATGAGGTTTCACCTCACCCCGGTTAGAATGGCTCACATGCAGAAATCTACCAACAACAGATGCTGGCGAGGATGTGGGGAAAAAGGGACACTAACCCACTGTTGGTGGGAATGCAAACTGGTCAAGCCACTATGGAAGTCAGTCTGGAGATTCCTCAGAAACCTGAAGATAACCCTACCGTTCGACCCAGCCATCCCACTCCTTGGAATTTACCCAAAGGAATTTAAATTGGCAAACAAAAAAGAGGTCTGCACCCTAATGTTTATTGCAGCTCAATTCACAATAGCTAAGACCTGGAACCAACCTAAATGCCCATCAACGATAGACTGGATAAAGAAATTATGGGATATGTACTCTTTAGAATACTATACCGCAGTAAGAAACAACGAAATCCAGTCATTTGCAACAAAATGGAGGAATCTGGAACACATCATGCTGAGTGAAATAAGCCAGTCCCAAAGGGACAAATACCATATGTTCTCCCTGATCGGTGACGACTGACTGAACACCAAGAGGGAAACCTGTTGGAGTGAGGTGGACACTATGGGAAATGGTGGCTTGATCAGCATAGCCCTGACTGTTAATGAACAACTAAATACATTATCCCTCTTAGTAGTTTTTTTATCTGTTCTACTTAATATGACTGGTTTAGATCTGTAATTGATGCACAGTTATTCTTAAGTGTTGAAAATTAACTGAAATGTGATCCCTGTTGAACATGGTGGTGGGAATGGGAGAGGGAAGAGATGTATAATTTGGGACATGCTCAGGCTGACTTGCCCCAAGTGGTGGAGTTGGAAGCATACCAGGGGATTCCAATTCAATCCCATCGAGGTGGCATGTACCAATGCCATCTCACTGTTCCAGGTGATCAGTTTCAGTTCACAGTTGGTCATGGTGAAGGGACTGGGAGTCAAAGGGAGCACATAGACAAGTCTAGTACCTGCTAACGCTAACTGATGGAGTAAATAAAGGGGAGAGTGATCCAACATGGGAAGTGAGATACTCAGCAGACTCATAGAATGGCAGATGTCCTAAATAGCACTCTGGCCTCAGAATCAGCCCTAAAGGCATTCGGAGCTGGCTGAAAAGCTCATGAGAGTATTTCAGGCATGGAAAGCCAAGACACTCTGGCAAAAGATCTCTGCAAGTGAGATCCCAGTGGAAAGAACAGGCCATCAAAGAAGGAGGTACCTTTCTCTGAAGGGAGGAGAGAACCTCCACTTTGACTATGACCTTGTCTAAACAAGGGCTTCCATAGCCTTGGAAACTCATGACTGGAGCATAGGGAGATTACTGATGCCATAGACAGGAGTGTCAATTGGTAAAGTCAACAACAGGAGTCACTGTGCACTTACTCCTCATGTAGGATCTCTGTCCTTAATGTGCTGTACATTGAGATTTAATGCTATAACGAGTACTCAAACAATATATTTCACTTTGTGTTTCTATGGGGGTGCAAACTGTTGAAATCCTTACTTAATGCATACTAAACTGATCCTCTGTGTAAAAAAAAAAAAAAAAAAAAAAAAAAAAAGAAAGAAATTATCAATTCCCAACTTGACTCTCACTGGGATTAAACATGACAATAGGTCTGCTCTGATTTCATCATCATTTAAAAAAATCATCTATTATTTTTCACTTTATGTTTCTGTGTGGGAGCAAACTGTTGAAATCCATACTTAATGTATACTAAGCTGATCTTCTGTATATTAAGATAATCGAAAATGAATCTTGATGTGAATGGAAGGGGAGAGGGAGTGGGAAAGGGGAGGGTTGTGGGTGGGAGGGACGGTATGGGGGGAAAGCCATTGTAATCCATAAGTCGTACTTTGGAAATTTATATGCATTAAATAAAAGTTTAAAAAAAAAAAAAAAGAAAGAAGTGGAATAAAAGATGAGATTTTTAGAGCTAAAGAATGAAGTATAGACTGGTACACACATTTCTGAAAATTCCTTAGAAATCAGCACAGACAGGTAAAGACAGAATTTGAGTGATGCTGCATAGATGTGGAGAGCACAAGAAAAATTAACAGCAGTGTGATCAGTTTCAAAAGAAGAGATGAAAAAATAAGAAAGAGGCAATATTTAAAGAGACAGCAGTAGAGAATTTTCTAGAATCAATGTGTGCAGAAATGGACAAATTCTGGAATCAAAGTGAATAACAAGATAAATAGCAAGAAATCATACCTGAAATTGCAGAATAGAAACCTCTACCCATCAAGCTTTCCTGAAGGCAGATCTGTACCGACCTTGATCCTTGGCTCCAGGCATTCCCTGCTGTCATGTTTTTGGGCAATGTGGTTTTGCCTTTTCTAGAATTTCGTATAAATGGAATCATATGATACATACATTGTTTCTATGTTCTTTAATGTAGCTGACTGCATTTGAGATCAATCCAGATGTAACTTCAATTAGTATTTTGCTACTTTTTTTTACTTAATAGTATCCCATTATTTAAATGTATCTTAACTTATCTGTCAATAGTGCATGGACATTTTGGCTATTTCCAGTTTTTTCCTATTATCAATAAAGCAGCTAACAAGTTCAATATAATAATATGGAAACTTCTTTTTTTTTTTTAGTAAATATCAGTGAAATCGTATGATAATATGGTGCTATAGTTTAAATGATTTCCCCCCTCAAATCTCACATTGAGGGGTCCCATATGAGCACAAGTTTGAGCTCCACTTCCAGCTCCCTGCTAATGTGCCTGGGAAAGCAGTGGGAGATGGCCCAAGTCCTTGGGCACCTGAACACATGTGGGAGACCTGGAAGAAACTCCTGGCTCTTGGCTTCAGATCACCCAGCTCCAGCCATTTGGGTAGTGAGCCAGCAGATGGAAGATCTCTCTGTGTCTTTCTCTCTCTCTCTGTAATTCTGCCTTTCAAATAAATCTCAAAAAAAAAAATACCATATCTCACATTGAACTTTAAGTGCCATAATAACAGTATTAAGAATGGAGACCTTTAAAGGAAGATTAGGTCATTAATGGCTTTATTATGGGAGTGAGTTCATCATATAAAGGAATGAATGAATGGATTGATGGCATTATTACAGGGGTGGGTTCATCATATAAAGGCAAGTTCACTCTTTCTCCCTTTTTTTTTTTAACCCTTCACCATAACTTCTGCAGAAGGTGACTTCTGCAATGTTATGACACAACAAGGTGCTCAAGAGAGGCCAGCAACTTGACCTTGGATTCCCTACCTTCCAGAACTGTGAGAAATAAAATTTCTGGGGGCTGGAACTGTGGTGCAGCAGGTTCAAGCCCTGGCCTGCCATGCTAGCATTCCATATGGGTGCTGGTTCTAGTCCCGGCTGCTCCACTTCTGATCCAGCTCTCTGCCATGGCCTGGGAAAGCAGTAGAAGATGGCCCCAACTCCTTGGGCCCCTGCAACCACGTGGGAGACCCAGAAGAAGCTCCTGGCTCCTGGCTCCTAGCTCCTGGCTCCTGGCTCCTGGCTCCTGGCTTCAGATTGGCACAGCTCCAGCCGTTGCAGCCATCTGGGGAGTGAACCATCAGATGGAAGACCTCTTTCTGTCTCTACCACTCTCTGTAACTCTGTCTTTCAAATAAATAAAATAAATCTTTTTTTTTAAAAAAGGATCACTGCTAATTCTTTAAAAAAAAAAAAAAAGAAATAAAATTTCTGTTCATTTTAAACTACCCAGTCTGGAGTGTTTCATTATAGCAGCACATAAAGGACTAAAACATATGTTAAGTAAAAGTTTAAACTGTCAGATTGCTTTCCAAAGCAGTTCCAGTTGCTCCACATCTCACAACAGGTGACATTATCCTTTTATTACAATTATGGCCATTTAAGGAGCATAGAGTGATTTTACTTTGTATTACCCTAATGACTAATTTTACTCATTTGCCCATCTTTAGTGAAGTACCTATTCATTTTTAAAGGATAAAATTCAGTGGTTAACTAGTGTAAGAAATTTTCATATAGTCTGGACAGAAACCTCTTGTCAAATATACCTTTTCTTCAAATATTTTTCCTAATATACCTTGTGCTTTTACTTTTTTTCTAATCAGTTCTTTGTAAGATTTATTTATTTATTTGAGAGGCAGAGTTACAAAGAGAGGGAGAGAAAGAGAGAGAGAGAGAGAGAGAGAGAGAGAGCGCGCGAGCGCTTTTCTATCTGTTGGTTCACACCCCAAATGGCCACAATGGCTGGAGCTAGGCCCGTGCAAAGCCAAGAGTCAGGAGCTTCTTCCAGGTCTCCTCCATGCTTAGAAGGGTCAAAGCTCTTGGGCCATCTTCCACTGCCTTCCCAGGCCACAAGTAGAGAGCTGGATTGGAAGAGCAGCAGCTGGGGTATGAGCTGGCATGCGTATGGGATGCTGGTGCCACAAATGGAGGCTTAGCCTAGCACACCACAGCACCAGACCAGTTTTTGTTTCCTACAAAGAATATATTTTTTAATTCTCAGGAAGTCCAATAAATTTTTTTCTTTATGGTACATCATTTTTATAAAATAAGAAATATTCACCTAATCCAAAAAACCACAAAGACTTTTCCTATATTTTCTTCTAGTTTTATAGTTTCAAGCCTCTTGAAATAAGTTTTATATGTTTTGACACACAGTTCCAGTTTTACATTTTTTGCATTTGGATATTAAATTTTTTCAAGACCATTTTTTGAAAGGCTATTCCTTCTTCCATGAATTACTTTGGCATCTTTGTCAAAAATTAATTTACCACATAAGGGTGAGTCTATTTCTGGGCTTTATTTTGTTCCATTTATGTTCATGCCAGTTTCACAATGCCATGATTGCTGGGACTTTTTAAGTCTTGAAATCATGAAGAGTGAGTCCTCCAGTTATTTTTTTTTTTCCTGCATCTCTCCTAACCACTTTGGCTACTCCAGGTCCTTTGCATTTCCAAGTAAATTTTAGAATTACCTGCCAATTTCTATACAGAGGAGCCTGCTAGGAGTTGGATTAGGATTGCATTGAAGCTTTAGAGCAACTTGGGTAGAAATAAACTTTAACAATATGGAGTATTCTCATCAATGGATACAGCATCTCTCCAGTTTTAAAGATCTTCAGAACTTTCCTCAGGAGCAGGCTTTGGGTAGAGTGGTTAAGAAACCCCTTGTAACGTGTACATGCCGTATAAGAGTGCCTGGATGTTAAGTTTCAGATCTACTTCCAATTCCAGCTTCCTGCTAAGTTGTACCCTAAAGGGCAGCAAGTCATGGCTCAGATACTTGGTGTCTCTGCTGCCCATATGGGAAACTCAGATTGTGTTCTGGACTCCAGCCTCAGCCATTGCAGGCATTAGCATAGTGAATCATCCAATGAAACATCTCTCAGTCTCTCTGCCTTTAAATATTACAAAAAAAAATTCTCTCTTGCATATATTTAGTTAAATCAAGTTCTAAGTATTTTGATTCACGTTATTTCAAAACATAATTTTAAATTTTAACTCCTAATTTTTCATCAGTGCTACTTAGGCATACCTTGATTTTTCTGTAGTGGCCTTGTATCCTGCAATCTTGCTAAACTCCTCTATCATAGATTTATTTTGTAATGTCAAATATTTTTGCAAATGCAATCAAGTATTTCTGCAAAGGAAGGCAGTTTGACTTCTTCCTTTCTTTCCAATCTATATATTTTCTCTGCCCTGCCCCTTCCCATTGCAATGACTAAGGCAATCAGAACAAATGAGTGGAAGAAATAAGAGCAAATGTCCTTGACTTTTTCCTCTTTGGAATAAAGCATGTGATTTTCCATAATTAAGTATGATATCATCTGTATGTTTTCCATGGATGCCCTTCATCAGATGAAGAAGTTTCTGGATTACAGTTTTGCTTTACGTTTTTATCATGAATGAGTACTAAGATGAGTATATGATTGATATTTCTAAACTTGTTAGTTCAGTGAGCACAGTGGCTTAATTTTAAGTGTTCAAACATTTTACCTGTTAGCACACACTGTATTTGGTCATGATTAATTTGATACACTATTATTTCATTAAGGATGTTTGCGTTTGTGTTCATGAGGGATATCGGTCTGTACTTTTGTTCTTTTTGTACTATCCTTGTCTGGCTTTAGTACAAGGGTAATACTGTCCTCATCAAATGATATTAGAGTGTTCTCTCATCTGTGTCTTTGAAGGATTTTGCGCAGAATTGATACTACTTCATAATGTTGGTAGAGTTCATCAGTGAAGCAATCTAGGCC
Source organism: Oryctolagus cuniculus (assembly GCF_051225735.1). Taxonomy (NCBI): domain Eukaryota; kingdom Metazoa; phylum Chordata; class Mammalia; order Lagomorpha; family Leporidae; genus Oryctolagus; species Oryctolagus cuniculus. Next base: position 132,748,164 of record NC_142869.1, on the reverse strand, counting down.
TGGACTTTCCTTGAGGAAAAGTCTTTTTTTTTTTTTAAGTGATGGATTTAATTTACTCAATAGATACAGCACTTTTAAATTATCTATTACTTCTTATTTATCTTTTTTTAAAGATTTATTTATTTATCTGAAAGGCAGAGTTATAGAGAGGCAGAGGCAGAGAGAGAGAGAAAGAGAGAGAGAGAGAGAGAGACAGGTCTTTCATCTGCTGGTTTACTCCGCAGATGTTCGCAACAGCCAGAGCTGGGCAAATCTGAAGTCAGGAGACAGAAGCTTCTTCTGGATCTCCCAGGCAGGTGCAGTGGTCCAAGGACTTGGGCCATTTTTCACAGCTTTTCTGGGCCATAGCAGAGAGCTGGATAGGAAGTAGAGCAGCCAGGACTGGAACCCCTATGGGATGCCAGTGCTGCAGGCGCTGGCTTTACCAGCTATACCACAGTTCTGGCCTCTCTATTGCTTCTTTAGAGAACTTTGGTAGTTCGTATGCAAGGAATTTGTTCATTTTGCTTAAATTATCAAAATTTTGACAAGAAATTTTTAATAATGTACCATCCTTTTTGAAGGAAAATTTTGTTTATTTCAGAGGCAGAGAGATAAAGAGCTCTCATCTGCTGGTTCATTACCCAAATGCCCATACAGCTGGGACTGACCAGGCTGAAGTCAGCAGCCAGGAATGTAATCAAGTTCTTCCACGTGGGTGGCAGGAAGCCAATTACTTGAGCCATCACCTTCCTCTCATGGTTTGTACCAGCAGGAAACTGGAATTGGAAGCTGGAGCTGAGAATTGAACCATGCATTCTGATTTTGGATCCAGACATTTTCCCTGATACCTTAACTTCTAGATTAAATGCCCACCTCATGTTACCTTTTTAGTATTAGCAGAATCTATGATATGTTACAGTTTTCATTCCCAGTAATGGTAACTTTGCCTCCCCTGTTTCTCTCAATCCTTGTGGACTCCAGGCCATCAATTTATTTATCTTTTCAAAACAACCAGCTTTTGATTTCATTGATTATATCCTTTGCCTGCTCGTTTCCTTTTTTGTTTTTGTTTTTTGTTTTGTTTCTTTGTTTTTGTTTTCCACTATTAACACTACTATTTCCTTCATTCTGCTTAATTTGCTTTTCTGGTGAATTTGCCTTTCAAATAGTAGTTTTTCAATAGTGTAAATTCCATTGAACTTTTAATACATATTTCATTTCTTTCTTCATTATATTCAAATTTTCCTTCATATCCTAGGGCAAATTTATAATGTTTATAATAAATGTTTAAAGTTCTTCTGCATATTTATAATGTTTATAATAAATGTTTAAAGTCCTTCTGCATATTTATGTTTATGAAAGTTTTTTTAAGATTTATTTTATTATTTATTTGAAAGTCGGAGTTACACAGAGAGAGAAGGAAAAACAGAGAGAGAGGTCTTCCATCCACTGGTTCACTCCCCAGTTGGCTGCAACAGCCAAAGCTGCCAACCTGAAGTCAGGAGCCAGGAGCTTCTTCCAGGTCTCCCACGCAGGTAAAGAGGCCCAAGGACCTGGGCCATCTCCCACTGATTTCCCAGCCGTAGCAGAGAGCTGGATCAAAAGTGGAGCTTCCAGGACTCACACTGGCACCTATATGGGATACTGGCACTGCAGGCAGCGGCCTTACCTGCCACGCCACAGTGCCGCCCCGTTTATCAAAGTTTTTTTTTTTTTTTTTAAGGTTCTTCCTATGGGTGTAGTAGGACTTGTCTCCCAAACTCATACTCACGCCAGTGCTGACACTCTGATGTTTTAAAGAGAATGGTTGAGGCAATAAGGGTGGGGATTTGATCTAACTGTGGTGGCTAAAAGGTGGGGGTATGGGGAGGTTTTTAGGTCATTGGGGGTTTGCCCTCAGAGAATGGTTCTCAAGAAAATGTGGGTTATTGAAGTTCAAGTTCGGCCTTTCTCTCTTTGCTTCTTGTCTCATCATGTGATTATTCCATCACACCTGCCACAACCAACCTTCAAGGATGCCAGATTATGGGGCTGCTTAATCCTGAACTACAATCTCCAAACATTGGTAGCAGGGCCCAAGTACTCAAACCATCATTTACTGCCTCCCAAGGTGCACAGTAGCAGGAAGCTGGAATCAGAAGCCAAAGCTGAGATTCAAGCTCAGGTCCCCTAACAGCGGACACAAGAATTCAAGCTGCATCTTAACCTCTACATCAAATGCTCGTCCAGTATTGGGAGATTTGTGTTCTTCAGGTGATTCATTGCTAACATGCAATAAGATTTCCGACTATTCAGAGAAATAATCTTTAGGAAAAAGGTAAAGACATTCAGAAAAAAGAAGCCTGAAACCCAGCAAGAATTGTTGAGTATGGAAATTTATAAATGTGCACAAACCAAAAACCAATAATGTTTAATTTAGGGATAAGAATTATATTACTTATACTAATAATATGTAGGAATGGACCTAAATGTTTGAAACTAAATGTTTTCTAAAGTTTTCGAATTGCCTTATTGGAGAGCAGAGATATTATTTTTACTTTGTTCAGTACACATTTAAACCACTTTAAGAATAGCAGAAATATATAGTCTTTAACTCTCTAACCAGTAGAGAGAAAATGGAATTAAAAAACCTCAGTTACTACAAAATAAAAGCAGGAAAAGACAAACAATAGGAGAAACAGAATAAATGGAAAGCACAAAAGAAGATGGCATCCAATCATATCAGTTATAATAAATACAAATGGACTGATCTAGATAATTGAAAGAAAATTCATTTTTTTTCACAACTGGGGAAAAAAGGCTAGCTATAGAATTTATTTGCTGCTTCATATATATGCTACTTATGGGAGAGATACATAAAACAAAAGGAAAGAGAAAATCTGATAACTGTAAGCCAATAAATCAGGAAAATGGTAGCTATATTAATATCAGACAAAATAAGACCAGGCTTCTGAGATGTAAGTGGAGTTTCAATGGGACTTGATCATGAAAAACCATCATATGCCTATCTTATCCAGCAGAAGAATTCTAAGCAGGGATGTGAGCCTGAAACTCTCTGATGAATGAAGTTAATTTTTGTTTCTTGAAGTCCATGATCAAGAGCCAGCATTGTGGAGAAGCAGGATAAGTCACTGCCTGCGATGCCAGCATGCCATATAACTGTCAGTTCTGGTAGCAGGCTACCCAGCTTCCGATCCAGCTCCCTGCTAATGCACGTGGGAAAGCAACCGAAGATGGCCCAAGTACTTGGACCCCTGCCACCCTCGTGGGAAACCCAAATGGAGTCTCAGGCTTCTGCTTTTCAGTCTGGCCCAATCTCAGCCATTTCAGCCATTGCAGCCATTGCAGCCATTTGGGTAATGAATCAAAGGATGGAAGACCTCTTTCCCTCTGTGTCTCTCCCTCTCTCTCATTGCCCTGCCTTTCAAATAAATAAAATAAATCTTAAAAGCAATGACCAGAGGATTTTAAAAACTCCTAAGAATCTTTCTGCAATTACAACTTAGCAAGCTTTTTGCTGCCCAATATGCCCATCCTGAATTGAAGCGTAAATGCTGCCCTACATTTGCTTTGTCCTAAAATGCTGAAGCATGAAGACTCAATACTCCTTCCTTTGTAGCATGTGTTGCTTGGTATAAATCAACATTTTATCAAATGACTACCATATGAAACACTGTAGGTGGTGTGAGTTAGGGCATAAAAAAAAACCAGATCGAATCCTTCTAAGAGTATAATTTATGCTATGATTCAGAACATAAGCAACAAAAGAGATCAATGAAATGTCCAAACTACTATAAATGAAGTTAACAAATTAGACACTATTTGCATATAGTAACTGACTAATAGAAGAATAAATAAAGGCTGGTGCCACGGCTCACTAGGCTAATCCTCTGCCTGCGGTGCCGATACTCTGGGTTGTAGACCCGGTTGGGGCGCCAGTTCTGTTCCGGTTGCTCCTCTTCCAGTCCAGCTCTCTGCTGTGGCCCGGGAAGATTGTAGAGGATGGCCGAAGTGCTTGGGCCCTGCACCCACATGGGAGACCAGGAAGAAGCACCTGGCTCCTGGCTTCGGATTGGCGCAGCGTGCTGGCCGTAGTGGCCATTTGGGGGGTGAACCAATGGAAGGAAGACCTTTCTTTCTGTCTGTCTCTCTCTCTCACTAACTCTGCCTGTCCAAAAAAAAAAAAAAAAAAGTAGGAGAAATAAAAGGATGAATATCAATTGCTTACTGCTTAGGTGTTCAAAAGATGGCATTGTTTTAGGGTAGAATTGTTAAAGAAGACAGTTTAGATATTTGAACAAAGATATGAAGAACTGATGAGCTAACAGATAGGAATCTTATTTGCTTGTAGAAAAAAGCTTTTTTTCTCTCTCTACAGAGGGAAATGTACACATGTTTCCTTGAGAAATACCATCATAAACTAAATGAAATATTTTATAAGTTGCTTTCTAATGAAGAAATCCCATGTGACATAATTAAAAAGTTTAACTTATTTAACTCCACACATAATTATTGATTTTTCTCTAATACTCCACATGCTATTAGAATATAACCAACATCAAGTTACTTTAAGTCATGTTGAGTCAAATATTTTAACATGGTCAAAATATTACCGTAATTAGAGCAGAATTAGATATATTATATAAGCTGATTAAATATAGAAAAAATTAACTCTGTATAATAAAAGAAATGATAGACAACTTGCATATACTTAAAATTAGTTTTTGCTAAGCTGATGACTGATTGCATGAAATGTTGAGGTGTAAGCACCATAAGCAGTTTCCCTATTGCTAAACTAGACTTTATCATGAATAGAAATAGAAACTCCTATCATTATTCCATGCGTGACTTCCTAGCAGACCAATTCAAATAAAATAGTAAACTTGTAATGCATAATTTTATTTTTCAAAGGAAATCAATATTTATTATAAATGGCATTGCTGTACTTGTGTACAAAGTCCCTTCTCAAAGTGATTTCCTGGGCGTCTGCATCATTCATCATATAGTTTATAGGTCTTTCCCAGATGCTAGCTACATAGGGAAAAAGCATTATTTCAGTGGGTTTTTTTGGGGGGGAGGGTTAAAATCCATTAATGTTTAGATATTTGAGAAACTATTAACAACCTTCTTTGTTTTTTGCTCTGATCTCAGTCTTACAACCTTAACTTTTTAGTATTAAAATGATGTATGGTATTTTCTTTATTTCCTGAAAAATCAATGTGCTTTTGAATTAATTACTAATAAAACAAAAAAAGGAATGTCCCAGAGCTAGAGACATTAACAATAACTCTTATTTTAAAATATCTCCAGAAATATGAACAAGAGGATCAATTTGAAGCATGAAATCAGTGTGGCAAAGGGAAAATTAATGTGAGCTTCCAAGCTAGGCATTCATGGGTTGAGTTTTAATTCTCCATTTCCTAGTTCTGTTACCTTGGACCCTGAGTCCACAGGTTCCCCCCTTGTGGAGTAAGGTAAAATAGTATCTGCTTCACAGATGTGTGATGAAGCATAACGAAATAATGCATGTAAGATTTTTACATTAATGCTTGGTAGAGCAGATCTCAGTGAGTCTGATAGCAGACATTGCTATCAGAATTCGACAATCAGCTTAGTCATTCTTATACCAATTAAAGTGGCTAGAAAATAATTCTTCTCTGATTCTAAGTAATTCTCCAAATATTTACTAAGTGCCCACTAGTATCAAGAATTGTTAGGTGCTAACACAAGTAAGACACAGGCCTGGACCTGAAAGTACTTGTAGTTTGATTAGCTAAGCAGAGTATTTTAAACAAATAATTTCAATTCAAGTAGTAAGAATCCGGGTGCAGAAATGGGGAAATAGCAAGGAGGTAAGAGATATCCAGTCAGGGTTATGAGGATTGTTTTGGAAAAGGTAACACCTTAGAGACATTATGCTCATATTTCTGAAATTTTCAATATCATATGGATTACACAATGGGTGTGAATTATCAATGTCCTTGAATTACCCATACTTAAACCAATGAAAATGTATGTAATTTTGTAAATAATTTTAAAACCAATATTTTAAGTGATAAAAGAATATGAAAGTTACATGTATAAACTAGAATTGGGGAAATCTTTTCTTTTTTCTTTTTTCTTTTTTTTTATTTTTTGACAGGCAGAGTGGACAGTGAGAGAGAGAGACAGAGAGAAAGGTCTTCCTTTGCCATTGGTTCACCCTCCAATGGCCGCCGCGGCCGGCACTCTGCGGCCGGTGCACCGCGCTGATCCGAAGGCAGGAGCCAGGTGCTTCTCCTGGTCTCCCGTGGGGTGCAGGGCCCAAGCACTTGGGCCATCCTCCACTGCACTCCCTGGCCACAGCAGAGAGCTGGCCTGGAAGAGGGGCAACCAGGACAGAATCCGGCGCCCCGACCCGACTAGAACCCGGTGTGCTGGCGCCGCAAGGCGGAGGATTAGCCTAGTGAGCCGCAGCGCTGGCCGGGGAAATATTTTCTAAGCAAGACTGAATAAAATTATAAGATAAGATACAGAAATATTTGAGTATTTAAAGTTAAAAACTGTAGAAAGAGATAATGTACCATGAATAGAATTAGTAGGCAATAGCTAATGGTAGCTCTGGGGAAAAACTGTTGCACAAATGACATACATGGGGATAATATTTAAACTATACAAAGAGCTCTCAATAAATAACTCAAAAAGATAAACCAGTCCAAGAAAAATGAAAAAAAGATATGAATGAGCTAGGTACAGATGAGACATAGGAGAAACTGAACAAATTCACTACCAGTCAGGAAAATACAAATTACAGTAAACATTAGATACTGTGTAACCAACAGCTGAAACCTATTGCTGGCATGGGTTTAGGGAAAAGTGTGCCATCTCACTTTGCTGGAGGAAAATTTGTATGAAGAGTTACAATCTTCTTGGAAAGCAATCTGGCAGAATTCATAAAATCAAAAAAAAAAATTCCATTTGCCTTATAATGTAGCAATTCCTTCCTGAGATGCAATGTCATAAAAATTACTATATAAGGACACAGTAAAAAATATTTTTACAACACTGTTCATAGATGCAAAAAAGGTGGAAACAAAGATAATACTTTGAAAAGAAGGGAATGGTTTAACAAATGATGGTTTGTCTATATCATGGACACTAGAAGAATGGATTCAAGCTATTGATTAAATTCAGAGACGTTTTAAAGAATTTATTTAAGGTATACAAGTTTCATGTACTTCATATATACAGATTTAGGAACATAGTTATACCTTCCACCCTACCCTCCTTCCTGAGAGACTTTAACAAATAATGTTGGATGAGAAAAGTAGAAACATTTATGCCTTTATATAAGTTACATAGGGATTCATATAAAAAGTAATTACAAAAACATGAAATACAAATAACATATATATATTGAATATAAACTATTTGGATTTAAAAATAATTGTTTTATTTCAGCAAAACTAGTCACAAATTAAAAAGAAGGAAATAAATACTATTGTTTTGAGATTTATTTTATTTATTTGAAAGACAGAGTCACAGAGAGAGGTAGAGACAGAGAGAGAGGTCTTCCGTCTGCTGGTTCACTCCCCAGATGGCCACAACGGCTGGAGCTGCGACCATCCAAAGCCAGGAGCCAGGAGCTTCTTCCGGGTCTCCCACATGGGTGCAGGGGCCCAAGGACTTATATGGGAATCCCATATAAGTGCCACTGGTTCCAGTCCTTGCTCCACTTGTGATCCAGCACCCTGCTAATGTGCCTGGGGAAGCAGCAGAGGATGGCCCAAGTCCTTGGGTCCCTGCACCCACATGGGAGATCCAGAAAAATCTTCTGGCTTGGGATAGGCCCAGATCTGGCTGTTATGGCCATTTGGGGAATGAACTGGCAGATAGAAGATCTCTCTCTCTTTTTGTCTCTCCCTCTCTTTGTAACTCTGCCTGCACAATAAATACATTTTTTTTTTTTTTAAAGAAGAAGATGAAGAGAAACCATAAGTGTTCACTGGGAGTTAAATCTACAGGGATCCTTCCATTTGGTGATTTTATCTCTTAGACTCAATAAATCAGTAAATAAATACTGAAGGAGAAGGGATAAAGAGCAAATTGAGTTCATGGAAATATCCTTTCTTTTGCTATAGCTAAGTATCCTCAACTGGCCATTTGCTACAGTAAGCAAAGGATTTCTCAAATTGTAGCTGCTATAGGATGCCTGCTAACAAAATCATTTCTGTTTAACTAATGATTTGAAATGTCTTCATATTAAGTCCAAGAAGTTTGGTATGTATTCTATAGATAAAGAAGGCAAAAGCAGAAACAAGTAAAAAAGAAACAAAACTCACAAAGAAAAAAAAAATCCCACAAACAAGAATATCACAAAGCCCCCAAAGCCATGTTCTCTACTTCCATATAAATTGCTTCTCATTGTGATTAAGATAAGGAGAGGACAATGTAAGAGTGGAGGTACTTGCTGATCCATTGAATCTATCCTGGCTTTTCTGTCAAATAATTCATAAAGTGCCAGAAGACACTCTCCAGCTACAAAATCAGTTCTTTCTCTTGGGTTCTTTGTTTTTTACTTTTATTTTATTTTCTAATTTGAGAGAGCTGGGGAGTGAGGTTTCCATATCCTGGTTCATTCTGCAAGTGCCCACAAATGCTAGACTTGAGCCAGGCCAGAGATAGGAGCCAGGAACTATATCCAGGTCTCCCATGTGGGTTGTAGGGACCCAATTACTTCAGCCATCATCCCTGCCTTCCCGGTCTTCCTTAGCAGGATGCAAGAATTCTACTTTCTTTTAAAATGAAAGAATTTAAGAAATCTTCAACATAGTCATTAGACAGAAGCTTGTTATCTTCTGGAGAGAAATTAAGGAAAACTATTGCATTCTTATTTCAGAGTTAATGATTTAATGTTTTTAAAACATGTTTTAGGTGTTCTGGGATACAAAGACAACTCTTTAATCAAGGCTTAAGAACTAACTGATTTGCTTTCTTTTCCTCGGCTCTTTATAGAGGCTCACTCTTATTTTTCAATTCATTTCTCTGTTAACTCAGACTATTATTTATGCCTGCAGTGATTATGAAACTCTTTGATATAAAGCATGTAAGATGATACAGTAACTTTGCTATTTTAAAAAAATTTCTAATTATTTATTTGAGAGGCAGAGAGACAGATGGAGAGAGTATTCTCCCCATTCATTGGTTCACTACCAAATGTCAAAAACAGCCCCAGTTGAGGCTAAAGCCCAGAGTCAGAATCTCAACTCTGCTGTCCCATGTGGGTGGTCAGGAGCCAATTATTTGAGCCATCATCCTTGCCTCCCAGGGTCCACATTAGCAGGAAGCTGGAATTGAGAGCAAAGCTAGGACTTGAACCCAGGCACCTCCAATACTGGACATAGGTAGGTTAAATGGGGATTTTAATTGCTAGGCCAAACACCTGCCCAGTGAAGGTTTTTTTTTTTTTTTACTACTATTTTCTGTTTTAATTACCTGTCAATATCATTTCTATATATCACCACATGAATTAGAATTTGGTAAAATTTTAACTGAATTTCTTCTTTTACACATAACTAACACTTCAAAAGACTAGAGCTACCTAATCAAGTTAGCAGGGGTTTGTTTACTAATCATTATGCATTTTCCAACCAAATATTCCTTCATATGAATTTATTTAATAGTTTCCTTCAAACCATGGTATTCCAGGGAGAAAACAGGATGCCCATTAAAAGAATTACCATATTGGATTACATATTTGAAAACTAGAGATTATTCTTCATGACATAGAAATATGAATAAAATATGTCTCATAGAGTCTTGCTAATTCAAGCCAAATGGCCTCAGCCTACATAAACTTCCATTATAAACCCATCTTCTAATATCCAGACTATTAGCATTTATATACAAGGAGAGCCGGCGCCGCGGCTCACTAGGCTAATCCTCCGCCTAGCGGCGCCGGCACACCGGGTTCTAGTCCCGGTCGGGGCGCCGGATTCTGTCCCGGTTGCCCCTCTTCCAGGCCAGCCCTCTGCTGTGGCCAGGGAGTGCAGTGGAGGATGGCCCAGGTGCTTGGGCCCTGCACCCCATGGGAGACCAGGAAAAGCACCTGGCTCCTGGCTCCTGCCATCGGATCAGCGCGGTGCGCCGGCCGCGGTGTGCCGGCCGCAGTGCGCCGGCCGCGGCGGCCATTGGAGGGTGAACCAACGGCAAAGGAAGACCTTTCTCTCTGTCTCTCTCTCTCACTGTCCACTCTGCCTGTCAAAAAATAAATAAATAAATAAATAAAAAATAAAAATATATACAAGGAGATAAGTTACTTGTAATATAACCTAGAATAATATAATATATATTGTATTATATCCCAGAATATAATCTAAAATATACTATAACCTAGAATAATAATAAACAACATGAAATTGACTGCTATATCCACTGGGTTCATATGGTGAATCTGGGAAGTAGAAGAAACTGGAGTCAACTGGATAAAGTGAATCCTTAAAAGATGGAATTTCTCATATTGTTCTGAAGACCTAAATTCGAGAGTGCATCTGCCATAGACACATCCCCTAATACTAAGTCATGTAGGCCAATGATTGTTCTCCTAATGTAAATTCTTCAATGATACAAACCACCTTATGAAACTTTAAAATCACATAGACAGTCATAGCCAACAGGAAAAATAAAACTGGATTCACTTTTCTTTATTCCTGGAGTCCAGTCACTGCCTCCTTCCTCCTTTACATACCTGCTCCTCCTGGCTACCAACCTCCCCTCTCTGGACTCAGTGTTACCTCCTCACTTATTTTCCTGTGTCCACGGCCATCTTTCTTCAATCATTCACCACACAACAGATTCAACATTGTCATCCTGCTGCCCTGTTGAACAGTGGATTTCTGTCACAGTTAAAATAAAATGAGGGGCTGGCACTGTGGTGTAGCCGGTGGCTGTCTGTGACACCGGTATCCCATTTGGGTGATGGTTTGTGTTCCGGCTGCTTCACTTCCCATCCAGCTTCCTGTTAATACACCTGGGAAAGCAGAGTGAGATGGCCTAAGTTCTTGGGCCCCTGCACCCATGAGGGAGATCCGGACTAAGTTCCTGGTTCCTGGCTTAGGCTTGGCCCAGTCCTGGCCATTGCAGCCATTTGGGGAGTGAACCAGTAGATGATAGATCTCTCTCTCTCTGTCTCTGTAACTCTGCCTTTCAAATCAAACAATCTTTAAAATAATTAAAATACAAATTTCTTACTTTGACCTACAGGCCCTAGCCTTGTCATTATTAACATCTGAACCAAAGATGCACTTGGGCCATCCTCCACTGCCTTACTGGGCCACAGCAGAGAGCTGGACTGGAAGAGGGGCAATCGGGAGTAGAACCCAGCACCTATATGGGATGCCAGTGCCGCAGGCAGAGGATTAACCAAGTGAGCCACGGCACCGCCTCCCCCCCCCCTTTTTTTAAAGATTTATTTTATTTATTAGAAAGTCAGAGTTACAGAGAGAGACAGAGACAGAGAGAGAGTTCTTCCAAGTGCTAGTTCACTCCCCAGATGGCTGCAATGGCTGGAGCTGCGCCAATCCGAAGCCAGGAGCCAGGAGCTTCTTCGGGGTGTCCCACACTGGTGCAGGGGCCCAAGGACTTGGATCATCCTCTACTGCTTTTCCAGGCCACAACAGAGAGCTGGATAGGAAGAGGAGCAGCTGGGACCAGGAGCAGCACCCATATGGGATGCTGGTGCCTCAGTCCAGGGCTTTAACCTGCTGCGCCACAGCGCCAGCCCCAGACCATTTTCTTAAGTAGGAAATTCAGTCAGTAAAGTAGCCTATTCAGTTATTAAATAAATCATTGAAAGACAATTAATGGCTTAAGATTTTTCAATTTGATATAACTTCTGATTACACACTAAAATACCTCAAAATATATAAGTATAGAATTAGGTGTTTGCATCAGAACTATTTTAAGGGATTTAGTCTAAGTAGACAGACTATAAACTGATCTGCATTAGATTTAAGATTAATGAAAGATAAAGGTAACTGACATATACAGTATGTAGATATGCTATGGTGATTTGTAATATGATTAATAAGGTTTGTTCATACCAGTTTGCCTCAATTCACACTTACAAAAATAGATATCTAAAATATTCATGATTTTGGAGGGTTACAGGGATTAAGACTTTAATTATGGCAAGGCTCTGATGTCACGAACCTTTTCATGCAGTAAAAATGACTACTTACAAATGAGATGAGTACTTACAAACAGCACCACAAAGCAGAATGTGATGAATACTAGATCCAACACATAATGATGAAGATGACAGCCTACTATCTATTGATTATTTATTATGGACCAAGCAATCAAGTTGTGTACTAACTGACAGTGAGTTAGCCTTTGTAAATGAAAGAAAATAATAAAGGATTACAATCCAGATACTCAAAAGTCTGTATTCTTAACAGTATTCTAATTTCCCTTAAGAATAAGATTAATTCTGCCTGGGTTGGTACTGATTAGAGAAATCAGAAGGACATAATAACTATAAATATTGTCACAAGTGGCATAGAGAATGACAATAGGAATCTAGATGATAAAGGGCACCAAGGGTTCCTGCTTTTAAAAATTTTGAGTGATTTGCTTTGACTAGGATGTGGGTTAATAGAAGCTCTCCCATTGTAGGTTGTATGATGGGGGTGGATTTCAGAGAGACTTAAAATTCAATCTATATGACCCAGCCATCCCACTCCTTGGAATTTACCAGGAGTTATCTGCATCCCCATGTTTATTGAAGCTCAATTCACAATAGCTAAGACATGGAACCAACCTAAATGCCTGTCAACCGAAGATTGGATAAAGAAATTATGGGACATGTACATTACAGAATACTATACAACAATAAAAAAGTGGAATCTGGTCATTTGCAACAAAATGGATGAATCTGGAAAGCATCAAACTTAGTGAAATAAGCCAGTCCCAGAAGGACAAATCCCATATGTTCTCCCTGATCTGTGAGAACGAATAGAGCACCTAAAACAAAATCTGCAGACGTGAAATTGACACTTCAAGATGGGATGAATTGAGCTACCCTTGTCTTGACTGTCCAGGAACAGCTTTGGCTTTTTTGTTTGTTTGGTTTTTTCTCTTCATACTATTGTTAAACTCAACATAGAGCTAATCATATGTGTATAAAGTCAGTTGAGGATGGATCTCAGTAAGAAATAAGAGTGGGAATAAGAGAGGGAAGTGGAAATTCGTAACTGTAAAGCTGTACAGTTCTGCATACATTCCTAAAGACTAACTTCTAAGGGTACAATTTAAAAATTTGCCATGGGGCAAATGTCATCTTAAGTGTTAAAGTGATCATATTAAGTGTTAAAGTGAACATATAAATAAGATTAAGTGTTAAAATGACCATGTAAATAGGATCAAGTGTGGGATAATTATAGTGGATAGAATTAAAAAGGAGAGAATGTCCAACATGGGAAGCAGTCCACACAGCAGACTCATAGAATGACAACTGCTTTAAGTAAAACTCTGACCTCAGAATCAGCCCTAAAGGCTTCCAGGTCTGTCTGAAAAGCCTGTGAGAGCATTTCAGACATGGAAAGCCAAAACACTGTGGCAAAAAAATATATTCTACATGAAGGATCTCTGTGAGTGAGATCCCAATGGAAAGAAGTGGCCATCAAAGAAGGATGTACATTTCCCTAAAAGGAGGAAAGATCTTCCACTTTTCTTATGGGTTTGTCTAAATACTGATGGAGTTTATGGATTCAGAAGGCTTCCATAGCTTAGGCAGCTCACGTCAAGAGCCTCCAGTGGTCACTGACGTCATACATGAGATGTTAATTGTTAAATTAACAATTGGAGGGCTGGTGCCATGGCTCACTTGGCTAATCCTCTGCCTGCAGTGCTGGCACCCCAGGTTCTAGTCCCAGTTGCTCCTCTTCCAATCCAGCTCTCTGCTGTGGCCCGGGAGGGCAGTGGAGGATGGCCCAACTGCTTGGGCCCCTGCACCCGCATGGGAGACCAGGAGGAAACACCCAGCTCCTGCCTTCGGATCCGCACAGCGCCGGCCATGGTGGCCATTAGGGGAGTGAACCAACAGAAGGAAGACCTTTCTCTCTGTCTCTCTCTCTCACTGTCTAACTCTGCCTGGCCAAAAAAAAAAAAAAAAAAAAAAACAATTAGAGTCAGTCTGCACTAACTCCCCATGCAGGACCTTTGTCCTCAATGAGTTGTATTATGAGAGTTAACTGTGATACTTGTTCTCAGTTTTGTGTGTGTGTATATATGTGTGTGCAAATTGTTGAAATCTCTACTTAGTATAGAGTTGGTCTTCTGTGTACAAAGTTAATTGAAAATGAATCTTAATAGAGAATGGGACTGGGAAGGTGAGAATGAGGAGGAGGGGGAAGGGTGGGACTGTGGGTGGAAGGGCAGGTATGGTGGAAATAATAAATATATTCCTGAAGTTGTACATATGAAATTTGTATTCCTTAAAAAATTAACTAATTAATTGATTAAAAATCAATCTGAAAAGTATAGACTATTTTGTAAGCAATAGGGAACATCTGAAGGGTCTTGATTAATATAGTGAAAAGGACATACTTAACTGTCTTCATAGGTCTATCCCTCTGGGGACAGAATGGATTCAGGAGGCCTCATTACCAATGGGAATCATCTCTCTTGGCACATTCAGTTCAACTAAGCTCCCCCAGAGTGGATCCCTTGCTTTGCATATACAAAACAACCTAACATTGATTATATAGACAGTATTTCAGTATACATGTTGTTTACCTACTTCTCTTTTGAGTAATGGTTTGTTTTTCTTTTGCTAATTTCATAATGGTGAGTACACATGACAATAAGATCTATCACATTAATAGATTTTTTTTTAAAAAAGATTTTATTTACTTGAGAGGTACTATTACAGACAGAAAGAAGGAGAGACAGAAAGATCTTCCATCTGCTGGTTCACTACCCAAATGGCCACAACAGCTGGAGCTGGGCCGATCGAAAACCAGAAGCCAGGAGCTTCTTCCAGGTCTCCCACACTGGTGCAGGGCCCCACTACTTGGGCCATCTTCCACTGCTTTCCTAGGCTATAACAGATAGCTGGATTGGAAAAAGAAGCAGCCAGGACATGAACTGGTGCTCATATGGGGTGCCTGTGCCACAGGTGGAGGCTTAGCCCACTCTGCCACAGCGCCAGCCCCACATTAATAGATTTTTAAGTGTATAATATATTGTTATTGAATATAGGTACCATGGGGTAGTCACCTTCACTTAAGTGCAACTACATGCCTGCAGATTAATACTTCTTTTCCCCACCATAAGCCCCTGGAAAACACCATTCAACTCTTTGAATAAAAGACTATATCTTAGATATCTCATATAAATGGAATTACATAATGTCTTTTTGTGACTGGCTTATTTCACTGAGGAAAAAATCCTCATGTTTTATCCATGCTGTTGCATATCATACAGTGTTCTTTTTAAAGAGGGAATGGTATTCCATTGTATGTATATATCATATTTTCTTTACCCATTCATTTGATGCTAGACATCTGGGATGTTTTCACATCTTAGCTATTGTGAATTGTGCTGTTACGCACATGGGAATACAAATATCTCTCCATGATGCTTATTTCAGTTGTTTTAGATAAATACCCAGAAGCAAGATTGCTGGATAATATGTTAGTTTTATTTTTTGTGGGAACTCAATATACTATTTTCCATAGTGTCTGTACCATTTGGTATTCACACCAACAGTGTGTATGGGTTATAATTTATCCACAAACTTGACAATATTTGTTGCCTTTTTTAAAGTCACCTTCACAGGTTTGAACTAATATCTCATTGTGGCTTTGATTTGCATTTCACTGATGATTAGAAATATTGATCACGTTTTTGTGTACCTGTTGACTATTTATACATCTTAGTTGAAGAACTGTCTATTCATGCTGTCCACCCACTTTCCAATTGGGTCATTTGCTTTTTTTAACCAAAAAGTTGTTAGAGTTTATAACTATATATACATATAATATATAAAACTAAAAATTTCCTATATGGCAAAGTAAGGAATCAATAGAATGTAAAGGTAACTTATGAAATAGAAGAAAATATGTGCAAAATATATAAGGAAATATATATGTATTTGCAAATATTTTCTCCTAATCCATAGGTTGTCTTAGCTCCCCCCATATATATAGTTTACTTTTCTGTGTAGGAAATTTTTAGTTTGATAGAGTCTCACTTGTTTATTTTTGTTTTTGTTCACTGTGTTTGTTGTGTCATATCCATGGAAATCATTGCCCAGTCACTATAATGAAATTTTTCCCTATGTTTTCTTCTAGGAGTTTTACAGTTTAGGGTCTATAAGTCTTTAATCCACATTGTGTATGGTATAAGATATGATTCTAATTTTATTCTTTTGCATGTGAACATCCAGTTTTCCAAGCACCATTTGTTGAGGAAACTATCCTTTCCCCATTACGTATTCTTAGCAGCTTTGTCAAAGATTAGTTACATATACAGATCTATTCCAGGCTCTGTGTTCTGTTCCATTCCATCTCTGTATGTCTGTGTTTGCATCAATACCATAGTATTTTGATTATTGTAGCTTGGTTCTTAATGAAATCTGATTACACTCAACCCATCCCCTTGTTTTGAGGGACTTGCTACAGAAGGATCACCAAGGAAGCACAGCATGTAAATATTCAGTTTTTTTTTTCATGTTAAGCAGCTATTTGTCAGTTAAAGTGGGTTCAAGAGAGGCCTGTGTTCACTCTTCAGCAACAGAATCACATAATTAACATAATCTCTATATCTTCTGATTGGATATCTCTCTCATTCTAACAAAAAACAATCCTGTTTCACCCTTATCAAATATCATTTCATTTGGATAATAAATGCTTATAATTATATTCTTTTCATGATTACAAAATACCACTTGATTACATGAAATAGGCTTACCAAGGATACCTCCACATTGACCTAAACGCTACTTCGCTACTTACTGTCTCAGTTATGTATTCACAATTAGGAAACTGCCTTGCAGTTGTATATTATTATTAACAAATCTTTGCTCTTAAAAATGATCAGATTGCTAAAATACCAAAAGCATAACAACTTTTTGGATTTGATCATTCCCAAATCCAAACTTTTATGATTCCTTTTTCATATGAGTTCTATCCTTAGTATCACAATATTATCATTAATCTGTAAGACATTATAAAGTATGTTATTGCCCTTAGAATTCAGGATAAGATGCTAGAATTAGAAAAGTTTAAATTATTACTTATCTTTAAGGTTAGATTTTTAAAACTGCTCTATCACATCTTCATAAAAGTAGAAAAGGTGAACACCCTCATCATTTCCCCCCATTTTCAATTATAGCATTTTCCCTGAATAGTTAATTCTAATATTTATAGAAGCAGTTAGCCAGTTTAGAGAATTCTAGAAAGATATTCTAGAACAAGTAATATCTAAAACTAAAAGGATGAACAGAAGTTACCAAAGATAGATCAGGAAACAATCATCTGAGGCTAATGGAAAGCAGATTCTAAGCCAGAAGATGAGAGATTGCAAAATACAGACTGGTGCTTGGGGAAGAACACTGAGTTCTGGGGTTTGGCTGGAGCATGAGTATGACGGTCCATGTGGTCCTGTATTTCAGAGAGATTAGAAATCCTCTAATCCAATGCACAATCCAGACTAATACTTGTCAGGTCTAGAATAAGGAAACATCACACATTCACTTCTTAATCATAACATTAAATTATAAAACATAATGCATGATTCATCATTTACTACACTTTCAGGATAAGAACACATTCTCTTGCAATATACATCTATAATAAAGTTTGAAGAAGTCTTTCATAAATCATACGATACTCATTGTTTACAACTTCCAGTTTTCATGCTTTACATTGGTGTGAAAACTTAAGACATTTGTGTGGCAGGCATTCGGTACAGTGGTTAAGGTGAAGGATCCATCTAAGACAGCACTTGTTTAGAAACGTGGCAGAATAAAATTCAAGAAGGAAATACGCAACATTAGTGAAAACTGAGGTTGGAAAGAAGAGCTGAACCTGCGCTCTGAGCCAATCTATAAATATCTAGAGCTTATTTGAAATGTAGATCTGGGCTGTGCTTTAGGACATGGACTTTGGATCAAGACTGCCTGTGTTTGAATGCCATCTCTTCACTTGTTAGCCATATGACCTGGGGCAAGTGACTTGACCCACTATTTATTGATTCAGATGACTTAGCAATCACTATTTTTTTTTTTTTTTATTTGACAGGTAGAGTTATAGACAGTGAGAGAGAGAGAGACAGAGAGAAAAGTCTTCCTTCCATTGGTTCACTCCCCAAATGGCCACTATGGCTGGTGCTGCACCAATCCGAAGCCAGGAGCCAGGTGCTTCCTCCTGGTCTCCCATGCGGGTGCAGGGCCCAAGCACTTGGGCCATCCTCCACTGCCTTCTTGGGCCACAACAGAGAGCTGGACTGAAAGAGGAGCAACCAGGACTAGAACCTGGAGCCCATATGGGATGCCGGTGCCGCAGGCGGAGGATTAGCCAAGTGAGCCACAGTGCAGCAATCGTTATTTTTTAAAATACTGAGAGTATTTACTTAATTCTTACATTAGTCCATATTTATAAAGTGCTTAGAAAAGTACGTGGTCACAACTGGCAATCAATTAACATTACCATTATTATTATGCCAAAGTGATGACTGACGACAGTTTCTAGTTTACTGTTGCAGGGCATAATCACAAGTTAGTAGAGGTAAAGTACTTTGAACGGTGTTTTGGCATACAGTAAAATTTTTACCTTAATTTTTTGTTATTGTTGCTAAAAGCCATTTCAATGTTTTAATAAGGAGTGTTCAGACTTGCATTTCGGAAGGACTCTGCCAAGAAGGAGCGTGAGGGGTGAAGGAGTAAGGAGAGAGCCAGTGTGGAGGTGGGGGAATGCTCAGGAAGTTATTGGTGCTGAGCTAGGATGTTGTCAGGTAGACGACATGTAGGAGGAGTCAGACCTAAGGTGCAGAACTGACAGCACCTGCTGCTTTGACTGAATGTGCCTCATGAGCAGGAGGGAGGAGCTGAAGACATTTATCAGGAATACCTTCTCTGTGCAGCTACACTCAAACATTACATAGCTTTTGGGTTATGTGCAAACTTAATAAAGTAGTAAGAAAGCCGAAGCACACATTTCTAAGAAACTCACACACTTCACTACTAAAGGAGAAAAAGCCTTATCTCTGCAAGCACTATCTCTGCACCCAAAAACCCCAGTGTCCGGAATAGATTGACCCCTTTCTTATTAAGCCATCAAGCTTCCCTCTTTCCTCCAAAATTATTTATAGTTTAGTATAACTAAACCACACTAGTGTTCTTTGAAGATCCAGGCATGAGAAGCCTTGTGGGATAATTCTTTGAACATCTTTCCTTTAATATGAACTTTCCTGATAACTGGCTCAGTGTTCACTCTATGGAGAAAACTCTCTACAACAAAGTTGACGAGTAAAATCATTATGCTCCCTCTATTGAGATGTGGAAGGCTTTGAGGTTGTTTCAGATTTTTCTGTGTATAATCTTGCCTGGAAGTAGGTATATATTGATACTAAAAATGTATTTAAAGTTTCTCAAAAAACCTACAGGGGGAGAAAGTACCACATTCTTGTAGAACGGTTAATATGTCCTCTCTGTTGTATAAAAGACAGCAATCAATGCTTGAATAACTAATTATATTCATCTTTCAACCACTTATGCTTAGAAGACTTTTTTATATATGTTTCCTATCTTTCACGTTTTACAGGGTTGGAATAACAGAGATAACAATGTTACAGAGTAAATCTGTCTGTGGAGTAGTATTATGCTGAATTCACAAGTGAAATTTAAATTCCCAGCTCACTTAATTGAATAAATACTGCTTGAGTGGCTTGAAGGTGAGATACACAAATGAGCAAATACAGATATAGCCCATCCTCTCAAGAAACTTCAAATATGATAGGAAATAGGGCATTGATGAAGTAATCATTCCAAAATGTAATATGAGGAGTCTCCAAAAAGTTCATGAGAAAATGGAATTAAAAGGTAATGCACCTTCTCTGTGAACCTTTTGAAGCCCCATATATCATGGCAATGCTAATGACTATGAAAGAAAGGTACCTGAAGGCACATGTACTTATAACAGGGGAACATGACCTAGTCTGGGAGAGTGACAGGCACTACACAGAGAGAGAAAGGAGTCTTGGGGAGATTGAGAGCATATGCAAAAGCTCTGTGTCCAGAGGAGACATAGGGCATCTGAGATCCTGACAGAGGGACCGAGTGGCAGAAAGGAAGTGAGAATTGGAAAGCAGGATGAAGTGAAGTAGGAGCAGTGAGTGGGACCAAACTGTGCTGCACTTTGCTGCGAGAACCAAGTACCTTAGTCTTGTGATTTTACTAATTCAGTTGGTTAGCTGCCTGAATAAATAGTTTAGTCAAGGTAGATGGAATAATTGCTTACCCAGCACAAGAGCCAGGAGTTTATCTTACAGAGAAATCCAGTTATTGATGACCCTGAAAATGGACCTGCTGAGACGGGACAAGGTAGCATGGTAGGATGTAATGAAGTTACTGAAGAACAGCACCATGAAAGTACTCCTCCGCTGCTGCCTAGAAAACAACAGGCTGGGCTATGATAAGGAAAAAATGCTTTTAAGAAGGAAACATTCATCTCTGGATCCATTTAGGGGAAAATTGTCTTCTCTTTCATAAGCTGCTCTCAGAGCCTAACATGAACTATTCTCACATTGAGGCATTCCTGAAAATTCTCTGTCTTCACTTGACCCTCCAACAACCCTCTCATTGCACTCTTCCAGCCGCTTAATCCTTTTTCCTTCACCACCCTCTACCTGGAGACAGTCATGGCTTCTACATCCTACCTACCACATCCTTGTGCAATAAAGTATATCTGAGTCTTCAAGTAAAAGGAAGAGTGGATTCTTTGAAAGTTGGGGGGAAAGCCTTACATTCAAAAAAAAGTAGCAGCATTTATGAAAAAAATGCGGTATCATTACAACTGTGGGGATGTCCAGGATGGAGACATCAGTATGGACTAAAGCTGACCAAAGGAACTTTTAAGTATAGAAACTTCAGTTAAGCATCAGTTACACAGGGAGACTAGATGGGGTAGTAATTCTGGAGTAAGCAAACCAAGCATGAGAATACAGGATACAGGGACGATGCATCCCAGGCTTGGGGTGAAGCCTGAAATATTGGGAAAAATCTAAAAGCAGCATGAACACAACAGAGCATTCACAGTGACAGCAGTGGTAAAAGCAAAATTAGGAGAGCAAAATGTAAAAGAGCCTTCAACACTGGGGTGGGGAGTTTGCTCTTTCCTCTCACGACATCCAAGATCCACTGGGAATATGCTTGCAGCAAAGTAACTTGATGAGAGCTGTATGTTTTAAAAGTTACTAAAATAAGTCTTGTAGTATGTGTCTACTCATCCAATGAATATTCATTCAATTCCTCTATTGTGCCCAGATACAGGGCTAGATACTAGGATTGCAATCAATAAGCCAGTTGAGGAGCTATTCATTAATATAAATGTTTAAAGTCCGGAGCAGGTTACTATAATGATTAATTTAGGGTATCAACTTGACTGGTTGGGGGAGTGCCCAGAGAACTGGTGAAGCATATTTCTGATGTGTCTACGAGGGAGTTTCCAGAGAAGACTGGAGTGTGGTTCAGCAAACTGAGTGTGGAAGACCTTCCCTGAGCCTGGAGCAGCATCATTCAGCAGGCTGGGGGCCTGCACAGAACAGGAAAGTGGGAGAAAGGAGAAATTCCTTCTCTCTCTTCCATCCCAAACCAGCACTTTTTCTGCTGTTGCTAGCCTTGAACATCAGGCTCCATGTTCTTTGGCCTCTGGACTCTGGGACTTGCCCTGATTAATGGTCCTGCAAGGGTTGGTGGTTGTGGGAGGGGGCCTGAGCCTTCACCCTCAGACTGGGGAATGCATTGTTGGTCTCTCATTCTGAGGTTTCTGGTTTCTTGGATTGAGATGCTACCAGCTTCCCTGCTTCTCCAGCTTGCAGATGACAACCAGGGAACTTCTCAGCCTCTGTGATCACATGAGCCAGTTGCATCAATCCTCTCCCATGTAAATAGTTCTTCCCTGATTCTGCTTCTCTGAAGGCTCTGACTGATAGAGATGCCATCATTGTGAAGAGAAAGGAGGGTTCAGAGTGTCTTTGAAAATATTTTACCACAGATTAATCACTGAGTTGAAAGACAGGCATCAAAGCTAACTCTGTAGATTAAAGTCTGCAAGATGAGGAGACTACTGTACCAAGAAGAAAACGGGGTTATAACTGGGGGAAAAGTGATGATTCTTATCCATGAAATGTTGAGTTTGAAGTCATAAATGATTTCACCATGTAGAGAGATGCCACTGGTAGATCAAGTTCATATGTGGGACCTGATAATTCTGTTCTCACTCATTATTTTTAGTTGACAACGCATAACTCTGAAGCCATGGTAGCTGGGACACATAATATTATGCCTAGCCTTTGGGAAAGATATTTTTGATTCAGGAGAAGACTGTATATCAGTATTCAGCCTGCATGCTCATGCTAATGAGATTTAATATAGAAGGCACCTAATGGGAAGATTGCAGGATGTGTGAAAAATCAAAGATATTTAGAAGAGAACATTATAATTTAATTCCTAAAATCTGTGAAGTATGTTTATGTGTTTATGAATATATATGATCACATGCATGTATGTATAAATAAATGTGTCTACAGTGTATAAATCCACATGTTCACATATAAATTTACGCATATACATGTGTGTGCACATTTCTTCCTTTTTTTAAGTCTTTTTTTTTATTTATTCTTTTTTAAAGGTCTTCCTTCTGTTGGTTTATCCCCGAAATGGCCGCTACGGCCAGAGCTGCTCCGATCCGAAGCCAGGAGCCAGATGCTTCCTCCCAGTCTCCCACGCGGATGCAGGGGCCCAAGGACCTGGGCCATCCTCCACTGCCTTCCCAGGCCACAGCAGAGAGCTGGACTGGAAGAGGAGCAACCAGGACTAGAATCCGGTGTCCATAGGGGATGCCGGCGCCGCAGGCAGAGGATTAACCAAGTGACCCACAGCGCTGGCCCCGCACATTTCTTCCTATAGAGATGCTGACAGTAAAGCTTTTCAAAATCAAGCCATTGAAGACATCCAAACATTTAGTGAAGACACTGTCCAATTAAACGTTTTATTAGTAATTCTACATACACATTTAAGAGGTATTTCTAATACTTTTTATTGTTCAAGACAAATCATAAATATGGACAACGAGAAATCAAAATTAGAATACATCACAGCCCCAGAACAGGAAACAAATCAAACACGAATTTCAAGTTTTCTCACAACCATTTACCTAAGTTATTTTGTATGGAAAGAAGTTTTAATTTAAAAGGCAGAAGTTATAAAAATGTATAAATTCAAATTCAGCTTTAAAAGTGGATTAAAAATACATTACAAAATGTAAATCAAAAGGCATTAATTTATGCCAAAATTGCCGTAGCCTCCAAGGGTTTTTAAGCACTCAGCAAACTTTATTTTAGCAGTCAAGCTCTAATTTCAATTATAGGAAAATTATTCTATCTTTATGAACACAGAAAACAGAAGAAAGAATAATGGACTTGTTCCTTTTTAAACACTATATCAAAAATTGCACAAATAAAAGGACTCACGCTTATATGTAGAAATGCTAAGTACTCCTAATATATTAGGTCGGCCCAAACAAGCTGAAAGAGGAGTTCTGAAAACTCCTCTGGAGGTTAGGTATTAAATGTACGCCTATGAACAGAATTGCAAATGTTTTTACTTCCCCATCTTGACAACAATCTCTCTATTCTCTGCTTCTGGCAACAATAACAAAATATTTTCTCCAGCTTTACCCACATTTATCAAGGAAGAAAGAGACAACTATTACTGCTATCTACTTTAACCTGTCTACTCCTTCAATTTCTATACAAGATTTCCCAGAAAATTCATGTACTTATTTCAGGCATTTGATGGGCTAGTAAATATGTATCAAAACAATTTTCTCTAGGGAAATCACAATAAATGCATTGCAGAATTTCTCTGACTGGAAGGGAGAAGGAGGAAGAAGACTTTCTATACGTTAAAAATACTGCCTAGGCATTCCCGTTCCAAACATGTCTGTCTAGCCTTTATAGACACACTCCTTCCCAATATCCAATTAAAATGCCCAAAAAGAAGAAAACAGACAAGACAAAAACTCTCAAGCATATTGTAAACAAAACAAGGCTGAGTCATCTATCACCCCTACCACTTTTGTAAAATTTTATTTTTATTTATTTACTTATTTGTTTGTTTATTTGGAGTGGGGAGAGAGAGAAAGAGTACTCCCATCTGCTGGTTCTCCCCAAATGCCCATAAAGGTCATGTCTGGGCCAGGGCCAAAGCTGGCAGCCAGGAACACACTCAGAGTCTCCACATGAGTAATAGGGACCAAAGTGCTTGCGCTATCATCTGCTACCTCTTAGGGTGTCCATTAGTAAGAAGCTGGAACTGGGAGTGGAACTCAGGCACTCTGATATGGGATGCAGGTATCCCAATGAGACTCTAAACTATGCAAAACACCGTCCCTACTACCCATATTTAATAGACAGTTTGTATCCATCAGAACCCTGTGGACTAGCAAATTCAAGATTTTACTCTGCACAAAGAACTGCAAAACTATGCAAGAATATGTGTAGAAAAATGATTTTAAGCATTTTTAATACTAAAAATATAAAAATGTAAGTATTCAACAATAAATGAGTTTAAAATATAATGCATTCAAACTGAGAAATCCATTTATTTTACCAGCAATGACTGCAGACATTACAAATCATGAGTTTGTTTGATGATGCTATAATGTTCATGATGGACTGCAGACTACAAAGAACAAGTTAAAGAGAATGCAAGTTCTGGACTTTAAAAAAAAGTACACAAATACATATGTGTTTCTATGAGCATTAAGAGTTCAGACCCTGGCATTTAACTAACAGTTAAGACACCTGCATCTTAAGTCAGAGTACCTGAGTTTGATACTTTGCTCTGGCTCATGACTCCATCATCCTGCCAATGCAGTACCTGGGAGGCTGTGCTGATTTGTCAAGAAATTGGATTCTTATCATTCATGTGGGAGACCTGAATTGGGTTCCCAGACCCCAGCTTTGGTCCTGGCCCATCCCTAGTCACTGTGGGCATTTGGGGAGTGAACCAGTAGGTGGAAAGATCTTTGCCTCTCTGCTTCTTTTTTTTTAAATATTTTATTTATTTTATTTGAGAGTTAGAGTTACAGACAGAGAGAGGTAGAGAGAGAGAGAAAGGTCTTCCTTCCGTTGGTTCACTCCCCAAATGGCCGCAATGGCTGGAGCTGCGCCGATCCAAAGCCAGGAGTCCGGAGCTTCTTCCTGGTCTCCCACGTGGGTGCAGGGGCCCAAGGACCTGGGTCATCTTCTACTACTTTCCCAGGCCATAGCAGAGAGCTGGACTGGAAGTGGAGCAGCCGGGACTAGAACCGGCGCCCATATGGGATGCTGGCACTGCAGGCGAAGGATCAACCTACTGCACCATGGTGCAGGCCCCTCTCTGCTTCTAAAATAAATTAAGAAGTAAACAAATAAAATTTAAAGGAAAAGTGAGATCAATTTTCCATCTCATAGAAATGATATATGTTGAAGGAGATGGAAATGCTAATTACCAAGATTTGATCAAATCACATGGTATGCATATATTGAATTATCATACTGTTCCTCATAACAATGTACAGATATTATGTATTGACTGCAAATAAAATTAAGTTAAAATTTAAAATACATAGAAACACAAATGTTACAACTGTTTACTTCATGGGATTAGGATAAGGGGGGCAATTTGAGGAAGAGGAACCCTAACCTCTATACAGTTCAGTATTGGGGTTTTTACAATATCCATGTAAAATTAAGAAACAAAAGGTATGGCTAAATGCCAGTGCTTTTGGGGAAAATAGCAATCATTTGCTCCTCAGCTGGTAACCGAGATTCATATCTACTTGGAAAGTAAGGTAGAGCCTCTCTTACTGCCTAGGAACTGACTCCTGAAGTATCAGAACTGATTCCTCTCCCAATTCACACTATGAAAACTGGTTGTTTTGTGTCTACTCAATAACTACAACTCTTAGTACACAGAATGGCAGAGAGGGCAGGGATAGCTAGAGAGGGAATGGGTGGTGACATAGGATATTTTGATAGGTGGAGATAGTCTCATGATAAAGACACATGAGTGAGGAAGAGTCAGGAAGAACCCTTAGAACCAAACACTTTGCAAGATGTAGTTCTTCATGTCCTGTTGTCAAAGAAAAAAAAACATTAAGTCTGACTTAGGATTGCTGACATTTGTCCAGTCTTCCCTACAATCAGTTGAGATGGAGGGGTAGCAGATGGCTCCCTTCTTCCCAGGAAGATTAACAGCCACTGGATACTACACAAGTGAGAAGTTCTGCACACACCCTGTTCTTGAGTTTGGACAACAGGATTCAATGAATGCCAAAAAACCAAAAGCAAACCATGCACCTTACTGGCTAGCAAATATCAACAAGAGTTATATGTGGCCTTCTTCAAAAATTCATAAAGCAAATTGGCATCAATGAAATTATTCTGTTATGTAAGAAAGGAAAAGGGTTAACATCCAAAATATATAAGAAATACATACAACTTGGCCAGCACCGCAGCTCTCTTGGCTAGTCCTCCGCCTGAGGCACGGGCACCCCGGGTTCTAGTCCCGGTTGGGGCTCCGGATTCTGTCCCAGTGCTCCTCTTCCAGTCCAGCTCTCTGCTGTGGCCTGGGAAGGAAGTGGAGGATGGCCCAAGTGCTTGGGCCCTGCACCCGCATGGGAGACCAGGAGGAAGCACCTGGCTCCTGGCTTTGGATCAGTGCAGTGAGCGGGCTGTAGTGGCCATTTGGGGAGTGAACCAATGGAAGGAAGACCTTTCTCTCTGTCTCTCTCACTGTCTAACTCTGCCTGTCAAAAAAAAAAAAAAAAAAAAAAAGAAAGAAAGAAAGAAAGAAAGAAATACAACTCAATAGCAAAAAACAAACCAACCAAAAGAATACCAACAACAAATAAACCAATTATAAAATGGGCTAAGGACTTGAACAGCCATTTTGCCAAAGAAGATACACAAATGGGCAACAGGTGTATGAAAAGTGTTCAACATCACCTAATCACCAGGTAAATATAAACCAAAACCTCACATCTAATAGGATGGCTATTCTAAAAAAGAACTGATAAGTGTTGATGAGCTTGAGGGAACAAGGGAACAATTCTATATTGTTTGTGGAAATATAAATTGGTACAGCTCCTATAGAAAACAGTATGGATGTTCCTCAACAATTTAAAAAACATAATTAGCCTATCAGCTATCTTACTTTGGGGAATACATATCCAAAGAAAATTAAATCAATATTTCCAACAGATACCTGCATCCCCATGATCATAGCAGCATTGTTCACAATGGCCAAGGTACAGAAACAACCTAAGTGCCCATCTGTGGATAGACAGCTATCTTAGAAATAGAGAAATATGTGGAAACAATGTAGTGTTCATCTATGGAGTATACAAAGCAACTGTGGTATACACACCCACTCACACACAGATGCGCACTTACATTGGGATTTTACTCAGCAATAGAAAAAGAAGGACATCCTCCTATTTGTGACACCGTGAATGAACCTGAGAGACATTATGCTAAATGAAATAAGCCTGGTGCGCAAAGAGAAGTGTTACATGATCTCACTTACATGTAGAATCTAAAAATGTCAAACTCATAGAAGCAAGGAGTAGAACAGCAGTTGCCAGGGTTGGGGGTGGGGAAATGGGAGAAGCTGAACAAAGGGCACAGATTTTGAGATATAAGAAGACTAAGTTCTGGAGATCTACCATGCATAACATGATGAGTACAGTTGAATATCCTGTATTGCTTACTTGAAATTTAGTAAGACAGCAAATTTTAACTGTTTTCAACACACACACACACACACACACATGCACACAGCATAACTGAACTATGACAGATGTGTCAGTTTCGCTGTACTATTCAATAAACAGTAGATAACAATCATCACACTGTGCACCTTGAATATATAGTTTTTACTTGTCAATTAAATATTTTAAAATTTATGAACAAAATAAAATACCATGCTTTCAAAGCCACAAGAAAGCATATGTCTGAATAGTATTAGGAAAAGCTCTAACGTGAAAAGCTTATTAACACGCTGGAGGCTATAAGATTCATGAAAATCCTGCCATTTCCTAAACCAAAGAATCAGAGAGTCTAGATAGTAAATTAAAAATAGTAATGAGGCAATTCTTAGCCAGTATGTGGTTAATTATTCATTGCAGCCAATACTTTTTAAAATCTGCTGACTTAAAAATGGTTATTGAAACATTAACAATATAATCGATGATTCCAGCACTCTACTACTTGTGTATGTGGAGTTGCTAAAGGCTAATCAGTGGGGAGGATGGGATCAAAAGCAGAAATAAAAATCATTGCTTTTGTTGCCTAATTTAGTCATCCACAAATTACAGGACATTGCAGACACTACAATGGTACTGGCGGATTAAATGCAGCTTTTGTCAACATAAGGTGTCTCCATCTGAATGCTTGTAATGCAATTAAGAATTTTTTTTCTTAGAAATGGTGATTCTTTGAAGCAGAGTCATATGGATTTCAAAGAAAAAAATTTAACATTTTCTCTACTCTTTCTGTTCCAAAAGATATATAGAAAATGCATCTGGTGCCTCTATACTTCCAACTCTTTTGTGCTATTACAGAATGGATGAGCCATTCCACTATTATATAAAAGAGGTGCGACATCACTGGCATAGGAAATTTACAACAAAGGGTAAAGTGAATCCTTGAAGACCCGGCAAGCCAATTCAAGTTTCCGTTATCAAATGGGATTAAGCCCACTAATGCATTCTTTCATTTTTTCAAATCTCTGATTCTACCTGCCTCCTGCACCCCCACACAAATACACATGTAGAACTGGAAAGCAACAGGAAAAACAAATAACTCTGTAAGCTAAAATAATGCTTTCTTTTTGATAATTCTGCATTTGACATTCACAGGCAAACTTTTACTATGTGTAAGGTTGGTGAAAAACAAAATGCCTATGAGTGCTTCTATATTTGCAATACTGTATTTGGTAGTATACTGGGTTCTCAAAAACACATTTTCTGTTAACAGATCAACCATCATAGAATAAACCACACACACAAAAATGTTTATAGTGTGTTGAATAGAGCCCCCCTCCCACCTGATAAAAAATCCTAACTCCATATTCTAATCTTCAGAACTTGTGCATCTGATGTTATTTGGAAAAAGGGTCTTTACAGATAAAACTAAATTGAAAATCTCAAGATGAGATCATCCTGGATTCCGTGGGAGGGTCCTAACTCTAAGGGCAAGTATCCATGCGACAGGAGACACAGAGCAGTGGCAAGTGGTGAAGAGGAGAAAGCTTTGTAAAGATAAAGGCAGAGACCAAGGTTGCGTCCATAACCCAGGACTGGACATGGACACCACAAGCCGCCAAAGGCAAGGAGAGAAATCTCAAAGGGAGCGCAGCCTTTCAACATCTTGATTTCAGATTTCTGGCATCCAGAACCATGAGAGAATACACTTAATTATCATTTTTTAAAAGCGCAGTTGGGGCCGGCGCCGCGGCTCACTAGGCTAATCCTCCACCTTGCGGCGCCGGCACACCGGGTTCTAGTCCCAGTCGGGGCACCGGATTCTGTCCCGGTTGCCCCTCTTCCAGGCCAGCTCTCTGCTGTGGCCAGGGAGTGCAGTGGAGGATGGCCCAAGTGCTTGGGCCCTGCACCCCAAGGGAGACCAGGAGAAGCACCTGGCTCCTGCCTTCGGATCAGCGCGGTGCACCAGCTGCAGCGCGCCGGCTGTGGCGGCCATTGGAGGGTGAACCAACGGAAGGAAGACCTTTCTCTCTGTCTCTCTCTCTCAGTGTCCACTCTGCCTGTCAAAAAAAAAAAAAAAAAAAAAAAAAAAAAAAAAAAAAAAAAGCGCAGTTGGTGCTAACTTGCTATCACAGACTTACGAAGCAAACACACATTTTTTTTTATTTAATCGCATGCCCTTCCTTTCATTCAATGTTTATAAATCATGACAAAAATCACACTCACTAAGCACTATCTGCATGTCTGAAATAGTAATTTTTAAATAGTTTTCTTCTTGTTTAAGCTTCCTAATAGCCCCATAAAGATGACACTGATGGGAGGTCTTTTTTTTCTTCATCTCTCTGCTTTTCAAATAAATTTTTAAAAATAAAAAAAATTATTATTGATGTACAAACTTGAGGACTAGGATTCACTCTCAAGTCAGTTTGATTCCAGTCCAGGCTCCTCCATTAAAAATAGTAGGGAACAATGGAGAATATGAAGTAAATACATTCTTTGTTTGCAAATGCATTTAAGAAGTACCTGGAAAGAAAGGAAACACTAGGAAGAAATGGGAGGCAACATGGGAGGGTAACTTCCATTGTACCACATGTGTTAAAATTTCTGAGCCATGTTTATGCATTATCTATTCAAAAGTAAACCACAAAGGACAAAGTCAGTTGCCTAGTTACAAAGAATTTTTAAAAACCCAAATGGATGACAAGAAATTAATGAAAATATGATAAATTTATGGGCAGAAGAAACATATCAGACTTAGAAGATAATGTCAAGAAATCATTAGATGCCTGGGGGAGTGCTGCTCAAATGCACATCCACCCACTGCTACGTCAAGCCCTGACTCACCACGTTCTGCTCCACTCACATACATCCACCTCACCACTGACAGCAGGCCAAAAGTGGATAATGGCACCTAAACATCCCAGTGCAAGTCTCTCTCAGGTATTTCTCCCCTTCTCTGTTGTGGTTATTGAAAGTCTGATGATGCAGTCTAAGAGAGTGTGGACATAAGATGTCTCAAGACACAGATTATAACATTATTACAGGAAGAGTTGTAAATTCTTATTCTATTGATGTTATTTAGGAAAATGGAAGAGACTTTTTGTTCTGCATATTCTGCATCTAGACTGAGAATTGAGAAAAGGAAATATGTGGGACCTCTCATAGCTTTTTTTTTTTTTAAGATTTTTATTTATTTATTTATTTGAGAGGTAGAGTTACAGAGAGAGACAGAGAGAAAAGTCTTCCATCAGCTGGTTCACTCCCTAAATGGCTGCAATTGCCAGAGCTGAGCCAATCAAAAGCCAGGAGCCAGGAGCTTCTTCCACGTGCCCCCCATGGGTGCAGGGGCCCAAATTCTTGGGCCATCTTTCATTGCTTTCCCAGGTGATAAGCAGAGAGCTGGATCAGAAGAGGAGCAACCAGGACAGGAATCAGTGCCCATGTGGGATGCCGGCATTGCAGGCAGAGGCTTACCTACTAAGCCACAACACTGGCCCCCTCATAGCTATTCCTGAACCCACAACTCTTAAAATTTTAGTGCCTTTCATCATAATCCCCTTACTTAAGATGTGGGAGGTACAAAAATACCAAAGAAATAGGATTCTATTGTTATATTACCCTTCCTAAATCACTTTCTTAAGTCACTCCTCTTTCAGTTAATAAAGAATTTTTCTAATAATTTTCAAAAGAATAAGAATTTTTTTATCAAAATCCTGACTGTTTTTCATTATTGTCAATTTGCATTTTATCAGATTCTTACAACTACTCAATGCGCCAACAGAAGTGGGTGGTTCACCATTCCCAGAGACACATACAAATCCCAGATGATAACCGAGAAGATTAGAGTGAACTCCAATGCAATCTAGGTTAAACTTAATAACCTGCAAACAGCAGCAGCCACAGTTCATGCTAAGTGCAGCAACCATGAACAAGCCATCTTGATGAAGCCAAAACCAATTCAGGGCTTTCTGAGGGTGATCCATTTCCATACACTGACTTTTGCATGACTTTTCCTTTTCAGGATGTTGGCTCTCACAATGTAACTTTCATTTCACTACTTTAAATAGAGCGTTTGAAATGACAAGCTGATAACTAGTGTGAGCCATAACAGACAGAAGCTGGCTGAGGCAGCAAATTGTGGTCGGGGTAGATCCAAACAATTCAAGCCTTCAAATAACTAGGATTTCAATATCAGAAATCAGAAGTGGAACTTAGAAAGAGTAGAATCAGCAAATATACTGAGTCTGTGTCATTCGAGGCCTTTCTCGTGGACATGCCATTTGTTTTCGGGATCAGCTACTTCGAATTCTGTGGAGCAGTGAGGGTTTATTTTTAACTGTCCTGAAGATGACAGGGACTTCCAGGAAGGGGTTTGCAACTGAAACAAAGGTGCTCTTACAAAAGGGTTTGCATGTGCATGTTTTCTTGCACAATCAAATTAACTTATTCCTTGGGGAAAAAAATTAAGGTTACCTCTTGTGAGCTTAATTGTTAGGGAAAATAAAAAATAGACTTCTGCGTTCAAAGGGTTGTAGACACTATGGGTTGTGCTATGGACTCCAACAGGCACACTTGCAATGTGAGACACCACATACCACAGAAGACGGTGCGGTTGATTTATTCTGAGATATTAAGAAACGTCTTGTAGATGCTTTTGAGACTGAAAGGCTG
This sequence comes from Oryctolagus cuniculus, assembly GCF_051225735.1. NCBI lineage: Eukaryota > Metazoa > Chordata > Mammalia > Lagomorpha > Leporidae > Oryctolagus > Oryctolagus cuniculus. The sequence goes on along the minus strand of NC_142869.1, from coordinate 132,715,498 downwards.
TTGATGATCTATTCCTTTAAAGTTTTTAGAAATGATAAGGCCTCGCCCTTGTTTCCAAAGAAGGATCCTCTGTTGTAACTGTGTTACTGAGATAACCAAAGGGCTCCAAGAAAATTTGACAGTTTTAATGTTAGGTAGTGATTTTATGCATTCCTACAGTTTTAAATGACATTTTTATATTTAACTTCATTTACTTAGTTTCTAGCTCTCATACTCATATGTTTTTAAAAAGCAATGATCATCATGGGGCATGTCCTATTAATTATCGTAGTTCTTCCTCATGCCATATCCTTCCCCTAGTTGCTGGTATGAATTTTTCTTCAATTATTTTGAGATAATTTTAGACTTACAGAGAAGATACAAAAATAGTAGAGTTCTCATATACCTTTCACCCAGCTTTCCCTAACGTTAACATCCTATATAACCAATAGCATAATTATCAAAACAAAGAAATCAACATTAGGCCGGCGCCATAGCTCACTAGGCTAATCCTCCGCCTGCGGCGCCGGCACCCCAGGTTCTAGTCCCGGTTGGGGCGCCGGATTCTATCCCAGTTGCTCCACTTCCAGTCCAGCTCTCTGCTGTGACCTGAGAGTGCAGTGGAGGATGTCCCAAGTGCTTGGATCCTGAACCCACATGGGAGACCAGGAGGAAGCACCTGGCTCCTGGCTTTGGATCGGCATGGTGCGCCAGCTGTAGTGGCCATTTGGGGGGTGAACCAATGGAAGGAAGACCTTTCTCTCTGTCTCTCTCTCTCTCACTGTCTAACTCTGCCTGTCCCCCCCCCAAAAAAAATCAACATTAGATTAATATTATTAACTAAAACTTCATACTTCATTCAGATATCACCAGTTTTATCTGTGATGTCTTTTTTTTTTTTTTTTTTTGACAAGCAGAGTGGACAGTGAGAGAGAGACAGACAGAAAGGTCTTCCTTTGCCATTGGTTCACCCTCCAATGGCTGCCGCAGCTGGTGCACTGCAGCCGGCGTACCGCGCTGATCCGAAGGCAGGAGCCAGGTGCTTCTCCTGGTCTCCCATGGGGTGCAGGGCCCAAGCACCTGGGCCATCCTCCACTGCACTCCCGGCCATAGCAGAGAGCTGGCCTGGAAGAGGGGCAACCGGGACAGAATCCGGCGCCCTGACCGGGACTAGAACCCGGTGTGCCAGCACTGCAAGGCGGAGGATTAGCCTAGTGAGCCGCGGCACCGGCCTGTGATGTCCTTTTAACAGTTTACTGAATGGCCAGTTATTTGAGAGAGAAAAAGGAACAGAAGAACTTCTAGCTTCTTAAATGAGACATGTAACAATAGTATTGTAGAATATATTCCTAGATATAGTGAAGAGTACCCAAGAATATTTTTCATTTTATGTTCCAAGACATTTAAGCAAGATGAGCTTTGTTCACTGTTATTTTATATGCTACTCATTGTATAACCTGGGCTGAACTCTGACTCACAGAGCTGCAGATGCACAAAAATACATTTTTTCACAATTTTATTCTCTACACTTCCTTGTTATTTTAAAAGTGAAGATGGCTCTTTACCTTGGAGATGGAAGGCTCATTCCCATCTGGTGAAGTTTCTCAGGACAGCAACACCTATCTGTGCCCTGTTCTGATGGGACAGGGGCAGCCCAAGGCACCTGCATTGGGATACTCATTCGCAGGAAACACATGCTCCTCCCCAACGCAACATCAAAGCCAAAGGAGACTTGACACAGGACCTCTGCCCAGCCTTCATGACGCTGGCTGCACTATTTCTCATCTAATTAACCAGTACAGGCAAAGGTGTTTTATTTCCAGTTTCCTCCCTTTGAAGGGATTCACTGTAAATTCCACATAAGAATCCTGGAAACCAGGCCAGTGAGTGAAATGCCTGAGGTGACAACACTCTGCCTACTTCTCTGTTCTCCTTTCCAGACTGGCAGCATGTGCTGGAATCACGTTATATCTCCATCTATTCCATAATGTGAAATCTTGGATTTTGGAATAAGAAATGTGCTGAACTACCCATGGTGCACCACAAGAACATTATTTTGACATATGTATGAAAACTGGAAGAGTAAATTGCTCTGGCACAAAGAGGATATTTCATCTCTCCTAGAAGTTATCAGATTACTCCAAAGTAACTGGTCAGGGAGTTGCTTTTTAATTAGCATCTTGAGTCCTTGGCATTAGTCAGAAATGATCTTTTTTTGTAGTGTCATGTCTAGAATGGTGTACACTGCTGGAACTTGTAGCCTTATTATGGATTTGGTTCATTAGCTAGAGGAAAATGTTACCACCACAGCATTTCCTTTGGTTAAATAAAGATAAGCTTCAGTCCATTAGTGTTTTCCACAACTCCCATATAACATTCACAGTGCCCAGGTATCATGGAAACAATAATTCTGTTTTAAAAGTAGAAGCATTTACAAAATTGTGGAAACAACTGTTACCTATTTAAGAGCTTGTCATAAAGCTTAGTGTTCAGGAGAGACTATATATGGTAATGTGTGTGAACTATAAGGAAGCATGCAAACATAGGATTAAATGCAGTTAGTTCTACTTTTTTGTATCTGTCATAGGTCCTTGCATATAAAAATTATAGTTATCTTTCAGGACCTTGGCAGTGAAAATAGATTAATTATTTATTATAATTAACTATTATTTATTTAAATAATTTTAATGTATGATTATTATACATAATTATTTATTATGATTAATCATTTAATAATATTTAATTAAACCTTTAAATGTACAAGATATAAAATCCCAAATCAATTTGGATCTTGCTATATTTTGAGGTAATATTATAGCAGTTTTTTTTCTGAATCATCTAAATCCACTTGATAAAAACATTCCCCATGGAAAGACTTTAAAAATTAATTGACTCAAAATCCATGATAAACATTTGAAGTTTTGAAGTTTTTTCTCCTTCCTTAATTTGTTGGTTGGTGTAGATAGACTAAAGGACTACAGAAACTAGAAAGATTCTGATCTAGTACTCTTGCCCTACTCTTTATACGTTCAGCAGGACTCAGAATTATGGAAAACTCCCTCCACCACCCACTGTAAGAATATGAGGCTACCCAGTGGCTTCAGATGTTCACCATGGGGCAGGCATTCGGCACAGCAGCTAAGCCTCCGGTTGGGATGTGGGCATACCATACTAGAATGTCTGGGTGTGAGCAGAGCACTCCCAATTCCAGCTTCTTGCTAATGTACACTGTGGAAGGCAACAGGTATGACCCAGATGGTTGGGTCCCTGTACCCAAATGGGTGTCCAGTGTTGAATTCCTAGTTCCCGGCTTCAGACTGACTCAAGCTCTAGCTGTTGCAAGAATTTGGGGTGTAAACCAATGGATCTTCTCTGTCTTTTTTTTCTTAAAGATCTATTTTATTTATTTGAAAGAGTTACAGAGAGAGGTAGAGACAGAGAGAAAGGTCTTTTGCTCTGTGCCTCTCAAATAATAATAACAATAAAAAACACCCATAGTGAACAAACTCTGGTTTCTTGCTAAATTCTGGATGTAAAGTCTTTCTCCCCTTATTGATTGTCAAAATGTTCATCTTATGTATAACAAGATAAAACCTGGAAACTGGTAAACTCTACTTTTCTGATTTGCCTCACTACCTTGGCACAGCTTAGCTGTTTTAGGGGACTTCACAAGTCCAGACCTCTACCTGTAAACAAACAAGTCTGGGGCAGCCGGTACAGTGCCCATGTGCAGGACAAGTCCCCCACACAGAAGTGAGCACATCCTTCTCCGCCAGTACCATCTCTTTTGCATTTTAGTCCCTTGATTACAATAAGAAAAACAGAACACAGAAACCGTAAGTCATTTATTGATAATAGATCAACTTCTAATACAGAAGAGACAGCTTCAACTAATGTTATTAATTTTATACTCAAAAGTAATTAATTCTTATACTACAAGAGAAAATGCGTATTGTTTGTCCATAAGCACAGGAAAAAGATGATTTTAAGAATTAAAATAAAGCATCTGATAGGGTCACTTACCCAGCAAATTAACTTTTTATACAGAGTATACAGGTATTTGGTGTCATTAATATCATAAAATAAAAAGAGAAACAAGCAGAAGGTATACTCTTAAAAGAAAAAAATATAGGGGCCGACGCTGTGGTACAGCAGGTTAAAGTCCTGGCCTGAAGTGCCGGCAGCACATGGGATGCCAGTTCTAGTCCCGGCTGCTCCTCTTCCGATCCAGCTCTCTGCTATGGCCTGGGGAAGCAGTGGAGGATGGCCCAAGTCCTTGGGACCCTGCACCCATGTGGGGGACCCAGAAGAAGCTCCTGGCTCCTGGCTTTGGATCGGCGCAGCTCCAGCCGTGCAGCCATCTGGAGGGTGAACCATCGGATGGAAGACCTTTCTCTCTGTCTCTCCCTCTCTCTGTAACTCTTTCAAATAAATAAAATAGATCTTTAAGAAAAAAAAGGAAATCATCTTTTTTTTTTTTTTATTTGACAGGTGGAGTTATAGACAGTGAGAGAGAGACAGAGAGAAAGGTCTTCCTTCCATTGGTTCACTCCCCAAATGGCTGCTAAGGCCGGCGCTGAGCCGATCTGAAGCCAGGAGCCAGGTGCTTTCTCCTGGTCTCCCATGCCGGTGCAGGGCCCAAGCACTTGCGCCATCCTCCACTGCCCTCCCAGGCCACAGCAGAGAGCTGGACTGGAAGAGGAGCAACCGGGACTAGAACCTGGCGCCCATATGGGATGCCGGTGCTGCAGGTGGAGGATTAACCAAGTGAGCCATGGCGCCGTCCCAGAAATCAACTTTTTTAAAATAAAAAGAAAGAAAAAATATAAAGTGAACTTTTAAAAGAGTGAAAGGTGGGGCTGGCGCTGTGGCACAATGGGTTAAAGCCCCAGCCTGCAGTGCCAGCATCCCATATGGTTCAAGTCCCAGCTAATCCACTTCCAATCCAGCTCTCTGCTATGGCCTGGGAAAGCAGTAGAAGATGGTCCAAGTCCTTGGGCCCCTGCACCCATGTGGGAGACCCAGAAGAAGCTCCTTGCTCCTGGCTTCGTATCGGCTCAGCTCTGGCCCTTGCAGTCATTTGGGAATGAACCAGTGGAATGGAAGACCTCTCTCTCTCTGGCTCTACCTCTCTCTGGCTCTACCTCTCTCTGTAACTCTTTCAAATAAATAAAATAAATCTTTAAAAAAAAAAAGAATGAAAGGTGATCTCTGAATATAGTGGATTTTACCTGAAAAGAGGCTTTATTTTATATATAAAAACACACACACACACACACACATGCACATTTTATTTTTAAAGTGTACCTTTTTATTACTAGTACATTTAAAAGGTATTAACTAAGCCTACTATATTTAGGCATTACTTTTTCCACAAAATACAGACTAACAAATACACTATACATAAATATTTTGGTCATAGCTCATTACTGGTTAATAGCTGAAACATATTGTCAAAACATGGTTGATTTCATCTAAATTGTGACTCAACAGATTTTAAAATTAGAACATTGCTTCCTAGCACTGGGACATTAGTCTTTATTTAAGCATAGATTGAAACTGATTTCTCAAATTTTCTATTAATAACAATGGTAGATCCCAATGTCCTTATAGGTTGTTTCATAGAATAGCCTTATTTCTAGTGATTGACCGCAGATGCCTGAATTCACACTTGCCTGGGAATAGGCACCCACGTAAGTACAGGGGAATTAGAAGCCTGACTTTTTCACTGGCCTTTACAGGTAATGTTCAGTTCACCTTGTCACTGGGTGGCACACATGCCTGACTGATCTCACATATGAGAAATGAATAGTTCTTTAGGCTGCTGAAACGTCTGTCTGCCATTTAAAATTTCCTTCCCTTCCTTCCTGATTTCACGCAGAACACGGCTTTATTTGAATACCCAGTCTTTATCAGCACAAAGCTGGCTTCTCATCAATGAGAACATGGACACTGCTCTTTCCCTTCCTCCCTAACGTCTATCTACTCCCTTTAACAGAATTGAGAAGAAGTTTAAGGTGAAAATATTTGTAGCTCTTTGGGCAGGTAAAATGATGTGGATAGGGGTCATGATTTATTTCTTTATTTTTATTTCTCCCTTAGGAAGTCCTCTGGAGGTTCCAATTCAGCAGTACCCTTCAAAAAAGAGTCCTCAAATGATGACCAGACACAGTCCCCTCGGTTGCAAATTTATCCTGTCACTATGGGGAATTGGACATGTTGGTTTTATTTTAAATGTTTGATATCCTAATAATATAAAGAAAAGTAGATAACAGATGTCTTCAGTTGGGCAACAGGATTCTCAAGCTGAAAGAAACGATGTTGATAGTTGTTGGATGTTTCATGTTTAACCCTATCCATTTTTTATGATTATTGCAAAGCAGATTTGGTATACACAGGTAATGAACTAATATGGAAGAATGTTTCTGCCCTAAAGCCATTCATACTTATCATTCATACTTACTTTTGGTAAGAGAAAGATAACAAAGAGCTATTGAATATTTTTTACTATACTAACCATTTGCTTATTATTATTAATATGCATTATTATTATTGTTATGAGCATACATGATAATCAAGGGAGTAAAAAGGAGTGTGGCAATGGAGAGGTGCCTTTTAAGTCTAGTAGTGCTAGGGTAAAATATCAAAATGTGGCACAAGACATGGAGAATAAAAGATGGTAAGAAAGATATCAGAGTTGAAGAAGAAGGAAAAGGAGGCCGGCGCCGCTGCTCACTAGGCTAATCCTCCACCTGCGGCGCCGGCACACCAGGTTCTAGTCCGGTCGGGGAGCCAGATTCTGTCCTGGTTGCCCCTCTTCCAGGCCAGCTCTCTGCTGTGGCCCGGGAGTGCAGTGGAGGATGGCCCAAGTCCTTGGGCCCTGCACCCCAAGGGAGACCAGGAGAAGCACCTGGCTCCTGCCTTCGGATCAGCGCGGTGCGCTGGCCCCAGCGCGCAGGCCGCGGCAGCCACTGGAAGGTGAACCAACAACAAAACGAAGACCTTTCTCTCTGTCTCTCTCTCTCAGTGTCCACTCTGCCTGTCAAAAAAAATTAAAAAAAAAAAAAAGGAAGGCCAGTTTTATTTTCTATGTAGAAAACTACAACATGGAAATCATTATTGGCATTTTAGCAAGCTGGGTGAAAAAAAATAAATAGTTGTACATATTTTGGATACTGGGTTACAACAAGTTAACTTTGACTTGAAGAGTATAGCTTCACACAAGGACATCAACGTCCTTCTAAGAATAAAGATTATAGGAGGCACTATCTTCAAAAATGAAAACCCTTCAAAGGGTCTCTCTCCTTAAGACTCTTATATCTTTATTATGCCATCCACTTTCAGATGGATGCTGCAGTCAATTTTCTTGTAGAACTGCTGACAGTGGGACTAAGGTAAAAAAGATGTGAAGATACTTAATGAGCATTCAGAAGTTCTTTGCAATTTCCTGCTTTATTAGACGGCAGTAGGGAAAAATACAATAATCAAGTATGGATACTTAAATGAAAAAACATTAAAAAGCCGGTAGCCTTGGCTTTCTATTAGGTATGCCATGTAATTATCTTTCATTCATTCTTTTCACAGTCTGTGTCCTACATTACTTAATTGCAAACAAAAGAGTAGACTGCTCATGTGTACACTAAGCGCTAAACATCTGAGTGATTGAATGACTCTATTATCAATCCATGTAGAGAAAAAATATTAATGAAGATGATACAAAGAAGGCATAAATAGGACATAACAAAAGGATATACTGACTTCTTAGTAAAACACAATTTAAGAGCAGATCATACAAGAATTAATTTAGATAACTACCGCATTTGGTCTTCCTCATTTTATTCATACTCCAAGTTTTACAAAAGTCTATCACATCAGATTTAAACATCTGCAAAAAATGTTAATGATAAAAAGTCAATTACTATAACATTTTATGTGAAAGGATAGGAGCCCAAGAGTTGCAAATGTGCATTTTCTAAGAAGCTGTCACCTAAGTTGATATGATTGCATCCTCCATTTATAAAAAAAAAGTCTTCTGTTTATGTCTGAAACTTGTAACTATATAGAAAGAAGCACAATTTCCTTATTTTACCTAAGAACTAAATACAAAATTAGCATAAAAACCTAAATATCTGCCTTTAATCAACCATGCATTATTTTCATTCCTTGTTCATGTCAAGGAATATAATCTTTATATTTTAAATATTAAGTATTTAAATTTTAAATGTCTAAAAATTTTTATCAAAAATATAATATTCACAGAGTATCAGCTGAAAGCCACATATTCCATTAATTTTTTTATAGTCTTAAAATTTCTGCCTGGATTCTCTTCAGTCCATCGGAAACCTATATATGTGAAAGAAAGGCTGTAGCAACTTGTAGAGTTACTTCTTTTCCTGAAGTGTGCTTTGAAGTTGACACCACGATATGTTCTATAATAAACATCTCTAATAATTTTGTCATTGCATTTTTGGTTCAGATATTGGTGGGGCCATCAACTTTTACATTACAGACAGTGTCCTTTTATGACACTCATGAAAAAAGCTTTATTTACTTGTTATTTCCAAGAAAAGCTGTTCAGGGGCCACTGTAAATACTTTGACTGTGGTAGTTTAAAACCTGTCTACAAATTCTTTAACACTTCTTCAATCTACTTCCTCTCTCTTGAATAAGGCCCTACTTTAGTGGCTCAGTTTTAGTCAATAGAAAGTGACAGAAGTGATCCTGCGTGATTTTAGAGGCCAAGACAGAAAGACAACGTAATCCTCCTTCTCCCCTCCTACTGCATGCCTTGGAAATCCTTAGCCAACATACTTGTATAAGAAGTTCAGCTATCTGAGGCATACAGACACAGAGAGAAATGCCCAGGAATGCCATGTTACTTGTTACTCTAGTGAGAAAGGCTCCCAAAGGTACCCATGTCCAGATCCTTGGAGTCTCTGAACATATAAGGTTATGAGGCAAGGAGGAATTTAGGCTGCAGAAGGAATTAAGGAGGTCCATCCGCTGAGAGAATTATCCTGAATTATCCAGGTGAGACCACAGCAGTCATGAGAGTCCTTAAAAAGGGGATAGGGAGGAGAGTCAGAGGGAGACACGAGTACTTGAGAATGGTCTGGGAGGCAGCATCCCTGTTTTTGCAGAAGGAGGAAGGGAACATGAGCCAAAGAATGTAAGTAGTCCCCAGAAGCTGAAAAACCCAGAACTTCCGGAAAGGACTACAGATCTGCTAATACCTTGATTTTAGCTTGATAATATCTATGTCAGATTTCTGACCTACAGAACTGTAAAATAATGTCTGTGTTAACTCATTGAGTTTGTGATCATTTGTTACAGCAGAAATAGAAAATTTTATACTCTTATTTTACATCTCCAGGTTTGGGGGAAGAGAGGTGATATATATTCTTCTTGAATTAGCAATTAGAATGGTTAATTCTCAGTTTTGGCCTATAGGAAATTGGAACCAAGTCAGTGACTGATCCTTGACTACTTTACAAGATCTTTTATCACCAACTCGAGGATCCCTTTTTCTTGATGTGTCCCTTTGCTTGTGTTATGCTTATTTTTGTATACTATCTCAAGTCCTTTTGAAACAGGGCTAGACATAAAAAATTAAGATTGGCTGAAACAATAAACAGTCATGCAGTGCACAACAATGTTTGGTCTACAGTGTACTATATGTGATAGCACATACTCCATACCCCTGATGTGTAGTAGGCCCTTCCAGGTAGGAGTGTATAAGTACACCCTATGTTTGTGCAATGATACCACATTTTTTACAATGTATCCTTGTTGCAAAATGACATAGGATACTATATACCATGACATACCAGAAGTAATGGAGCAGAAGGGATGAAAAGCTTCTCTCCCTTGTCTCTAAAATAAACAAAGCAAGCCTCTAAAGCAAATCAATAGAAAAGCCATCAACTGAAGACAGTACCAAAATATATTTAATTTAGTTAAATATTCTCTAAAAATAAGGAAATAAAGTGGTAAGCTTTTATGTTCTTTTATTTAAGAACAAGAAATAAAACTGCTTAACCAAAGTATTAAAAGGTATGTGTGATGCAGGTCCATAAGTATTTTGTTAACTACACACACATGTATAAACACATACTCGCCCAACTGTATATCATATCTGGTTAAAGAAAAGAGTATAGGAAAGAGAACAAAGGAAAACCAGGGGTTGACAGAGAAATACACAGAAATAGTAAAAAAAAAAAAAAAGGAGATATTTGTTTTAAACATTTGGTGTATGCACTTACACAACTCACAATAATGGATTCTTGGGGAGGGCAATGCGGTACAGTGGGCCAAGCCACTGTTGTCACCAGCATCCCATATGAGCACATGGCTGCTTTTCTTCACATCTATTTCCCTGTTAATGCACCTAGGAAAGCAGCAGAAGATGGCCCAAGAACATGGACCCCTGCCACCCATGTCAGAGACCCAGAGAAATTTTAGGTTCCTGGTTCAACCTGGCCCAGCCATGGCCCTTGGGGTCATTTGTGGAGTGAACCAACAAATGGAAGATCTCTATCTATCTGCTGTCTGTCTATCTATCTATCTATATCTCACTCTCCCTCTGTCTCTGTAACTCTTCCCTTCAAATAAATAAAACTTCTTTTAAAAAAAGAATGATGAATCCTCAAAGTGACACAAAGGAGAAAAAAATCAAATACAATGACCCCCCAAAAGCACATTCAGAAAGAAGACATTTTCATGGCGTAACTAACATTCTCAGTCTGTGCCTTTTGGGGATGCTCTGACTGAGGATTTCTGGTATTATACTGCACTGGTATTATTCTGCACATAGGAATGCTATCAACTCCTCAGTAACTGCCCTATAAAGTTGGCAATTCCTGTCTTCCTCAGGATTTCTCGGCTTCAATAATCAAGTCCCCTGAGGGCCGCATATCCTGTGGGACTCCTGAGCCAGAAGTAGGCACAGTAGAAAGTGCCAAATAGAGGCAACTATCTGGTCACTGGAAACCTTCCTGTTACTCCAAGAAATTCTTCCATACTTGCCTGCCCTCCCAGCTGCCACCGGCCTCCAACCATCTGTATGTAGACCATATCCTTGTAACCAGGCTTCTGCCTGAGCTGTCCAGTTGGGCCTGGAGATTGGCCATAAAGCCTTAGCCCACTTGCGGCATGGAAAATTGATTACATGTGTACACCTGTTTCTTCAGTGTATTCAATGCTATTGCCTGGGGTCCTGCATCAAAATATATGTATTCAAAACCATGATATGTAGTGACCTGGTCATAGACTCCTGCACTGATGTCTTCCTGGTCACATTTCTCTGCTCCCAAATTCAATGTTATAATCTGTACTTTGAGACCCCTTATTGAGATCACCAGTCCAGTTATGCTTCCTTAGCTATCATTTGTAAAAAGAAAGGCAGAAGGTTCTCCTCATATGGGATTGGATTATCTGTTTGATAATCAACTGCAAACCAGGAAAAGAAGGAATGGAAATTAGGCTTAAGTCTATTATAACCTCATCTATGTGAGGTCCCTTGATTTAACAAAGTGATGTGTCTGTTGGGAATGACTGTAGAACGAGAAAAAAAATTCTGGAGAAAAAAAAAATTCTTGAGAATTTTGTTTTTTAAATGTTTGTTTATTTGTTTTCATCTACTTGAAGAGAGAGAGAGAGACAGAGAGAGAGAGAGAGAGAGAGAGAGAGAGATCCTTCATCCCCTCTGGATCACTTTCCAATTGCCTGCAACAGCCAGGGTTAGGCTAGGCAGAAGCCAGGAACCTGGAACTCATTCTGGGTCTCCCATGTAGGCTGTAGAGGCCCAAGCACTTGAGCCATCATCACCTGATCTACCAGGGTGTGCAATATCAGGAAGCTGGATCGGGAGCAGAGAAGTTAAAACTTGAACCTGCACTCTGATGTGCGATGCCTGCATCACAAACATTGGCTTAACCCATTGTGCCATAATGCCCACCCCTGAGAATTCTTAAGGTCTTTATCTTACAATTTCTTGTATCTCTAGAAAAGTTGCCATTTAATGCTCATGAGATTTAATGGCTATTGAAGTTATTCTCATCATCATAATAAACAAAACATGGAAACTTATGAAGTAGTGCATAGAATTAAGTAACACTGAGATATTTCCTTTCATTTGAGAAAGCAACATCTCTTATAATCTTGGGTATCAATGGGAATTCCTCATTATCCTTGGAAGAGGTCCACCCTTGGTCAATCAAACATTACATACAAATTCTATATTGTATCAGTAGAGTGCTTCCCAGTTTATAAAGCACCTAGCATTTATCACACAGAATGAAGTCTCTTTCTGCTCATGCTATTTCTATACAAGTACAGAGTATTATTTGTAGATAATGTGCTTCACTGAGCCTGTACTGAATTGCTCACGCAACAGCTGTAAATCAAGATTGACTTTTTGAACCTAACTTTGCATAATTCAACAAGCTACTCAACATCTTCTGCTTAAGCAGGCTTATGACTTATAAGAATCTGCAAGGCTAAATGACTACCCATGGCTGTCTCAAAATGATTAAATAACAAAAAGGCTAGGCATTAACAAATCAGGAATGAGTCACTTGCCGTCTGATTCTTCCCTGATCAAGATGTGACAGGGAAGGTGCCATTTACAAAGAGAAATGTCATGAAATGATTGAATTGTGAATTTCTTCTAGTTCCCAATAACAAGAAAATGACCACAAAAGGAGGTGATAGATGCGAAAAATAACTGCTACTAAGTACTAGTCTTCCAAGAAACAAATCTATTAGTTTTAGTGGTAGATTTAGTCTCTGCTTGGAAGCAATCATTTCTGCAGCTAATGGGCATCCTATTCTTCAGCATTTCATTACATATAAGACTGAGCAGTGGAAATCAGGAATCTGCTAACACATTGTTGCAAGGTACTTCAACACGGCATGGCAATAAAATTTCATCACTATACTGTAGTTTTTGCTCCCTTTTCATCAATGGTATAATCATTTGGAAAGCTGATGATCAGCTCCTTTACAAACCAGATTCCTTCACTGTCTTCTATGTCTTCTACCTTACTTGATCAAGTTCATCCTCCTTCCCTTGCGTATGGTTTTGGGCAGCAGTAATCTGTGTTACCATCTTTTGCCTCAACTTGAGTTGCTCAAAGAAGCAGAGAGAGGTAACTGGAAACTTTCATTGTTTATATCACTCATGCTAGCAAATGATAACTATAATAGGGAGGAGAAGGAAGAGGAGGAGCAAATGCTTACTCAGTTCTTACCACGTGTCACTTGATATTTTTCATCTGGTCACAACAGCCACATGGGTAGGTTATGTTATTTTACTGAGGAAGTCAGGAAGGTCTGAATAATTAAAAAGCAGCCCAGGGTCACAGTAAAGGCTTAAATATGACAGAAAAACCTGAGTACTTAATCATCACAAAATAATTTACAATACTAGTGAAGCTTGAATTCATAGAAAATATTAAAATGTCCATCATATCACTGTCATCATACTGAAGTAATCGTACCATGCTGTTGAAAAGCAGCCCTGTGGCTTCCACAGTTTCATTATCTAGTATTACTATTAAATTATTTCATATGAATGTGCTTGATAACAATCATATTCCAAATTGAAGAGAAACAATAGCTATGTCTATAATTTAAACTGTCTTTAGTGCCCAGCACAGTGCTAATTTCAAAAATGATCAATATATACTGATTGGATCACTCAGGACATGTAATCTTAAACTACCTTAATAGGGCCTTCAAAGGTACCTAAAACCTAATGAGTGCAAAATGTGATTTTTCTGATGGACGAAAGGCAGGGACTGGAGTATAATGGTCCAGACAAGAGGGTGAGAGGTGACGATTATGCTTACGGAGAGCTCAGACAGACAGGCTGAGGGTGGAAAGTAGAGCCCATCAGGTAAGGATGAAACCTAGGGCTGGAGACGCATGCAGAGATACACTCTACTTCATCCTATGTATTTTCAAGGAAAGTTCCAAGTGTTTTCTTTGTGACAAAGAAGAGAACCAGAGATTTCCCTGACTTGAAACATGTAGGGCTCTCCTGAAAATGAAGGAGTTTCAGTAACCTGAAAAGATCAAGAATGCCATTGGCAATAGCAAACTACTCCCTTAATTAAGTACAATGGTTCCGGGAATTTCTACCTCATTCCCATTTATACTTATTCCTGTCTAATTTGTTCTCTTCACTCTGTCTTATCTTTATATATATATATATATATATATATATATATATATATATATATATATATAAAGGTCTACTTGAAAGAGTGACAGAGAGAAGGAAAGACAGAAGAGAGATGTTTCATCTGCTGGTCCACTTCCCAGATGACCACAACAGTCAGATCTGGGCCAGGGCAAGGCTAGACCCAGAAGGCCCATCCAGGACTCCCACATGGATGTCAGGTCCAACTTGTACTGCTTTCACAGGCACATTCACAGGAAGCTGGATCAGAAATGCAGAGTAGCAGGACTCGCACCAGCACTGTGATATAGGCTGCAGGTGTCCTGAGCAGTGCCTTAATCCACTGCATCACAATGCCAGCACATGTCCTCTCCATCTTGATAAACTTTTCTACCATGTATTTAGTTTTTCAGACCAAAACCCAAGGAAATACCTTTGATTTATGTCTTTCCCTCAGCGTCCCTGTTTAATTCTCAGCAAGACTTTTGACTTGTTCTTCAAACCATGTTTGGATTCCATTTCCATTCTAACATCCTGGCCTAAGTTATCATCCTCATCTGATGCCAGGAGTACTATAGTGGCCAACTTCCCACTTCTATTCTTGTCCCCTTCCATTGCAGTCTATTACATACCATTCTCAATGATCATTTAAACCTATATATCAGCTAATGTCACTCATTGCTGCAAGCCTTCCAGTGGCTTCCCATCCCATTTCATAAGACCTATTCTGGGATGGCCCCTGGGTTTTATCTGGTCTGATCTGAGTTCCTTCTCTAGTCTCTTCTCCCTCCATCCTCCACTTCATATCCGAGCTGAGGACCCTTCCTTCCCTTCTTCATATATGCCAAGCTCACTTGCACCCTACTTTCTTGCTGTTCCTTGTGTATACCTTAAACAAATAGATCCCGTGTCTTCACAGGACCACCGCTTTGCATCAGTCAGATCTAGGGCACCTTCCCTGACTACCCAAATTTCACTCACTCATACCTCCACTGGACTTGGGCAGGTTCTATTTTCCTCCTTGGCACTTACCATGCTCATTTATTTATTTTCATTTGTGTGGCTCTCTATGTCCCCTTTCTAACCTCACCTCCTTACACCACAGCTGCATACAAAATCCTGACAGTAGGAACTCGTGCCCATTTATTCACATTGCTTGGAACAATGCTAGTTACAGAGTAAGGGCTAAATAGCTATTTTCAGAATGAATGAACAGAAGAATTACAGTGAAAGTTTAATGTGTTTTAGTCTTTCCTGAAATTTTTGCTTAAGACTCTGCTTTCCAAGTATGTTGAATACAGCTTTTACATTCTCAGATGGTAAGAAAGTATTTGATATTTTTGCCTTATCAAGACAGGAGGACATGGTTTTAATACTGTGGTCACCCTGGTGAGAATCTAACCTCAGAATGACTATGTGAGGATGAAAGAGATAATTGAAAGGGTAGCGAAAAAAAAATTCCATGTTGCCTTTCGAGACAACGCAATAGAATTTTCTATCATGATATATTACTATACACGCCTTCAGTAATAAGGCGATCCTGAGAAAATGTTATTTCAGAATATTACAGCAGTGAAGAGCTCTAACTCTCTTCAGTTTTGCCACAGGGTTTTTAAGATTGCTGTTACTGTGCTTACTTGAAACATAATCACAAATAAGAAGAGTGTGGAAACGGCAGCTATATTAACTTCATCATGTACAGTTAAGTACTCAACACACTTGAAAACACTGCTCCTCTGTTTTCATAGCATGCCACACAGAGAAAAAAGACCTGGAGGAAGGGCCCAGTGGAGACCCAGCTGCAATGAACTTGAACAGGGTAATCAGATGCCCATAGACTGGAAAGGGTAATGAGGCATTGATTGAACACGAGGTTTGCTGGTTCACACTAGATGAATGATCTAGAAATGCTCCAGGCAGCTGGAGAGAAGGCGTGGTTAAATCCAAGAGGTTCATCTTCACATAATGTCCACCTTCCTTAAGGAAACCCTTCCTACTCCCCAGCCATTCTTCTCTACCCACAGGCACTTTTGTCTCAATATGGTAGGTACATAGTAAAGAAAGATTTGAAATTAAGTTCTCTGATGATGCAGTAAGAGAAATTATATAATGCTTTCATTAAAAATATGTGCTCTTCACCCAGGATCAAACAAGATTTTTAAACTTATCATCTCTGCCACTAAACTTTCAGACTGTGGATTCAGAAGATGTTTCACGTTGTCCTCCAAATCTCACTCCATGGATACGGCCCTTGGATCCTGTCATTTTATAAGGCAAGCCTTGACTGCAGAGGCTCTTTCTCAGTACGGAGAAAGTACAGATTCTCCCACTTCATATTTCTTTTTCTAATTAACAATGAAAACAAACACAAAAAGCAAGAGCAAAACATGGCCAAGAGTGTGAGATGACTAAGGATAAAGGCAGGGTACAATGCGACTGTGGATAAAGGCCCCTTCTTCGGCTGAGAATGTGATATTAAGAGGAATGCCATGGTGCACAATTTGGAGGTGAAGACACAGGGTAGGGTAAACAGCTTATGAATCTCAGCACAAGCCCAGGGTACGTTAAACTCTAGGAGGGATTTACACATCTTAGGCAATGGGAAGAATCTGTCGAGTGATTCCACCCATTCTCACCCAGCAGTCATGCAATTGCTTACATCTGACCATTTTTTGCATTCAACCTCCTCTGACAGGGGTAGCAAAGGCGATGGGAAGAAGGAGTTCACTTTCAGACTCATTAGAACTTGCCAAAGCAGTTCAGCTTGTTTCATGGCACCATGTTCCTATTTGTGGAAGTACAGACCCATTTTATACTCTACAACACATCCTGGCAGAAGAGTGTGTGTGTGTGTACTCCCGCAGTAATCAGCCTGTGCTAGATCCTGCTTCACCGAATCTTGTCTCAGTTTCAATTGGGCCAGCAGGAGTGCATACAAAGTACCTGCTGTTTCAGCAAGAAGACCATGAAAGACTTAATGTAGCTTCTGAGAATCATATGGGGTGCGCTTCCATCACCTGGGTGGCCCTCTAGGTCTCTGACCCCCTGACACTTTCCCTCTCCCATCCCTGCTCCTCACCCCCTCCTTCCCAGCACTTACCTAGTAACCTCCTGCTATTCCCAATATCATTGCATTTCTTCCTGGCTACTGAACATCAGATTTTCTCGTTATCATCTGCCAGGGACATGGCACAAGGATTGAACAGGATCTAACATCTTTAAAAAGCAGTGCAGCTTATCAATACAGGATTCAACACTCTTTATAGGGGCACTGATCTATGATCATCATTAGGCTAAGTGCTAGTAGGGGGAAGAAGTATGAAACAATGACCCCAAATAACTCTGGCTGAAGAATCCAATTGGGGAGCAGATGCTTAAAAATAAAAGCAAAACAGTTAAGGGATACACAAAACAACGGACGCTGTGGAGGATGGTGGGACAAGTGCTCTGTGATAGCATTTTCTGAGCCAGGATGGGCAAGAAACATTTTTTTCAACTAAAAATATGTTTTTTATAAATGCCTTTCTCTAAACAAAGCAACAAGAAATCCAAGTCAACTTATTGACACATGACAATCATGGCTCGCACATTTGAATAAGGTTAGCGTGGATGGAGTTTTTGAATAATGAGGAAATTGATTTTTCTAGTGGTCATCTAAGAATATCCTGAAAACGTAATATGGAGTTCCTACGTGAAGATGAGATTTCAGCCACTGCGAATCAAGGTCTGAATGTTAGATCATTTCACACGCAAATCACTTTCCTTGAATCTGTCAGGGAGTGAATATATCACAAGCTTAAGCTTCTAACAGTAGAGATGCTGCAGCTGCCACAGAGGCTTCTGGGCATTTCACTGGGGAACTGACAAATGACAGGGAGGGATTCTTTTATTTGCCCCTGAAAAGCTAAGTTAACATTGCTAAAGCCTTTAAGCAGAAAACAAGGAGGGCTCCCAAAGCTAACGCCTAGAGGTGGAGGAAAGGTCAGAACAGTGGCCTCCTATCTTGGTGCCACCTGAAAATTCCCTGGGGCGCTCTCAAGCTGCTGGATCCTGGGGTATCATCCTTATCAATTCTGATTTAATTGGGCTGGGCTTGGATTAAGACTTTTAGTCTCCTGGATAAGTTTTTAAGAAATTACAGATTACTGTGCTCCTTTCCTAGGTATTACCAATTCAGTTGATTTGAAATGAATTCCAGAAAATCTGGTGTCTCAAGAACTTCTATGTATGCCCAGGTTTTTAAAATCACTAATCTAATGCAAAATTTGTAAAAATACCAATGTCAGTTGGTTACAAAACCATAAAGCTAGTACACAGGGGATCAAAACTAATGTAATGAGATTTCCCATGCTGTGGTACAAGACAAAGGACCTCGAGGACTTCACGATTTCCAGGGCCATGCAGGTTCCCTTCTTGAGCCTTCATTTCTCAATAGGAAACACAGAGAAGATCCATCACTCCCAACTTAAATGGAGGCCACAAATATGTGTCCATCTCCCTTTAGAAAAGCCTGCCCATAACTAAGCAGACAGTAGGATACAACTCAGTGGTTAACTTTACATAAAATGTGAGCATCTCATTGTAATCATTCTATCAATAAAAGAAGGATCCATTTCACTTAAAATAATGTCCTCTAAGTTCATCTAACTTATCGGTGGGGTTTTAAAACTGGGAACTTGTAGAAGTAGAGAGTAACACAGGTAGGTATGGGAGTGGGGCTGAGAGAGGAAAGGGGAAAAGTTGGTCAACAAGAGCAAAGTTACCGTTAGCAGGAGTAAGTTCTGGTATTCTGCACAGCAAGGAGACTATAATTAATACTGTCCCATGTATTTCAATATATCCAAAAGAGAAGATTTTAGTGTTCTTACTGCAAAGAAATGATTTAAGATGATGACTATCCTCATTATTCTGATTTGCTTATTTTACAGTGTATACATGTATAGAAATAGAATGTTGTACTCCATAAATAAATGCACTTATTATTTGTCAATTAAAATGGAAATAAAACTAACAACCAAACCCAGCAAAAGGATCTAGTAGGATGTTAGAAAATCTCCCATGTCGGCCAGAGCCGTGGCCCAATAGGATAATCCTCTGCCTTGTGGCGCCGGCACACCGGGTTCTAGTCCCAGTCTGGGTGCCAGATTCTGTTCTGGTTGCCCCCTTTGCAGGCCAGCTCTCTGCTATGGCCCGGGAGTGCAGTGGAGGATGGCCCAAATGCTTGGGCCCTGCACCCGCATGGGAGACCAGGAGAAGCGCCTGGCTCCTGCCTTGGGATCAGCGCAATGCGCCGGCTGCAGCGGGCCAGCCATGGTGGCCATTGGAGGGTGAACCAATGGCAAAAGGAAGACCTTACCCAGAACAGATGACTGAAAGTCTTCACATAGTTCTTCCCTCAATGTAAAGGAACCCTCAGTTGTATTTTGCTAAAAGGTGAAACAAATCCAGACATTACAAACCATGTGGACAAAACAGTGGCACTACGTAACACCACTACTGGTCCAAAGTCTCCTTTTCTGGAAATAAATGATCAATTCTCACAGATATCACAATGAGATAGCTATTTTAAAAGCTAAAAAATCTTAAATATTTATGCAGTAATGTAAAAGAATTTAGAGTTTCTAATAGCCGTATTTGGTGGCTATTCATTAAAACTACAAGATCAAGGATATTAGGAATAAAGGGGTTTGTCAAGATCTCATGCACCCTCTCAGGCACCCAAGAGAAGGAAAGGGAACTGCTGAAGTCAAGAGATTTCTAATGAGGATCAGCTGATCAAGTTAGACTAATAGTTAAAGGAGCTGAGTTCAAGTTCACTACCTATCTATGTAAACGTGGGCAAATCAAGTAACTTTCCAGGTCTCATTGACCTCATTTGTAATACAAGTGAACTGAACTCATCTTTGAAGTGCTGTCATCAAGTTATGCAAATGTATATTCTTTGTCTAGTAAATGAATAATTAAACAGAACAAATAACCTGAAGTAACTTGATGATCAGGGAATACCTCAGCTGTCAAAGGAAAAGGAAAAAAGCCACAAGATGATATTTTGGGTTACTAGATGGCTTGGTGAAGAAATGAAAAACCTTAGGAAGTACTTATGACTAATATGCTTCTAAGTGATGTTTTAATCACTACCACATCACACGCTGACAGTTTGCTACATGGAGGAAGCCAGACTGATAAAATACTTAGGGGACCAATCATCACTGCTGACATTCATCCCGCATGACAGCGGAAATCGCTACTTTGGAGAGTTATGTTCTGCATAAGCTGTGATAATGCTGCCTTTAAAATGGAAATAAGAACCTAGAGCAATGGCACCCTTTGAGGTTGAGTGCATCTTTCACAAGAGTGGATTATACACTTCTCATCTCCAGCATAGGTAAGGCATTTCATTTTCTCCAGAAACCTACTGTGGGAAACAGCCCATTTTCAGGAATCTTCTGCTCATGACAGTATGGTGGCTGCACAATGCATCCATTGAAGCACCACAAGACAACATGCCATACAATTTACATTGCTTGCCATAATTTGTTTCTAAATCTTCATTTATTTGCAGCTATTGTGACTGGGAAAACTATGATGGTCTCAAGTATCCTCATATTCTTTGGTGGTCTTCTGAAAGAACAGTGGTTGTGATCCTTTTGCTTAATACAAACGGAAGAGATTGTTTTGGTTATGATTAAGTCATGGTTTGAAATTTTTATAATTACACTCATCCATTTAACCATATAGTCAATGCTTATTTTATGCTTCATAATTCTATTTAGAGAACACAAGAGGACATCTATTGTTGAATGAGAGACAAGGGGTTTAAACTTGTGTATTTAAATAAATTACAATTTGGTTTTATTCCATTCATTCCCAGCAGGTTTAATTTAAACACTTTTATCCTTTTCAAGTTTTTCCTGAATGCCTGCTCTGTTGAGCAGGTGAAATCTAATGCCTAATAATGTTCCATCAGAGTCAATGCACAATAGAACACAAAAGAAAATCATGAACTCAATTCAATAACTGAATGCATCTTCAAGTTTCTTAGGTTCTGACAGTGTGGCAACAATTCGAACTCATTAGACGTTTTTGTTCTTCCTCTTCGCAGAACCATGGGTGTAGAGCTCAGTTTTTCTTAAAATGATATAGCAACCTTTTAGTAAGTTGTTAAAATTATATAGCTGTCTTTTAGTAAACTGTTTAAGGAGTCACAGATTGGTAACAAGATTTACAGATGAGATTAAAAATCATAACTAAATATTATGTCTGTTTTATAAGTCTTGATTTCATGTTCAGAATTTGTTGGCAGGTAAATAACCTTTTTTAAAGAACTGGCTGATTTTTCTGGATTATTTTTGTGGCTTACCTGACAAATATTATTATTTTTAACTTTTATTTAATGAATATAAATTTCCAAAGTACAGCTTATGCATTACAATGGCTTCCCCCCCCCCATAACTTCCCTCCCACCTGTAACCCTCCACTTTTCCGCTCCCTCTCCCATTCCATTCACGTCAAGATTCATTTTCAATTCTCTTTATATACAGAAGATCAGTTTAGCATATATTAAGTAAAGATTTCAACAGTTTGCACCCACATAGAAACACAAAGTGAAAAATACTGTTTGAGTACTAGTTATAGTATTAAATCACAATGTACAGCACATTAAGGACAGAGATCCTACATGAGGAGTAAGTGCACAGTGACTCCTGCTGTTGACTTAACAATTGACACTCTTGTTTATGGCCTCAGTAATCACCCTAGGCTCTTGTCATGAGTTGCCAAGGCTATGGAAGCCTTTTGAGTTCACCAACTCTGATCATATTTAGACAAGTTCGTAGTCAAAGTGGAAGTTCTCTCCTCCCTTCAGAGTAAGGTACCTCCTTTTTTGATGACCTATTCTTTCCACTGGGATCTCACTCGTGGAGATCTTTCAGACAAATATTATTTTGAAAGTTTAAGTTCACCACTGATTTTCATCGATGAATTACATTTCATTCAAGAGTTAAGTTTCTTGCAAAAATATTAACATAATGTGGGAAGATTTTATAATTTTCCAACTGACTAGGAATCCTTGACAACCAAATGCTGAACTTAAATTGTAGAATAACTCATTAGGAAATACGAAATAGCAATGTCAAGATTTACAACAAATACAGTGGAAGTGTTTTAAAAATTAACATTAAGCTGCTCTGCCTGGCTTAATTAGCTTTCTTCTTCATTTACAAAGCAGATCTGTCTGGTTTTATGAACTTAGTTTCCAGTCCCCCTTCCTACAAACCTGTTTAATTGTTTAACAGCTGTGTATGCTTTAGAAACAGCAGAATGATTTTCTCCCTTGAAATACTTAATCCTTTCTTGAAATATGATCCTTCTGAACATACACTTATAAGGCAAAGGTTGAGGAGTAATCTTCAAACAGAAAACATGGAAGTTTAGATAACTACTGTCATTGAGTAGACAGGGTATCCATTCCCAAGCCACTAGGAAATCCAAGGACCACAAAAGGTAGAACAAGTTTTTGTTCTTTAAAATTAAATAACATGATAGACAGCTAACATAACATGTAAATAGATAACCCACTAGACAGAAGGATACAAAACACTTTATAACAGAATGTTTGATGAATTTTGTCTAAGACTTTTCCTAGAAGTTACTCTACATATCCAACACCCAAGGAGTATGACAAATAACGTGATGTCAGCTATTCTCATCAGTGACTTTTAAAGTCAGTGTTTTACTACTTTATCATCACACATGCAACTATTTATTTATTAAATAATGATATATTTCTACTATAACATTTCTGAAATGATGACAGGAATCAAAGAGAAGATGGATGGGATGAAACCTTTACTTGCGACAACAAAAGAAGATATTACAAAATTACTTTGGGATTCAGAAGCTAATGTATACAGTTTCATGCCATCCCAACTCCAGTGCTGTTTCCTCCAAGAGCTCTCTTCAGCAGTGCCCACCTGTCCACTGTTCAGGGAAATACTATGTGAATCTTCAGGCCCTTCTGAAAACCAGTTGTTTAACCTAGCCTCACGTAGCCTACTGTGCTGTGTTTGTAGAATGTGCTCAGCTGAAGTGTGTTGGATATGCACATTGGTACGAGAGCAAAACAAGCCTTTTCAAGAAAAGAACTCTAACAGGGACTTTGGCATAGAGTATTCTTGTTCAGAATGTTTGCTTTCCTTTCAAGCAAGAGGCTGATACTTGCCCACTATTGATGTCAGGCTAGGCCATGTGACTTATTTGGACCAATGACGTGTGAGTAGAAACAGTGTCTCTGTGATGCAAGAGCCTTAGATCCAGCTCACGGTTTCACCATGCTTTTCTCCCCTCATCTTCCCTGAGGCTATTATACCCTGTCAATCTGGGAAGTCCCCACATGGAATAGGGAATGGCAAACACAATGCAAGTCTCTAGCAACCACAAACCATTGAGCTGGGGGCAAGTGTGTCATCACAGAATAAGTAAGCCCATGACATGGTGCTCCTTTAAGTGTCTGCAGCGACAAACAAGCAGGTCCTTCTCCCCATTGCTATGCAGGGACAGCCCCTGCAGCCTTTATGCTGCTGGAGAGAGAAAAGGAAGACAGATGGCTGAGACTTGTGTTCTTCATTACTTGCTTTCCTTAACCTTCCGCAACGTGAAAAACTAATGTTCGGCAAATTAGAGAGTTTACATTTTTAAAGATAAAGAGTTGAGATTGATACTAATTGGGCTAACTTTAAAAACTTCCAAAATAAATATAATCATTTCACAGAGTGATATTCAGGATTGAAGTTTTAGAAATATTACATGGAGCTTTTTGCAGACATTAACTTTGACAAATACAATACCCATTGAGCACATGCTCAATTTGCTAGATTTTTAAAGCAGGAATATGCTAGATGCTGGGCTTCCAAAATGAATCATTGCCCCTGACCTCAGGGAGCTCCCAGGAAGGCAGATGTATGTACAACTGGCTCTAACACAATGTGATGCATTTTATACCTACCAGATCAATAAAGTACTACGGAAACAGAGAAATGGACAATTAATTCTGTCAGCGTAAAGATATAGGATCTTCTTAGATGGATAGGGGATAAAGAACCACTTGCCACACCCAAGATAAAATATGAAAACATGTAGAGAAGCACAAAAACAATTTTAAATTTTGAACACTGCAGCTCTGCCACACAGTAAGTCTATCTGGGTGTCTGCATGGATGTAAGCAGGGGTGAATGGGGAGGCAGACGACGGTGGAAAACTACTACTGTCAGTAGGCGATGCCATGACAGAGGAAGCACAGTGGACAAGAGAGGCACAGAATGGATTCCCACCACAGCAGGTGTCAGAAAAAGATGCTTGGACTGATTGAATTTGAGCCGAGTGATTTCACCTGCTTGGACTTTGGTGTGCTCTGATATGAAATGATTCTACCTTCTCATGTGTCAGATCCTAAATCTCAAAGTCTTCAAGTTGGTTGCCACCGCCTCTCAGTTTAACACCACACCCCAACCCCCAAGCCCACTCCATTGTGCCACCTCAGGGTTGCATTTCATTTGGGATGTTTTCTGGGAAAATGTACACAGTGGTGCCTGGTCCCCTGCTCCCTTTGGGAACCTTACTATCACGGGTCGGATTTTGACCACCACTTCCACCCGAATCATTTTTATAGGTGTTTACTTCAATTTTCTTTTTTGTCTGGTAAATATACTTACATATGAGCACAAATAATTGTGTACATGGAATTTACACTTTTTTTTTTACAATATAGCAAAGATTGAAAACCTAAATATAGCTCAGTATAGCTAAAGGCATTGTAGTACACTCAAACACAGAATAACCTGGAACAAATGAAAAAAGCAAAGGCATAGTTGGTAAAGCCACCACCTGCAGTGCTGGCATCCCATATGGGCGTCAGTTCGAGTCCCGGCTACTCCACTTCCGATCCAGCTCCCTTTGGGAAAGCAGTGGGACATGGTCCAAGTCCTTGGGCCCCTGCATCCATGTGGGGGACCTGGAAGAAGCTCCTGGGTCCTGGCTACGGATTGGCCCAGCTCTGGCTGTTGTGGCTATTTGGGGAGTGAACCAGAGCTGGAAGATCTCTCTCTCTCTTTCTCTCTCTCTGCCTCTGCCTCTCAGTAACTCTGCCTTTCAAATAAATAACTAAACCTTTTTAAAAAGCGTAGATTTATAAGTGTACACGCATATACACAAATTCATTGATATGCTTGCATATGGGTAAACCTTCTGTGGAACTGGATAAGATAAAGTGCCAAATCCTGACCATAGCTTCCAACTCAATCATTTTTCTAGGAGTTCACCTCCCACATTGCAATCTAAACTAGTAGTACATATAAGTAAATGAGCGACTTTTGCCTTTAGAGAAGGAAGCTGGAAGGTTGCAAGTGCAAGAGGGGATTTTCACTGCATAACATTTCCCCCATACCAGAACAGGTTCTCAATTTTTAGTGCAAAAACCTGGGGAGAGGAGTTTTCTGAAGACACAGACTGCTGGGCTCCATCCCCAGACTCTGAATCAGAGTGGAGGCGATGTGGGAAAGCTTAGATAGGTAATTTTAAGCTCATGAGCTGGAAGCCACACCTTCTTTGCTCTGTGTTGCCATGTTCATCTACTGGTCACTCAGGAGACCCCCTCCCCAGGAGGTACCTCCTCTTACCCAGGACATGGGGGTGGTACCATGTAAACACTTCCATTTTTCTAAGCTCATAAAAAGCTAGGAAGAACAGAAGTGCTCTCTCTCCTCCTTGGGGACTCAGGACGAGCAGAGCAGGGTATGATAATTCCCTTTCTTTGGCCCCCTTTCCCGAAATAAAGCCCTAATGAGCCTGTGTATTTTCCGTACTTTGTAAATAAAGTTTATCAAAACTGCATGCCGTGTTTGGGCCTGTACTTAGAATTCTTCTCTTGGTAAAAGGCAAGAGACTGGAAAATTAATTTAGGCCCCAAACCAGCCAATAACAGAGGGAGCAACAATCAAGAATTCTCATTTCTAGGCAGCATCCAGGTGAAGCTCATGCTTGGGGCTGGAGATCAGACTTTGAGAAGCCACGTACCCTCCCTGTGGCAGGTATGTTGCTGACAGAACATATGTAGACACAAATATGATCTACAATTAAATACTTCCAGATTTTAACAACTTCGACATATTGAGAAAAACCTGTGAAGTGACTTCCAGGACTTAGAAAATTTCTGTTGAGTCCCATTTCTCTGTATTTGTAAAACCAAAGATTAGCTAACCTTAGTAATTATGACTAATAGAAAAATGTATAGGCTGGCGCCGTGGCTCACTTGGCTAATCCTCCGCCTGCGGCGCTGGTACCCCGGGTTCTAGTCCTGGTTGGGGAGCTGTTCGGTTGCTGGATTCTGTCCCGGTTGCTCCTCTTCCAGTCCAGCTCTCTGCTGTGGCCCAGGAAGGCAGTGGAGGATGGCCCAAGTGCTTGGGCCCTGCACCCGCATGGGAGACCAGGAGGAAGCACCTGGCTCCTGGCTTCGGATCTGCGCAGCGCGCTGGCCACAGCAGCCATTTGGCGGGTGAACCAATAGAAAGGAAGACCTTTCTCTCTGTCTCTCTCTCACTGTCTAACTCTGCCTGTCAAAAAAAATGTATAAAAGTTATGCTAATTATTTCAGTTTCTGAAGTTTTAGTTAATGGATCTGAAAGTATCAAAATATGATTAAGTGACAATAAATTTTCAGACCTTACTTCCTTAAATAATCTATGAGAATGAATAAAACTAAAGGGCTAACCACAAACTGGAGATACGTTTGCTGTAAATATGAGGAGTTAACACAGCATATTAAAACAAATAAGAAAATACAATAGTATCTTTAAAAGTGAGCATTCCTGGAATAAGCAATTCTCAGGAAAGAAAATACATGATTCACAAATGCATACAATATTCACTCTTTATAGCAAAGAAAATAATGCAAACTAAAACAAAAATAGTATTTTTTTCACCTCTCAGATTAGCAAACATTAAAACATTTTTAATACTCATTGCTGGCTCAATACATGGTGAGATTTTCATACATTGCTAGGGGAAGTTTCATTATCATACTCTCCTTGATTTCTTTCCACTTTATTGCTTAGGATGTTGCAAGTTTCAATAATAAAAAAAGTTATTTTTTGAAAGTCAAGTGAGAATATCAGGACTCAGAAACACTATAAAGTTAGGAGTCATTTCAATTTCCATCACGCAGTAAGCATTCTTTTGATTTTAATGATAGTTGTATTAGATTTAGAATTTAGGCTTAATTTACATAATCCCCTAAAGACGGTCCCAGAAACCAATTAAAGGTCACCTTACCTTCCCATCCATATACCAAAAACCAATCTGTTCATTCCATTCCTCTTCTATTATCATATCCCATGGCCTTGTGAAGCTTACTGCTTACTGCATTTCCATCTCGAATAGAAAAATCTTTCAGTTTTGGCCTGCCGTCCTACTCAATTCCACTCCACTATGTATTACTTTCTCCTCTTCATGTTATAGTGAAAGATTAAATAGTCATTTGCTTTTTGATGCTTGTAAAGTGGATATCCAGACTTCAAAAATGCTCTTTGGATGTATCAATACTCCTAGAGATGAAGCAGCGTGGGACACATTATCACTGTCTGCTCTGGGCTGCATCAGAAAATCGGGTATCTTATAATGCTCAGGGAGTTGAATTTATTTGCATAATAAATAACCTAGGAAATCTCTTTGGTTCCCAGGTATCCAATTACAGAGCCCAGAGTTAATGACTTGGTACTCACCATACCACAAATATATAAGTTTCATCACACAATTTACTACACTGAAAAAAAAAAAATTCAACCACTGTCAACCCCCTTAGATAATAAAAAAAATTTAATAATTTCCACTCAAATTCTCATATGAATCAGAACTGTGAGAGTGATCAATGAAAAAGTCTTATAGGTTTGCTAGAGCAAACCGTTCAGACTCTCACGCAGGATTACTTCACAGAAGGAAACTAGAGTGGCACTCTTTTTTTAACAATTTACAATTACTATTTCAGTCAACAAACATTTTCCAACTTTACAAAATGGTAAACATAGCCTTTAGTGTCAAAACGAATATTTCTTGTGCCTAAGACACTATGGTGTGTGTGTATATATATATATATATATATAGAGAGAGAGAGAGAGAGAGAGAGAGGTATCCCTCAAAATAAATTAGAAAATACTTTAATATTTTGCATAACAATGAATAAATTCAGTGAAAGATCAAATTACTTACAAAAATACCATAGGCTATTAAATCTACATTCTCTGCAATATGAATCTGGATTGAGCAAAAATATAAGAGGAGCTATAAATAGCTTGGGACAGTATTTTAAGACAGAATTTTCCAATTGAAGGTCCATTCCTCTTGTATTAAGAAGAAACTATTTCAGCAACAAAATTTAGTGTACTCTTTTATGAACATTGTGGCTATCCTCAGTTAAGGTGCTCTGCAGTGTTCTTGTAATATTAGAGTTCCTCCCATCCACCTCAATGCCAATACATTCATTATCTATGTGTGCCTAAGTCACTTTGCTCAGTATTTTCTCTCCCATTGCCTCTGCCTCAACCAATATAGAACCAATAAATCTATGCCTAATTGTCTTCTATTTAAACTACTGCTCACGGGGCCGGTGTTGTGGTGCAGTGGGTTAAGCCACCACCTGTGATGCCAGTATCCCATATCAGAGTACTGGCTCATATCCTGGCTGCTCCACTTTCAATCCAGCTCCCTGCTAATGCACCTGGGAAAGCAGTAGATGACAGCCCTATGTGGGCAGCCACCTATGTGGGCAGCCAAGATGAAGTTCCTGGTTCTTGGCTCAGCTCTGGCCTTTGTGGCTATTTGGAGAATGAACCAGTGGATGGAAGATCTCTCTCTCTCTCTCTCTCTCTTTCTGGGTCTCTCTCATGCTGCCCTTCAAATAAATACTCAAAAAATAAATAAAATATTGCCCATAACAAGAAATCCTTTTTAAATATTTTCTACTGATTTTGAAGTTAAGGTAATAAAAGTAGATAATACAGACCAAGTATGAGCAAACTATGGCTCATGGGTCAAATCTAGTCCAATATATGTTTTTGTAAATAAAATCTTATGGACATTTGTTTTATTTATTGTGTATAGTTTGCTTTCATGATACAGTATCAGAGTTGAGTAGATTTGACAGAAACACTATGATTTGCAAGGCCTAAACTATACTGCCTGGCTGTAAAGTATGCTGATCTTTGTTATAGAAACAAAAAGGAACACATGTTAGAAGGAAACATAAGTACAATTTTTTGCCAGCACGTAGTGATATGCAAGGGGAAATAGGTCAGGATAGCATTCTAGCACTTGCATGAGGTGTATTAAGAGTGTTGTTGTTCCATTTGTCTATTTTTGCTTTTGTTTCCTGTGCTGTTGGTGTCATATCCATGAAATCATTGCCAAGACCAATGTCATGAAGTGCTCTGCTCCACTATGTTTTCTTCTGTGGCTTTTACATTTTCAGGTTTTACTTTCTTTTCATTAAAAAAAGTAGATTTGTTTTTTGAAAGGCAGAGTGACAGAGAGGGAGAGGGAGGGAGGGAGAAAGAGAGAGAGAGAGAGAGAGAGAGAGAGAGAGAGAGAGAGATGTCTCCCTTCTGTTCGTTTACAACCCAAGTGGCCACAATGGCCAGGACTAGGCCAGGAACTCAAAGATGACCACTATATGGTGAAAATGGAACAGATGACTTATGTGAGAAATACACACATGTGAAAACCATGTGGCGACATCTCAGACCATCTTAAAAGATTTGCTATCATGTTCTAATAAGCCACCATATCCCTCACTGATACGGTGGTTTGATTATATGGATGATGATCTACAGATATTCCAGTCTTCACATCTCCAGTGGATTCCACATGGAAGGTTTGCAGAACGATTCTTGACCTCTCAAAGAAAGTACTGAAACAGCATGGGAAATACTTTATAGCAGAGCACTGTGTCAATGTGATAGAAATCCCGCCACCGTATGAAGCACAGCTCAGGGGTCTATTGTGTATCTTTTGCATCTCTTCAAGTTCGGAACTGCGGATATTTTTCATTGCTTGGAAGAGAGTTAAACCTTGAAGATGAACAGCCCCTAATCATGTGTGACACAAATAGCCTTCCTGACTTTCATATGCTGCACAAGACATATAAATGAGCCTGGAAGTCAAGATGTCAGTTAGATGACATCAGCATTCCACTTTGGAGTACCTGGGTTGGATCACCAGTTCCGACTCCTGATTCCAGCTTCTCATCAATGGAAATCCTGAGAGGCAGTGGTGACAGATCGCATAGTTGGGCTCCTGCCACTGACAAGGGAGATGTGGATTGAGTTCCTGGCTCCCAGTTTTGGCCTCCCAGCCCCTGAAGGTATCTGTGGGGTGAACCAGATGGGCATGCTCTCTCTCAGCCCCCTCCCCGACTCTCTCTCTCTCTCTTTCTTCTTCCCCTTCCCCCTCTTCTCTTTCTCCTTTCTTTCCCTTCCTCTCTCTCAAATAAAAAAATAATTTTAAAAAATCATCCAGCAAGTTCTTTATAGCTTTTTCTTTTGGAATTATTACTTTTAATTTAGAAAGAAAAAAATGTATATTTTCTTTTTTTTAAAGAATTTATTTATTTGAGAGGTAGAGTTACAGACAGTGGGAGGGAGAGACAGGGAGAAAGGTCTTCCTTTCATTGGTTCACTCCCCAAATGGTCGCAATGGCCAGTGCAGTGCTGATCCAAAGCCAGGATCCGGGAACTTCTTCCTAGTCTCTAATGCAGGTGCAGGGGCCCAAGGACTTCGGCCATCTTCTACTGCTTTCCCAGGCCTCTTCAGAGAGCTGGATTGGAAGAGAAGCAACCAGGACTAGAACTGGTGCCCATATGGGATGCCAGCACCGCAGGCAGAGGATTAACCTCCTGTGCCATGGCACTGGCCCCTAAAATGTATATTTTCATGAGCTAAAGTGTTCTGTAGTAAAAAATAGATAATAAATAAAGTGTTCTGTAGGACCAGCTGCAGGACCATTAGACAGCACAGTTATGATTCCTAAATGCACTGACCCCTTAGAATGTGATTTCTGTTACTTTTTAATTCTGAGTGGACTTTTTGTTGTGCCTTTGGTTTTCATAGAACTTCAATACGGATGCTTGAAGGAAGGAACATCGTTTTGTCTTTTTCTGGAGGAAAGTACTTGATGCTGTTTCTTTCCCTCCAAAATTGACTTAAAGTTTGGAACTTATAAAGGACAGTTTTAAAAATGAATAGCAATGTTTTGAGTAAAATTAGTAAAGCAATCAAGAAAATTAAAAAGAAAACTTCAGGAATAAAGATTTAGTCTAGTGTTTGTAACACCTGCATTATACATTGTAAGCGCCTGGGTATGAGTTCAAGCTCTGGCTCCCGCCTTCAGTTTACTGCAAATGTAGACCCTGGGAGGCAGAGTTGATAGCTCAAGTAATTGAACTCATGTGGGAGAGCTGGACTGCTTTCCCAGCTTCAGCATTGGTCCTGGCCCAACTCCTGTTGCTACAAGTATTTGAGAAATGAGCCAGCATACAAGAATGTTCTCTCCATTTCTCTCTCTCCTTCTCAAATAAACAAAATTAAAAAGACAAGAGGGGCAAGATGCTGGTTGGGACACCCACATCCCATATTTGAGTGCCTGGGTTGAAGTCCCTGGTCTACTCCCAATTCCAGCTTCCTGCTACTGTGCACCCTGGGAGGAAGCAGGGGATGGCTCAAGTAGTTGGATCCCTGACACCAATTTGGGTGACCCATATTGAACTTCTGCCTTCTGGCTTTGGCCTGGCTCCGTCCTAGCTGTTGCTGTAATTTGAAGAGTGATTCAGCAAATGGAAGATCTTTCTGTTTGCCATTCTCTCTCCTCTTTTTCTTTCTCTCTCTAACAAAATAAAAAAAAAATTTTCAAAGACATCTGCTACAAAGGTGGACCTCACAGAAGTGTTCTCATACCAAGGTGTTTTTGTTTCTTTCAACTTCAAGGTGCACAAAGTACAGAGCTATATAGTAACCTCTTAGTCCAACAAAATTATTTGAACAATTACAACCTAAAATTAGATCAGCTAAAATGAGCTAGGCATTTGCTCTTGAGAAGCCAAACAATTAACTAATGATAAGAAAAAAATAAAGTAATAATTTTGATAGTATGTTAAAGCTTATGATATATTGGTGCATTTTTGAAAAAAAAATTTGGTCTTCAAGATCAGCCTGAAAATAGAGATAAAAATAAATCAAACTCATAGAGATTGATACATTTGCCAAGGTCACACAACTTAAAAGGAACAACTTACTTCAAGTGCAACACTCCATCAACTGTATCATGCTATCCCTCCTTGTCCTTAGACATCTTAAAGAAACATCCTAAAATGTTTTAAATGAAAATTTAAAAACATTCACAGCTAATTGAATCAATGCCTTGAATACCTTGACTCCCTGCCTGAAACTCTCCCTCTAAACATTTTAAAAGAGCAACAGTGGTCAATGTTAAGTTTAAACAAGGTTAACTAAAATTGCACAAAAATAGAAGAGCTATCTATTCCTTAATTATTAAGTAATTATTCAGGTTGAAATATTCTTGAATCTTTCTGGCATGTTTCTGAGGCTTAGTTAAAAAAAGGTATTTCAAAAGGAAATCTTTTGAGCTTCCTACTGAGATAATTACACTTATATGTCTTTTCAAAATATTTGACAGACTTACATTACTGTTGGCAGAGAAAAAAATAAAAATCAATGTTTAGTTAAAAAAAGTACAAAAGTATTTCTCAGTTTTAAGTCAGTATTTCCATTTTATTTTGTGTTCAGAACTTTGAAAAGTTAGGGTATTAAGAAATGTAGTTGAGCCAGTGGTAGAGAAGGCTGCTACACTGAGGCCTTCACCAGCTCCAGATGTACTATGCTTTCCACTAGCAAATGCCAGGCTCCAGAGGAGCACTTCACACCAACTGCCTGCACTGGGGAAGGGGATGAACTCCTGGCAGAACCCAGGAGTGAAGTCCAAAGCCAGGCCAAGAGAAAAGAAAAGTGTAGTGAAAAGTTAGACGTGTAGACACCATCGGAAACTGAGTTCTGTCTTTCAGAGTGAAGCAAGGAGACATGGATGAAGACAGAGCTGGATCAGATCATCCTGCCAGGTCCCCTACCAGATAACTTTTTGCCTAATTAACCCAGGCCAAGTGTTTCCTACCTGAAGCATCTCAGTTATTTCAGTCCAGGAACTACCTAAAGAGGACATGATGGTACTAGTACTTAGTTTTAGATATGATGATTTTAATATGAACAACACTGAATAATAATAACATTATTCAATATGCATTTTCCTCCTCTTCCCTTTAATTTTGTATAAATGGTTTTGTCTAGATCACATGTCATTGCTACCCAATAATACATCCATAGTATCATTGTATATGACACTCCTAGGACTATTACAGGACCATCATACTAAATAAATCTGGAATTATAACATTTTAAATATCTACCTATGATAGATACATAAGTATATGATGGTTAAATAGGTATCTTAATACAACATACACTTTGAGAAACATAAATCCTTATAGATATATTATAGGTATCTATTTTCCTTTATAAAATAGTCATAGAAGAAAATACAGTAAGTAAATACTTTGTTAATCCTCTCAATCTCCTGCTATGAGACATTGATAAGAAGGATACACACCAGATATATCAGGCTACTTCAAAAGGTTAGAGGGGAAATGGAATTAAAATATGTTTATTTTGGTACATTGAATCCATGATCATTTTTTTTTCATAACACACATTTTCCATGGGCTTTTTGAAGATCCTTCATAAGGATGGTTTTTAAACATTTTTGCAACAAAATAAACTTATCTTTCAATTTTGCTTTTCCATGAACCATTTAAAGTAGTCTTATATGCCTAGGGCTATAAGGAGAACTTTGCCATTTACCCAACATGCTCCAGTCTCATATTGCTTGCATTTTCTATACCGAGCATGCTTTACTTCTGTAATTTAAAAGGAGGTTGTAGGGGCTGGTGTTTGGCCCAGTGGTGAAGCTGTAAGTCAAGACACCCACATCCCGTCTCAGAGTACCTGGATTCAATTCCTGGCTTTGGTTCCTGACTCAAGCTTCCTGCTAAGGCAGACACTATGAGGTGTTTGTGATGGCTCAAGAGGGAGTCCCCAAATGGGGCTGATGTCATTGTAGACTTTTGGGTGGTGATTCAGCGGATGGGAGCTCTCTGCGTTTTCCTTTTCTCTGTCTCTCAATCAATAAAGAAAAGCTTAAAGAGGAAGGCTGTAGATCTCTTCCTCATCTCAAACTTCAACTGGGAAGTTGTCTCCAACACAGCCCAGTTCAACAGGCCAACCAGATGCTCCTCCTCAGCCACAAGGGACTTTAGCACATTCCCACGGGGGCAGTTACCTTGTGCTTTTGTTTGTTTTAAAGATTTATTTATTTATTTGAAAGGAAGAGTTACACAGAGAGAGGAGAGGCAGAGAAAGAGAGGTCTTCCATCCGCCGCAATGGCAGGAGCTGCACTGATCCGAAGCCAGGAGCCAGGAGCTTCTTCCAGGTCTCCCACGCAGGTGCAGGGACCCAAGGACTTTGGCCATCTTGTACTGCTTTCCCAGGCCACAGCAGAGAGCTGGATTGGAAGCAGAGCAGCCGGGACTTGAACTGGCACCCATATGGGATGCCGGAGCTTCAGGCCAGGGCATTAACCCGCTGTGCCACAGTGCCGACCCCCAGTGGCAGTTACCTTGTAAAACTATCTTTGGGGCCAGTGTTGTGGTGAATGGGTTAGGACTCCACCTGAGATGCTGGCATCTCATATGACCATCATTTTGAGTCCCTGCTGTCCACTTCTGATGCAACTTTCTGCTAATGCACCTGGGAAGGCAGTGGAGAATGGCCGAAGCACTCCAGCCCATGCCATCCAAGTGGGAGTCCCAGATGGTGTTCCAGGTTCCTGGCTCAGCC
This sequence comes from Oryctolagus cuniculus, assembly GCF_051225735.1. Taxonomy (NCBI): domain Eukaryota; kingdom Metazoa; phylum Chordata; class Mammalia; order Lagomorpha; family Leporidae; genus Oryctolagus; species Oryctolagus cuniculus. The sequence continues at coordinate 132,680,333 of NC_142869.1, read as the reverse complement.
TGGCCCAGCTCTCACCTTTGCAGCCATTTGAGGAATGACTCAACAGATGAAATTTCTCTCTCTCTCTCTCTCCCCCCCCCCTTCTTTTTAACTCTATCTTTCAAATAAAATAAATATTTTTAAAAATACATATGTGTCTACATTTTAAAAAGGTGATTATATTAAAATAGCCCCACATTAAAAAAAAAGAAGAAAAAGAACTTTACTTCTTGTTGTCTTTGTTGTCAGACCACAAACTCCGTAAGCCCCAGAATTGTTTATGGCTTTTAATATGCACAACCCCAGAACCCTCCTGTGCACAGCACACAGTAAATACTCAAAGCACTCAGTAAATACTGATTCAATCCAACAATGATTACTATTATATGAGAGTTACAAAACACCACTTATGTACCAGCCACTGCATTAACCAATTTATATCCAACCTTTTGTGGAATCTGCTATGGAGTATCATGTAGTCCAATTTCCAATCTCCAGATGAGGAAACTTAGGTTTACAGAATTAGGTAACTTGGCAAAGTAACACAGTAAGTGGAAACTCTGGGATTTGCATCAAGGCAATCTCCATTCATAGCTTGTGTCCATTGCCTTTGCACTATACAGAATGAATGACTGAATGAATGTGTATGCATAAATAATAAGGAAGAACTCTGCTCAAGACACAGGTAGAAATAGTAAATGAAACCAGAGAAACCACTGACAGGGGCGAGGAGAGAACCACAGCAATAGGTGTCACCATTACTGGGAAAAGCAATTCATTTTAAATGGTCTATTGACTTTCAGCACATGTCACACTGTCCTAGATCAGAGTGTACACATTATTTTTGATGTAGTGCCTCCAGAAACCTCCCCACACTGCTAAATAGATTACAGGAATAACTTACTGTTTAAAAAAATCAACACTAATAACAACATTTATTAATCTTGATATAAAAATAAGGTAAACATTTCCATATATAAATTTAAAGGGACTATTTTTCTAAAGATTTGAAAGAAATACCTATTGATAAGACATACAGTCTTTATTGGCAATTCCTTTTTTCTTCCTTGATACAGCAATAGTAAGGTAAATAATCACCTATAACTAGATAAAAGAAAAATATTTCGATAAAGGCTCAGGTTGCCTACCAATCTATAATTCTTTAGTAGAGAAGAATTATAATTTTTTTCACAAAATGGTAAGAATACCCAGAATATATTAATAATTTCTAAAAATGATGTCAGATGAAAACCAATGATTTGAAAGTACCTCTTATATAGTGGTAACTAAATCCTTGGACAGACCCTGCGACACTTTTAATCTCATTACTCAATCTCTAATCTATTAAATACTAGCATTAGTCAGACTCTAAGTATTAAACAGGGATTTTTCCACTTGGAAAAATTCAGAGTTCAAATTAAACCCAGCTAAAGGGCCTCAGAGACTTCTGAAAACTTGGTGCTCAAGTTAGCAACAGCTAGGGGCCAGAGTCTAAATATTCCTTGTCCTCAAAAAGGAACCACCTACCCTGCTCCCATTTGAGAAGTAGAAAATAAGACTATTAGCTTCCATGCTCTGAAACATTTTATTCACGAAACTTTATCAGAGCCTTGGACACAAGTTCCTTCTTGTATGCCCTCCCTTTCAGGACAAAAAGCATCCCTAATCTACCAAAAATGCTATACATTAATGTATGGTCTTCAGGATTGCCATAAAGACGCATCAGGTTTCTCTTATTAACAGTTGCTGCACCAACCAGAAAGAAAGAAGAGATTATTAAACAAGCATCATTTGTAGTTTCATTGTAGAAAACTCAATTTAGTTATTTCTCTTCCTATAAACCTTCATCATTTGCTGGAACAAAATGTGATCCAAGCATCTGTGATAGGCTGATATTGATTTCTGTATCTTCAAAAATACACTTAATATCAACAGGCTTTAAAATACTTCATTTCTGTTGACTCAGTGAATGTGTTCTTGGTTAACACCAGCAAGTTATTTTTAATAACATGGGGCGTTGTGGCATTTTATGAATCTCTCTGGACCTGAAGAGGGATTATCATGAAAATATTTTGCAGTGAGAGAAGTCTCAGGATTCCCTAGCTCAGACTACTCTGCAACATCAGTATGAGTTAAAGAAAGCCTTGCTGTGAGCAAGACACCTTCCTCAGCAGCACCATTGATTTCCTCCTCCCCTGTCTAATTCCTCCCTGCGGCCAAGAAGTGATTCTGTTCCCTGTGAACCTCTTGCAATGCTCCCGAACAAGGGGGACCACAGACTACACAAAACCAAATTATGTGAACTGAATTATCAAGTAGATTCCATTTCACTGGTAGGGCAACCATTTGTTGCAGTTTGTCTTGGCAGTCTCAATTTATGTTGATTTTTCCAATGTAATAATTTAATACCATCCTCTTTTATTCTCAAAGTGTCATAGTTAAGGCAGCAGGTTATATCCTCACTCGCTTCGCTGGAGACTAAAAAGACCTCCACTCACTCTCATCATTGGCTAACCACATGGAGCCCCAGATTCCGGAATTCTCTTAAAGTATATTTTACCAAGTAAGAAAAGAAATGATGTATTTGTGAGTGGGCGAAGATCGGTGAAACAAAAAACACAAGTGTCCCAGTCAGCAATGCAGATGTGGTTGACTCACATTGACGTTCTGCACGTTAGTGCTTTATATCCATTTTCTAAAAGAGTACTTCTGTGTGAGTCATCACAAATTAACAAGAAAAAGCAAATAACTATGAAAAATATTTTGGTGGAACTAATGGGTCTGTCTAAATATTACTTTCATTAGCTTTTTACTGTTCAGTGTTATAGATAAGCAAACTCATTTGAGTCAACACTACGAAAATGACTATATTCCTGGCTAACACATTCAGAAAATCTAGCAATTGCACTGTGACTTTAATCAATGTTGACATTAGGATAGAAAATTCAGACCACCACAAATCTCCTCTAACCTTAGAAATATTTGGCTGAATTCTCTCAACAAGTACTTCAACTCCACTTTGCACCTTGTCAATATAATCATAATGACTATGATTAGAAATCTGACTACTTTTATCTGAGTCACTGAAAATAAGTCAATGCAGTCATCATGCATGTCATAAACATTGACATCTATCTACTTTTACAAGATCCTAGACATTATTTTCTCAAGAGAAAAATACTTTGACTAGTTATTTGATTTGTATGGCCCCTGTTTAGTCTATTCACCACACAGCAGTGTGGAGTGATCCTTTAAACTGCCAATCAGACCAATCAAGCCTTGGTTCAAAGGCCAGCACTGGCTGTCCATCCTATTAAAGTAAATCCTAACTCCTTACTATGGCTCACAAGGATCTGCAAACCTCTTTCCCCAATTTCTCTCCTTTGGCAAGGTCCAGTAATGCTGATTTCTTCTTCTTCTTTTTAAATTTTTATTTGAAAGGCATTGAGACAGAGATACAGACACACAGAGAGATCTTCCATCTGCTGGTTCATTCCCCAAATGCCAGGGGCTGGGCCAGGCCAAAGTCAGGGGTCTAAAACTCAATGTAGGTATCCAAGTGGGTGGCAGGGACCCATGCACTTGAGTTATCACCTGCTGCTTCCCAAGGTACATGTTAGCAGGAAGCTGGATCAGAAGCAGAATATCCAGGATGTGAACCACCACTCTAATATGTAATATGTAATGCAGCAGCGACTTAGCCACTGGGACAAGTGCCTGTCCCTGTGCTGGCTTCTTCCAACTCCAGAAATCACTTACTAAGTATTGATCTCAAGTTTGCACTTGTTGCTTGGGTTTGAACTAGCCTCCCCTGAGATTTTAGAATGGCCCTCTCCCTTTCTCCCATAATTTTCAAGTTTTCTCAATACCCTCTTGTTACAGGTTTTTTCAGTGAACATATTACTTAAAGTAGTGCCCCTACCCCAGGACTGCCCTACCACTTTCAACCTCTTTTCTGACTTCATTTATCTTCATACTATGTCTCACCCATGATATTGCATTATGTGTTTGTTCATTGTTTGCTTGCAACCACTAGCATGCAAGCACTGTGAGGGTAGGAGCATAGCTTCTTTCATTCACTTACATCTTCCTAGCTTCTAGGTCAGTAGATGGATGGTACTAAGGCCTACATGTAAAATTTAACTTTCCCATTGCAGATGACCTTTAAATCAATTTCCTCTGAAAACGTATTTTATTGTATTTCATATACATATGAAACATTTCATACACACAAACACACACATAAAATAGCATACCTTTTGGGAGGGAAATTTGTTAATATATGTTAGAATTAAAAATGGTAACCACATGACAACATCTATTAACCAAACATTTCCACTTGCAGCTATCTATTCTATAAATATAAACACAAAGGTGTATAAAAACGTTTGTATGCAAAGATGTTCATTGTAGCATTTTGAGTTTTACAAGTTTGTGTTATTTAATTAATCTAAAAAAAAACCTGGAGCAGGCAATGGGGTACACTGAATTAAGCTGCCTCTTGGGATACCCAAATCCCATATTGGAATGTTAGTTTTGAGTCCCAGCATCTCCACTTTGATCCAGTTTTCTACTAATGAACACCCTGGGAAGAAGCAGATTATGGCTCAAGTGCTTCAGTCCTTGTCAGTCCTGGATGGAGTTCCTGGTTCCCAGCTTTAGCTTGGACAGCCCCCAGCTGTTATAGGCAGGCATCTGGGGAGTAAATCAGTGGATGGAAGATTCTCTCTCTCCCTCTCCCTTTCAAATAAGTGCATAAATATACACATAAATAAAATCTTATAAAAACATTAAAACGTTTATCTTTCCTCAAAGTATAATATCAAAGCAACTACTAAGGAGAACAGATTATGCTTTTATTGAGTTGAGGTTTCAAAAGCTGACCAAAGTGACTGCTAACTGGAATGGCCCACTCTGGGATATCTCACAGGATCAGCCCTACCAGTCCCTAGCAAAAGCTTCTTTGTAACCACAGGGTACCTAGCCAGGGCAGAGGATACCCATCCTGAAGGCAGTACATCAATGAGTTGGCTGATGGTCTCACATCTGTTAGCTGACCGGTGGTCTCACATCTGTACCTAAAGGACTATACTCAGTTTCCTCGCAGATGGTTTAGATGTGAGGCACACCCAAGGAAGTCAGCAGTTGGCGATGGGGCAAAGGCCACTGAAACACAGGGAAAATCATGTGCGAGTAGTCAGAGGGCGTAAGTGATAGAAACTGGAAATTCTGCTGTGCCACCATCACTGTTCCACACTGAGGTCAGACTGATTCTTGTCTCCTACTGCCATTTCTTCTACAGGCATCTTTTACAATAAATGATATTTAAATTACATTTCACTACATACCTGTTTTTTGTAAGTTAAAGGAGTTTAACTAACAACATTGAGTAAAAGATGAGGATAAGGTGTTTTTTGTTTGGTTTTTTTTTTTTTTTTTACAGGCAGAGTTAGACAGTGAGAGAGAGAGAGACGGAGAGAAAGGTCTTTCTTCCTTTGGTTCACCCCCCAAATGGCCCGAGAATAAGTTTTAACAGGCCCAAATGGACATGGGTGTTTGGTGCAGTTGGGACTCCTGCATCCCACATGAAAGAGCTTGGGATGGAATTCCAGCTCTGCCTCCAGTTCCAGCTTCCTTCTAGTGCACACCTGGGGAAGCAGCAGTTGATGGTTCAAGTAATTGTGTCTCCAATGAGACACCTAGACTGGGTTCTTGGCTCCCAGCTTCAGCTTGGTTCAGTTCTAGCCATTGTGGGCATTTGGGGACTGGCTTATCAGATGGGAGATCTGTCTCTGTAGCTCTCTCTCCTCCTTCATAAATAAATAAACAACCAACAAATAAAAGGCCTAACTACTGAAAAGGTTATGGTTCCTTACTGGTTATCTAATTATGTGTGGTTCAAAATAAAAATACAACTGAGACCTATGGTAAGTGTAACTACATTTAAAAGAGTAAGATTATTTTTTGTTTTGATCATTTTATGAAATGTCAAATTCTTTTCAAGAAAGAAAATGTGGTGATTTGCATGTGCACTTAACTTGCCAATGAGGCAGTCCAGCCACAGCCCAGGTGAAGTGGGCAGTGGTGTCCCCTTCACAGACTGTAGCACCTAGCCTGTCACAAGTGAGGGTACCATTATGCTAATGGCTTCTGGTGGTAGATAGCATATGAGGAGTCTTTAAAGGTTCATGAAAAATGCATATTTTGAAGAAACTATGCTCAGGTTTCAAAAAATTTTGCAGCAAAATAAGCTTACCTTTTCATTCCATTTTTTCCACAAACTTTTTGAAATGCCCTCAGATAATATGTGGTCTACTGGCTCCTTTCAAGGCTTGCTGACTTATTGAATGGAATTTGCATCATATTCACAAAATTTTCCCAATAATAAAAGTACATTTTGGATATTTATGGATGATTATCAAATGCTGCATTTTTAAAAATTCACTGCTCTTCTTATTTTTCTACAGAAATTATAAGGCTTGGATCGCCTCTTGCAAAAAATAATGTCACCAAGTTCTTCGAATTTTGAATGCATATCTTATAGGAAATTAAAACTATACTCTTTCATTCTAATACACTTACTTCTGATTAAAACCACAGCATTATACACACACACATACTCTGCAAAATCCTTACTCTCTTGACAGAATAAAAAATAAAAGACCTCTTACATCTCAAAATATAAACAGTGTAATACAAAATGGGTAAATAATTTGAACAGACATTTCATCCAGGAAGAACTATGAATGTCAAGTAAGCACTCGGACAGACGCTCAGCATCAGTGACTTCCAGAGGAATGCAAATCAAAACACAGTGAGAAACTACTTCACACCCACCAGGGCAGCCATAATCAAAAATATTCACCATGCCAAGTACTGATGTAAAGAAATTAGAGCACTCTTACCTTGCTGGTGAAACATAAAATGATACAGTCACTGTAAAAAAGAGCTTAGCAGTTTCTTAAAAAGTTAAACATAAACTAAGCATAACATTCAGCATCCCTAGGCATGCAACCAATAGAAGTGAGAACATGTTTCCCACTCAAAGGCACAAATGTCTGAGGCATTTCTGCAAGCAAGCATCTAATGTACTGCTCATAATACCCCCAACCTAGAAAAGATTCCAGTGTCCATCAACTTGTGATTGAATAAATGCAATGAGGTTTGTCCTACAATGAAGTGTACTCAGCAATAGAGATGAAACAAGCTTTAGATACATGCTTAATACAGAATATCTTAAAAATCATGATGCTATATGAAAGAAATCAGATACAAATACTACATACTTTATAATTCCATGTAAATAAAATTTTTAGAAAAACATAAAATGGAAACATAAAGCAGATTCATGGTTGCCTGGGAGGGGCTGGAAGTGGGAATAGGAATTAAATGCAAATTGGTAGGAGATAATTTTTAGAGGTAAAAGAAGTGTTCAAAAATTACATAGTGGTGAGGTTTACATACTTAAATGAACTTTTACGGAAACTCACTGGTATCTGTATTTAAAATGAATCGATGGAGCTGTGGCATAGTAGGTTAGTCCTCCACCTGAGGTGCCAACATCCCATATGGGCATTGGATTCTAGTCCTTGTTGCTTTTCTTCTGATCCAGCTCTCTGCTATGGCTTGGGAAAGAGTAGAAGATGGCCCAAGCGCTTGGGCCCCTGCACTCATGTGGAAGACCTGGAGGAAGTTCCTAGATCCTATCTTCTGATGGGCACAGCTCCAGCCGTTGCGGCCATTTGGAGAGTGAACCAGTGGAGGGAAGACCTTTCTGTGCGTCTTTCCCTCTCATTGTCTGTAAATTTACCTGTCTATTAAATAAATAAAATCTTTTTAAAAAATAAAATGAATTGATCATATGATGCTTAAATTATACCTCAATAAAGCTTTTGAAAGAAAAAGAAATCAAAGAAATGCTTATAAATGTTAACCAAAGCATTCCTCAATTCAATGTGATAGTCCACTGATGTCATTCAGGCTACTAAGAAGCAGTCAATCCTGATCTGAAACATCATCAAATTTTCAAATTGTTTGGTCTCAGGACTCCTTAATACTTCTAAAAACAATCAATGATCCCAAAGGACTTTTCTTTATGTGGCTAATTTCCATCAATATTTATCAGAAATTAAAATGGAGAATCTAAGACTTTTCATTGATTAAATTTAAAACAACAACCATAAGCCAATCATGTTAATAAACAGAATATGTCTTTAACAACAACTGTCATCATAAAAATTAAAAGAAAGAAGAAGGGCAGGAGGAAGGAGGGTGAGAGCATAGGCAGGAGGGATGGCAGGGTGAGAAGTATCACTATGCTCCCAAGTCTGTAAACATGAGATACATGGCATTTGTTCACTTTACATAGATGAGAAAAACTGTGTCCCCAAAGAAATGAAAATGTAGTGAGAACTGTGGCATTTTTTACACATCTTTTTAGTACCTGGCATAATAGCATATACATTCTCATAACTGCTCCTGTATTCAATCTGTTGCAATATCACGTATGTGGACAACTCCACCATCCACTCACAACAGTATGAGAGAGAAAAAGGCAAACAACCTCTTGGTACTGTGAGGAAGGTAGTTCTGATCTGACAGAGCCCAGGAGAGGTTGTGGGGGGTCCCTAGGGGTCCTCAAGCGACCCTTTGAGAAATGTCAGTCTAGACCGTGCTGTGAGACTGGCTGAGCTTCATGGTAGTGAGACTGTGTCATCCCGGCTGTCACTAATGTAGACGCTTTGGGAGCCTTTTGGGGAAACAGGATCAAAACACTTCCTGCATATAGTTTGCAAAGCATTTTGCTTGCTGCATTTTTTTAGAGCTGGTTACAATTTATTTAAATGGGATATAGCTCCTTGCAGAATTTCAAGGACTGCTCATGGTTTATCAGCAAATAGAATAAGTAAGACATTACAGTCTATTGTTCAAACGCCAGACTGCTCTACAATGCCATTGTCTCCAGCTTCTATTCTTACTTCTGGTTCAGAAGTTTCTGTCTCACATCCTTCCTAGATTTCCCCATCTCTGTGATTACAAAGGATTTCTCTTAGTTTCTGTATTTGCTTTTAAGACCGTAAAGATGTTCTTAAATTTTTCTAAAATAAAACTAGGCCCTCCCTAGTCTTGAAATAATTGTGCTAATTTTAATATCTGAAAAATAATTATTTACTGATCATGTTAGAATATTTTAATTTTAGTTGAATATTTCTTCTATGCTTTGTAATTAAAGAATAATAATGTGTTCAGTAAATTTATGTCTTACATCCTGAAATGGCTCATGATGCTGAAAACAGGCCAGCTCATTGAAAATATCTTCAAAGGTTTGGCCCTCTTTGTACTTCCCTGGCAACATGATTTAAAACTCAACAAAAATCTGTACATATAAAACTTGACCTCAGAAACCACAGTTTAAGTATTTACCTTATTCAGAAGCAACAGTTTAAGTACTTACCTTATAATATCTCCTTCAAGAGCAATCACTCTCTTAATGATTTTCTGTTCTGGGTTTTTAGGAGACCTAGAATAGTAAGATAAGATTATATAATCAGTTATGTCTCTGTTGATTTAAGTAAGTGACAAGAAATTCTACAACAAAACAGGCTACATTAGAGCCATTACAGAAGGCTTTGCACGAATGACATGTCATCAATCCCACTTAGGTTCCAGTGATACAAAGTTACTATTGAAGGTATTCTCATTGTAAACCTTTAGGATGAAAAAAGACACACTGAAACTATATACACACACACACACACACACACAAATAGGGAGCTATAGAGTTTTATTATTAAGAAATAAGAGTGGGAGAGACGATATGGGGGGGAAGCCATTGTAATCCATAAGCCGTACTTTGGAAATTTATATTCATTAAATAAATGTTAAAAAAAAATAAGGTTTATATTAAATTACTATTGTTATTAAAGATAAGAACTTATAAGAAAGAGGACTCATACATAAAAAAATGACTAGGGGCCGGCGCCGTGGCGCAGTAGGTTAATCCTCCACCTGTGGCACCGGCATCCCATATGGGCTCTGGTTCTAGTCCCGGCTGTTCCTCTTCCAATCCAGCTCTCTGCTATGGCCTGGGAAAGCAGTAGAAGATAGCCCAAGTGCTTGAGCCCCTACACCGATGTGGGAAGACAGGGAAAAAGCTCCTGGCTCCTGGCTTTGGATGGGTGCAGCTCTGGCCATTGCGGCCATTTGGGGAGTGAACCAATGGAAGGAAGAACTTTCTCTCGTCTCTTCCTCTCACTGTCTGTAACTCTACCCCTCAAATAAATAAATAAAATTTTTTTAAAAAAGAAAATGACTAGATATTTAAAATGATAATACATTTAAATTTTTATTTCACTTAAAATGAACAGATGAGTTTGATTTAAACTCTCAGGAAAACACTGAAGACAAAATAGTATGTTTTAAAAAAATTTGGAGAATTTTCTTAAACTACATTTAGGTTCAGCTCTTTGGTGATTATGAAATTCTAAATACTAAAACAGAGCTATGACAATGAAAAGAACCTGACAGGTTCTGAAATACTTCTTGCAGACACTGTTTATTTTAAGCTACCTGATTTTTTTTTAACATTTATTTAATGAATATAAATTTCCAAAGTACAGTTGATGGATTACAGTGGCTTCCCCGCCCCCTTAACTTCCCTCCAACCTGCAACCCTCCCATCTCCGCTCCCTCTCCCATTCCATTCACATCAAGATTCATTTTCAATTATCTTTATATACAGAAGATCAGTTTAGCATATATTAAGTAAAGCTTTCAACAGTTTGCACCCACACAGAAACACAAAGTGTAAAATACTGTTTGAGTACTAGCTATAGCATTAAATCACAATGTACAGCACATTTATGACAGAGATCCTACATGAGGAGTAAGTGCACAGTGACTCCTGTTGTTGACTTAACAAATTGACACTCTCTTGTTTATGGCATCATTAATCACCCAAGGCTCTTGTCATGAGTTGCCAAGCCTAAGGAGGCCTTTTGAGTTCACCGACTCTGATCATATTTAGACAAGGTCCTAGTCAAAGTGGAAGTGCTCTTCTCCCTTCAGAGAAAGGTACCTCCTTCTTTGATGACCTGTTCTTTCCATTGGGATCTCACTCGCAGAGATTTTTTTTTTTCCAGAGTGTCTTAGCTTTCCATGCCTAAAATACTCTCATGGGCTTTTCAGCCGGATCCGAAAGCCTTAAAGGCTGATTCTGAGGCCAGAGTGCTGTTTAGGAGATCTGCCATTCTATGAGTCTGCTGTGTATCTTGCTTCCCATGTTGGATCGTTTTTTCCCTTTTTAATTCTATAGGTTAGTATTTTCAGACACTAGTCTTGTTTACATGATCCCTTTTACTCTTAGTCCTATCATTATGATCAATTGTGAACTGAAACTGATCACCTAGACTAGTGAGATGGCATTGGTACATGCCACCTTGATGGGATTGAATTGGAATCCCCTGGCACATTTCTAACTCTACCATTTGGGGCAAGTCCGATTGAGCATGTTCCAAACTGTACATCTCCTCCCTCTCTTATTCCCACTCTTATATTTAATAGGGATCACTTTTTAGTTAAGTTTCAACACTTAAGAATAATTGTGTATTAATTACAGAATTCAACCAATAGTATTAAGTAGAATATAGTTAAAAGTTTACTGGAAGAACAATTGTTTACTCTAAATAAACTCTTGCCTCTCCTGGAATACACAGCCTGTGTGGTTCCTTCCCATAATGTAATGGGCTTTACTATGGGGTCAAGAACATATGGACAAGTGATGATACATCACTTCTGATCTGACACTTCCACCTTGGGCTCTTCCTCCTCTCACATCCTGCCAGTCCCTCATTCACTCTCCTCCTTGTTTCTCTTCCCCTCTTTTCCTCTCAGACCCGTCTCCTGGATTACTCCCTCTGTGGGGAGCTAGAATCTCTCCCAGGTAGGAATTAAGGCTTGCTAACAGTCTGGGGAGACCCTCCGAAGCAGATCCTCGACTTAGTTAGGTTTTTATATGCTAGTTCAGGCCAGCAGCTTACTGGCAACCTCATGAAGCACCATGAACCCAACCAACCAGCTGAGTTGCTTCTGGCTTCCTGGACCTGAAGAAATGTGTGAGGTCATAAATGTACTAGATAGCAGGGTAATTTGTAATGCAGCAACAGTAGATCTCTAGTAATATGGCTTATTTCCTGCCTATAGCATTTTAAGTATTTTGAGTTAACAGACTTGTTTCAAGGACCATCTCATACATCATATAAATGATCATTTAATACATATCTGAAAATTATGGATGGATAAGAATATTTTCAATTCAAGTCACATTTTGAACTGAACTACTTTTTTAAAGGGAATGTAAATGCACAAAATGGAAAAGATCAAATATATTCAAAACATAAACTTCATCAAAGAAAATATGCAGTTTCCATAAGATTTATAATTTACAGGACATTTTACAGAGAAAATGAAATTTTATAAAGTAGTTGCACCTACATGTGACAATAAGTTTTACCATTTTTCACTAACTTCATTATGAGTATGCTTTACTTTAAAATGAAATTGAATCAGAGTTTTGACTGGCCTCTGCCTTCATTAAATTATGTAAACATTACATTTCTATAATTTTATTTTCATTAATATATAGCTATAATTAGAAGGGCTCTGGTTACATGCAATCTAACGGAATTTGGGTCCTCTGTACTGGGCCACTTACAGATATTTTAGAAGATGCCCCCCCACAATTCTGTCTATGAAATTACTGGAAATATGTAAAACAATATGCAGTCTCAGCAGTCACCAAGGAATTGCATCTTAAAACAATGGGATGTTACAACTTCTTTATACCATACTGACAGAGATGTACTAATACAAATAAAATGCTGTTGGGCATTGCCTAAAACCTCCATTACAATATGGCGCCTGGCGGATGTTCGAGGGGCATGTCTGTGGCTGCCAGGGTTAAGCTACCGATGGGGACAGGTCTGCTTTGGTTCCGGACACGTGGACAGTGCGTGATCCCTATACTTTACTTAAGGTGCCCCTGTGCGTGGTCCACCCATGCCTGTATGACCTTTTCTCTGACTGGCTCCCCTACTGCACATGTCCTTCGTAAGCTTTATAAGCCTGTACGCTTCCTCAATAAAGCGGTTCCTGCTTCGACAGAACTCACGGGTGCTTGTGGTGTGTTCATCACCCGTCGACCTTACCCTTCCCGTTCGCCTTGTTGGGGAGTGTCTGTACTGGCCCGTGCTGGTCAGGAGCCAGCCTCGGACTTGAGACTCCGACAAAATGCTGCTAAGGGTTTGTTTGCATTCTACATAAACTGTGGGGTTATGTAACATACCTTTCTGCTAGGTAGTCTCAACATTCCATTAATGTGACAATTACACTTCTAGGAAATTATACTAACGAAGTGACTATGAATGTATGTAACATTTTAGCTACATGGACATTTAAGACAGTGTTGTCTATTTTAAAAATAAGAAAAAAACATTTAATAAGAGGAGAGTGGTTAAATAAATGATGGTCTTTCCACATAATAAAATACTTAAGAGTCACAAAAGACGATGTTCTATAAGAATATTTAATGATAGGGAAATATCAACAGAATATGTGGATTGAACACGTAAGTCGGAAAGTACTATTTGTACCTTGACTTCACATCCATAATTTAGAAAGAAAAACGCACATCCAATTTTACTGGGGAGGGTTCAGGAAGAATTTACAATAGAAGGGAAATAAATTCTCTGTCTTAAAAGCTTTCATGGCTAGATTTTAGTCCAGATTACTGGGATGCCTATTATCCAAAGACAACTGTGTGAGTCAGATGATATTACTTGAGAAGAAATGCTACGAAGCAAGGCTTGGACCTGAATTAATAACCAAGTTTCCACCTAATAGTGAGTTGAGGTTAACATTAATGAAATAATATGGAAAGCAATTGCTATTAGCCCTAAAAAAATTTATGCCAACAATCTTTAAGCTTTTCAGATGCTAGAAAAGTATTTTATGTTTAAAATAATCTATTATTTAAGATCAGGAGGCAAAATAGAATATGCAAAGTGAGCTATCTATATAATTAAAGTCTTATGAATTACTACTTCAAACATATCTGTAAATTTTAATGTAGTATTAAACTCATGAATATAATCAAATAATTCAAAAACTTTAAAAAGCTATTACTAACATTAATTCCATTACTACTTAAAATCTATATCTGTATTTTAATCATTAGGCTGTTGAATGCATTACTTTGATGTAAGTAGAAGTACTAGCAGAGTTATTACAGATTTACATCATGGAAGTTATTAAATTTCCCTTTGTTTTAAATTTCTTGGCCACTTACCCATCTTCGAGAAAATGTGAAGAATAAAAAGTGAAGGATTATGCCTTACTTTAGGAACGCAATGTAATACTGCCCAATAAATATTCAAATTTGCATTTAAATTTGTAGTTCTAGCGTTTTTCACAAAAAGCAATGTTTAAACAACATTTATTTCTGGATTGTAAATATTCTGTTCCAGGCTTATGATTGAACTAGGTAAGATTTCTTCAGAGGCCTGGACAGGAAGCCTAGATTTGTGTCTAGACTGCATGAGTCCCAGCAGACCTGCTTGATATAGCAGTGTGTCTCCAGGTAGAAAGTTTGTGAGACAGGAAGCAGAATCGTGTGTGTCGCTCCCCGTCTTCGTGGAGGAACGACACAGGACCCTGCGCTGTTCTTTTGTCTGCTCAGCCCTCCCCGGGTTTGCTGCTGGTTCTTCCCGGGTTGGCTGCTGGTCCTTCCCGGGTTGGCTACCATCCCTTCCACCTCCGTGGAAGGGCGGTTCCCCCTGCCACTTTCCCCACTTCCGCGGGGGAGCGGCACACCGCCGGCCGGCTCTCTCGGGGGCTGCACAGGTGTTCCCCTTAGATGTTCCTGGTGCATGTTGTCTCTCTCCTCCTTTATAGTCCTCTTCCACCAATCCCAACTCTGCTACCCACACGCCGAGTACGCTGCCCTCCTCCAATCAGGAGCAGGTCCTGCTGTTTATTAGTTGAACTGGAGGCAGCTGTGTAGAAGCTGTTTCCCTTCTCAGCGCCATATTGTGGGAAAGCAGATGCATAGAATAAGTCTTAATTCCAGTAACTTAGTCTAGTCCGAGTTGCTCCCAGTTGCTCCCCACAGTGTGTAGCCATGATATGATTTCCATATTTTTCTTTTGAATTTTGTTCCATATTTTCATGTAAATATTGTCATTTTTATCTGTGACAAGCCAGATGGAGCAATGCATTAAGTCTCATAAACTCTAACTGATTTCGTGTTATTTTGTGTTCCCAAGGGTCACAATTTTGACCCTTCTGTGGCACTGGGAGGGTACTTTGGGGTACTCAAAGGAGGCCCTTTGAGCCTTGCGGGGATGGAGAGATCAGCGCATGTCCCATTCTCTCTGTTCTTGACCCCACCCCAACACTGATGTCACATAAGATACCTTAAGTGTCTAGGCACTGCCACTCTTTTCCCACTTTTCCGAAACCTCCCTTTGCAAATTAGGTAGATTTCTATGTTTTATGGTTCAGGACTGGCTCTGATTATCAGAGAATTTATCTCAGGATTAAAAATCACCTTAGCCACAGACTGCTAGAAACATTAAGCCTTCAAAAGTAGCACCACTAGTTGCACTGTATGTAACCCAATGAAGTCTAAATCTTAGCATGTCATCAATGAAGTAAAATTAAAAACCAGTAATTATAGGGTGCCTTACATTAGACAGGCTGTTTTCTCTGTCCAAATGGATGATGATGCATTAAGCCATATAAATATATATCATAGTAATTATTAAAATTTAAAGTTTTGTATTTTTTGTCAGCAAAATACAAAGTAGAATGAAAAGTCCTATATAACTTCATAAAAATCCTACATAACCTTTAAACTCAAGGCAGTTATAAAAATTCATATGGAGCCAGTGCTGTGGCATAGCCACATTGTAGACAATGGGTTAATTGTCTACTTGCTGACCACAAATGCATGGATGGCGGTGAAATGGGAAAGGAGTCTGCTGCTGACTGTTCCAGGTGTATCTGCCGTGAGCTGCCGACTGCAGGCAAGCTTCATAAGCAATCTGTGGGTCATTTTCAGGGAGAGTTTAGGTCAGAGATCCTAACAGGAGGGAAGTTCAAAATGTTTATGGAAAAAGCCAAGTTTATTTTGGCTCATGAATGGTTTGAAACCCACACACAATTTTTTCAAAATATGCATTTCCATACATTTTTGAAGACTGTTGTAGGTCTCAAGATCAAAAATGGGCATGAAGCCAGAAAATCCAATTTGGATGAAGAATATTTTGTTCGATCCCTGCATTGTTTTTATTGTTGTTGTTGATGATGCAGTTTTAAAGTCTTAGCCTGGGAATGGACATTTGGTACAAAAATTAAGATACTCCATGGGATGCCTGCATGGGACTGCCTGAGTCTCAGCTCTGCTTCCAATTCCAGCTTCTTGATAATTTTCACCCGGGAAGGCCTCAGGTGATGGCTCCAGTTTTGGGGCCCTTGCGATCCACTTGACAGAACCAGATGGAGTCCTGAGATCTTGGCTTCATTTGAATTCTCCCCCAGCTTTTGAGGGAGTGAATCAACAGGTGGGAGATCTCTGCTTAAGTCTGTCTTTCTCTGTGTACGTCTCTCTTTCTCTCTCTGATTTTCAAACAAAAAAAATGAATAAATAAAATAAAGAACTGTGGAGCTGCCTTAGCAAACAGAGATTTCACATAAAAATCAGTTTCCTGTTCCTCTTTAAAAGAAAACAGGGAGATCTGGCAACCCTGGGACTTAGTTCTGGAATGAAAAAACCACTGGAGCTGAGAAGCAGACTGCGGATTTGCCACTGTCCTGTCAGCTTCACAAATGTCTAGTGCCGGAGAGCATGGGAGTTTGGGGGCCTCTAGACAGGGTGTTACAGAATTTCTCCTACCACACAGCTAGTAAGAAAACATCTGGAAAAGCTCGGGCACAGGTTCTTTCACAAAGAACATATTCAGTACACTTTAGTCCTAATATTCATGAAGGAGGTCAATTAAGTGGGCGTAAACCATTGTGAACACTCCTATTTTAGACTTACATAGATTGCATTTTTTTTGGGAAAAAAAGCTCTTATACAAATAAAAGGTGCTTTCAGCTTCTGTTGCAACAGAGGACAATGGAAAGAATTGTCAAGATTTAGCCAAGTTTTATGACATTAACTAAAGAAACATCAAACAGTATAATGGTGTTCACACTGAAAAGTCACAGGTTAGTTGTAGATTAGATGAGAATTGCTGCAAAATTGAGACAAAACGAGTAACTTTCAGTGTCAGGTTCTGTGCATTTGCTGCACTATCAGCAGTGGGAACTTCATGCATGCAGTCCCATTTTTTAATGATTCATTTTCTCAACTGAGGACAGTTTTATTAAGTAGGATTGTCAAAACTGTTTATTTAAGTCAGCATTTCAGCTATATTTTTCCTCTTGCTGACTTCTCTCTGAATCATGGGAATCTTTTAAACAAAGTAAACTACAGACTTTTGTGGAGTTTATAACTCCAGATGTGCTTCCAGAAAATGATACGTGAGTGTGAATATTCAATCTCTAACGATCACTTTCACACTGCTATCTCAGAAGCTGTCCTAATCCAAAGGCCTCATTATCAGCAAAGTGACTTCCAGATGGGGTGACAAGAGCCCAGGCTAATGTTCCAAATTTGTCTTCTGTAGTATTTTAGTTTCTAGAATGGGAAGGGGAAAGCCCAAGAAAGGGATCATCATGTGGGACAGCTGGTTGTGATTGAGTAGAAAACTTCAATGAGAACAGAGAAGAATTTTAAGCACTGGGGAATATGTTGTCTCATTTTGAGGTGTAGTGATGGAATAGCAAATAGCTTCTCTACCTGGTTGTACTCTCAAAGTGTACCCTATCTGAATCAGGCTTCAAAGGCGGTAACAAGAGACTCTTCCAGGGCATCTACGAGCTTGAAGTTAGGTTTCTAAGGCTCTAAGAGTTTTGGCAGCAGGAACAATTTTGTGTTTCAGATTTGTCAACAATCCCTTACTCAAGGAAATGAATTTTAATAGCATTGATGAAACAATAAGGGCATGAGCTTTAAAGAATTAAATGTAAGAACTGTTTCACTATCTATGATTAGCAGAAAATAAATAAGCAACTAGTGACAACTGGTTTATTAATAAATCATTCTTAATTATGTAAAATCAATTAGATGTGTAGTATGACTTTTTTAATTAAAAAAGCTGCAAATGTTTTATAATTGATATCTTTGATTCTAAAAATTCAGTGTATTCATTTAACTGAAAATTATAAGGGCCGGCGCCACGGCTCACTAGGCTAATCCTCTGCCTGCGGCGCCGGCACACCGGGTTCTAGTCCCGGTTGGGGCGCCGGATTCTGTCCTGGTTGCTCCTCTTCCAGGCCAACTCTCTGCTGTGGCCCAGGAAGGCAGTGGAGGATGGCCCAAGTGCACCCGCATGGGAGACCAGGAGAAGCACCTGGCTCCTGGCTTCGGATGGGTGCAGTGCACTGGCTATAGCGGCCATTTGGGTGGTGAACCAACGGCAAAGGAAGACCTTTCTCTCTGTCTGTCTCTGTCTAACTCTGCCTATCAAAAAAAAAAAAAAAAAAAAAAAAGAAAGAAAGAAAATTATAAGGAATTTACTGTATTTACTATAATCATAACAATGAGTTAATATCCACCACTGTTTATGAAATTGGGTATTTCAAAACATAAAACAGTACAATTATTAGACATTAAATAGAATTACATCTCAATGTCTACATAAGTTGTAAGTAATGTATCTGCATAGCAAACAGATGCATCTATAATATGTATATGTACATGTGAGTATTCTACCAAGCAACATGGAATCATGATGTTTAAAGGAACTCCTTTGACCTATAAAGAAACTTCTGATCACGAAAATTACATTCTTTTATTTGTTGTATAAATCTGGGTTTGCAACATATTGAATATGCTTAAAATTTAATGTACCTGTGGAATTAGAGGGGATTAATAATTAACCTAAGTTTTAAATATGATTTTTCTTTTACTATAGATGCCACAGAAGCACCACTACTCTGTTCCCAAAGTTGGATGTGCACTGAGAGGCACTCGGTTTTCCTCTAAGTCAGGTTAGGCTTCAGTCACCTATCCACACTGTGTCACTGAGTGTGCTGTGGAAGAGGCTACCATTTAACGCCACAGAATAGTGCAAAATCAACTGGGCTCCAAAGGAATACAACCATCAACGCAGCCTCATAGTCCTAAAGTTCAATTAAGCCAACCAGTTTTAGGCTTTTTAACTTCAATCATATTGAGAAACAGTGTCACATAATTTCGGTAGGCTTGATACCACAAAACACTCCAGAAGAGCAAGCTGTTTATATTTGCTATATCAAGCCATATCTATATCAACCAATATGGTGCAGAGAAAGCAGACCAGCTGAAATGCAAAATAGTAGCGTGCAAGAGCTAAAGCTGGGCCTTTTAGTCGATGCTCATTATGTCTGTAGTATCTGCAGTCACCTGCAGAATGCTTCTAGAAGAATGACAGAAGGGCCAGCTCATCCCTACCACAGCTCACTGTTAGTTTCCCATGATGTTGGTCATACTGTGGGATGCGAAATGCCAAGCCAAAATCAGAGTTCATCTCGGGAAAAGAAGAGAATAAAGGTAGTCTTAACCATTTTACCATGAGTCAACATTTAAATTCTATCCACTTTTATCACCCATAATTAATTTCTAAGCAGGAAAATATCAGAAAAACTGTAGAACCTTTACCATTATCAATATAAAAACAAATCATTTAACTGTGGTGAACTAAGCTTTGGAAAATTGCATTAACTGTTCCCAGCAAGTGTTTGGTATATACAAGTTCATAAGGGCCTATCAGAGCTGTGCACTCCAAACAGTGTAACTTTCTGTGGTCACATAAAAATGCCAAGTGTGCACTGTTCCCCAGAGCTTTTGTTCCATGACTTTAGTTACCACATGACATTTTCGGGGTCAGATAGTGATGAATCAGATGGGAATGGGCACATTTTAATGGTTGCCAGCATTGGAGGGCATTGGTGGGGGAGACCCTTACAACTGAGAATGAGGCAGGCCAACACTCTTCTCTAGGGTTTCCCACAAGGACAGTGGTCAACTGAGGAGTAAGGTCCCTTCCTTGATGTTATCCAGCTAAGCTCAAGAATCATTAACAGACTTAATTTGTCTTGAAGTGCCACAGGAATCTGTTAATTTGACCCTAAAATGAAAAGAATAAGATTTTTCTTGCAACAGGAAACTTACATTCAGTTATATATTTTTGCATATCTGATTTCTATTAGAATTTGTGACCATTCCATTTCTTTATTCCATTGCATATATCTGTGGATTAATGTATTCTCTTCTGACTATAGTGGCATGCATTATTAATGCTTGAACTGTGCTGCTGGATTCAACATTTTTTAGTTAAATTGAGTTAGGTATGTGTGTAGAGAGAGATGAGATCCCATATAAGCATTGATACTCTTCTAGTTTCTCCAAAATGCTTACTCTCCTGGAGAATGTTGGCAGGGTGAGATGAAAAGAGAAGTGAAATATGAAGTACCCTGACTCATTTCTGCTATAACCTTGTTGAACTTATTAATTTTTAAAATACAATACTACTGCTTTGTGGAAGAGTTCTCAGATAGGCTCCAATAACTATACACAATTTGCTCCTTGTAAATGTCAACTTCATGTCCTCAACAGCAGACTGAACAGTATCAGCAAACAGTCTTCAGACAAAAATACAAGAGACTTGGGATTTTACAAAATCAACTGCAACTGGTCACCCCCGAAAACAGCATTATCATTTATTTGCTCCACTTGAAGTCACTGATATAGCTCTAGTTGCTAAGTTAACAGAAACTTGTACTATGTTTTCATTTTGTTGTTTAAATGGCAATATATGGTTACCATGATTTGTCTATTGATGATTTAAATGAAATAATGCTAAGAGTAACTGTTTTGCTCCTTAACAGTATGCATATGGTTTTAGATCTTTCACTATTACTTTTTCCTCTCTGTTTCATGAATTATATAGAGTTATAGAGAGGGGAAAAGAGTGTGGCATCTGAGATGCTAGAGAGAAGGGCTAAATCTGGAAAAAGGATTTAGTAGCTGAGAGCAGAACCTTTAGGTGAAAAGAGGCGTGTTGAAACTGGCAAACTATTAGGTGATGGGGTTAAAAGGAAATGGGAACATATGATACTATGACTATGTTCCTAAATCTGTGTATATGAAATACATTAAACTTGTGTAACTTAAATAAAATTTTTTAAAAAAGAATCAACCAGTGTGTGCATCATCCGATGAATTGATAATGTGGTATATGTACACAATGAAATATTGTTCAGCTATAAAAAAAGAATGAAAGTCTAAATTTGTGGCAAAATGGACACAACTGGAGGACATCATGTTGCATGAAATAAGCTAAGCTGGACCTAGAAAGACAAACACCACATGTTGTCCCTTATATATGGGAGCTAAAATTAAAAAAAAAAAAAAAGAAAGAAATGTCTGTGTGTATCACTATTGCTGGCAATATAGTCTTGTGAAACTGTTTCATACCTCTGTCAAACCAGTGGTTAAGAATGTTATACTAGTAGGGCCAGCACTGTGGTGTGGTGGGTAAAAGTCACTGTCTGCAGTGCCTGCATCCCATATGGGCACTGGTCTGAGTCCCAGCTGCTCCACTTCTGATCCTGCTCCTTGCTATGGCCTGAGAAAGCAGAAGATAGCCCAAGTCCATGCACCCCTTGCACCCACGTGGGGAGACGTGGAAGAGGTACCTGGATCCTGGCTTTGGATCGGCCCAGCTCTGGCTGTTGTGGCCATTTGGGGAGTGAACCAGCGGATGGAAGAATTCTCATTCTCACTCTCTTTGCCTCTGCCTCTCTTGAACTCTCTGCCTTTTCAATAAATAAATAAATTTTTAAAAAGAATGTTATACTAGTATAGTTTTAATCATCTGTGATTACTTTAAAATTTACTATATATTGGTGAAATGGTCATTTTTACATTCAATTATTGCTTATAACAGTGTCTGTATTCCCACTTAACTAGTGTCTTCTTGCTTTGTACTAGCTAAATTTCTTATTCAGCGAAGTATTAAGCCTTTTTACTGTAATGTAATTTTAAAATATGTTATCACAAAAGCAAAAAACAAAGAAAGGGAGAAGGAAGGTGGGTGGGAGGGAAAAAGGGGGAAGGAGAGAGGAAGGGAATAGTATTATGTTCTTAGAATTGTATCTACATGTACAATTTGGCACATGCTCAATCGGACTTACCCCTAATGGTAGAGCTAGAAATGTGCCAGAGGATTCCAATTTAATCCCATCAAGGTGGCATGTCCAATGCCATCTCACTAGTTAAAGTGATCAGTTTCAGTTCATAATTGATCATAATGATAGGACTCAGCATCAAAGGGATCACATAAACAAGACTAGTGTCTGCTAATACTAACTGATAGAATTAAAAAGAGAGAAAACGATCCAACATGGCAAGCAAGTTACACAGCAGACTCATAGAGTGGTAGATGTCCTAAACAGCACTCTGGCCTCAGAATCAGACTTTAAGGCATTCTGGTCCAGCTAAAAAGCCCATGAAAACATTTCAGGCATGGAAAGCCAAGACACTGTGATTTAAAAAAAAAAATGACCTAAATGAAAGATCTCTGTGAGTGAGATCCCAGTGCAAAGAACGGGCCATCAAAGAAGGAGGTACCTTTCTCTGAAGGGAGGAGAGAACTTCCACTTTGACTATGGCCATGTCTAAATAAGATCAGAGTTGGTGAACTCAAAAGGCTTCCATAACCTTGGCAGCTCATGACAAGAGCCTAGGGTGATTACTGACGTCATAAACAAGAGTGTCAATTGTTAAGTCAACAACAGGAGTCACTGTGCACTTACTCCCCATGTAGGATCTCTGTCCTTAATATGTTGTACTATCTTAATTAATGGTAAAACTACTACTAAAACAGTGCTGTATACTTTGTGTGTCTGTGTGAGTGCAAACTGTTGAAATCTTTACTTAGTATATACTAAGTAGATCTTCTGTATATAAAGACAATTGAAAAATGAATCTTGATGAAGAATGGGATGGGAGAGGGAGTGGGAGATGAGATGGTTGCAGGTGGGAGAGAGGTTATTGGGGGGAAAAACCGCTATAATCCAAAAGTTTTACTTTGGAAATTTATATTTATTATATAAAAGTTTAAAAAATCATAAGAAAAGAATTTTATCTACAAACCACATTGAATCTGTTAAAAACTAATTAAAAATTAAAATAAAACATTTAAAAAAATAGAGAGAAATGGGAGAGACCATAAAGGAGTTAGGGGGAACAAGAGAAGAAATTCGGGAGAGCATTATTTCCAAAGAACAACAGAAGTTATGTCATTAGAGTAAAGCAAGCCAGCCAAAGTACAGAACTGTGACTAGAGAAACAAACTGCTAGGTGAGCAAAAAGATAGCATGGGGCCCAGGGTGTCGGGAGAAGGAGCCAAGAAGCACAGCTGTCTCCTTAGAGGGAAGAGGCCTTCGCTGTTGCTCTATTTGAGTTCTAGCCACCTAACAGGGCCTCTAATTAGAGAAAGTATGGCTAGCATGTTGTTCTTATTCACAATCTTTTGTCCTGCTAGGTTACCCAGGAAAAGCTTATTCCAGGATATTTTGGAGGTCAAAAAAAATCAAGAATTGTGGGGCAGAGGTGGATGTGAGGAGATGTTGGGCAAAGGGCTTCAAGTTTCAGTTACACAGTAGTTCTGTATATGCCAATTTTCAGTGATAATGTATTATACACTTGAAAATTGATACAACAGTGGATCTTAAATATTCTCATTATACACATCCCTCAAAAAGATAAGCATATGAGGAGATAGATATGTAGGTTAGCTTGATTCACTCATTTCACAGTGAATACATGTATCAAATTCTTGCATGATCATCATAAATAGATATAATTATTTGTAAATTATTCTTTAATAAAACTGAGAAAAATATTTTCACTTGCTAGTGTTCTAGATAGAGGCTACCTGAACAAACCCTTCCCAAAAGTCACAATCGCATCTCATATGGTGACACATTCTTTCACATGCTAAAGGTTCTATCTTCCCACACTTAGCTGACTGTAAAGTCAGAATTAACTATGAAATGTGTTCAGGTTTATTTATGTTTTTCATAAAAATTTTCAGTATGATGAGGCTACAATTTTTCAGATTTATTCTTTTCTATCATTCTTCTGTGTACACATACCACAGCTTCTTTTTTATAGGCCATAAAATTGTATTCCAAATAATTGGGTACCCATTTGGAATGGAAACATATAATGTTGGTTTGAATGGCTGTTCCTTACAGGAAGCTGCTTTGATTCTAGCTTGAACGACATTGATTAATGTGGGAAGGCTTGCTTGCTTTGCTGAGTGTTGGTTCTCTAATTCTGTACACACACAAAATGGACTCTAATCTCTACTGCTGTCATGTTGATGCTCTTCCTGAGTTGTACATTTCACAGGCTCTGAAACCACTCTACAGCTCAAACATGATCAACAGCTTTCCTCAAAAACAGAACAGCAGTGGGAGATTATTTAGTCAAAATGGGAGCAAACCCTCATCATCGTGTGTGGATGAAATTCACAGGGGGCCTGATTTCCATATGGTTCCCACAGCTGAAGCCTAATGAGTCTCTCCCAGACACAGGTATAAGAACCATTTGTAATCCTCAAATACATCTACAATGGACTAAAACAAGGCTGAATAGAATTAAGGGAAAGAGTCTCCAACTGGTCTTACATGCCCGTGGGTTAAATGTATGAAGGAGGCTTTGATTTAAATAAAAGCAGATTCTCAGAACCATATGCTCACCACCCACCATTCTTCATCTGATTGGTAGAAACTTATGGGTTTCATTTCTCTGTTGCATGGGAGTTTTGCCAAGAGAGATGAGCACAAACATCAGTGATCAAGGAAGATCTCCAGCATAAAATATGCTTGCAGGGATCTAATCCACATTAGAGTGGCTTTATAGGTAATGGAACCACGTTTTAGAACAACACATGGAGAGATGTTTTAATTTATATAACATTATTAAACTCTATTTAAAACTTCTAAACAGCCTAACCCTACACCCTAAAATAAAACGCTTTTCTGAAAAAAATAACAAAAATCAAGTAAATGCTTCTCACAAAAATCCTCTGATTCAGCTTTATTTGAAAATGGAGAGCCCTAAAGCACTACTGATGCATACAGTGACTCTCCCACCCTTTATCAGTTCTTTCTCACCACTGCCATCTGTTTGCCTTGCTTTTTCCAGCACAATGCCCATCCCTCCAGGCTGTTCCCTGGCACTCAGATACCTCCTTCTAATTCATTTCAGAACAACCCAAGAAATATTCCAGGTCTTCTTCAAATGTTCTCCAATATTTCCTTCAGCACCACCTCTTGTACATTTTGGACACTTATCCTTCTCAAATATTATTTGTCAATCAGATAATATGCCAATTTGCTTTTATCTCTCTATTTTCAACAAAATTATTTTCTGTTACATTGTTTTATATTACACATAGGAGAAAATTTTCTGAACATTCTGTTATTTACAATTCCATAAATTGTTATAACTCCAGGCTTTCAAGGTTGAAATGCAATATTCAGAAGAGTTCTATGATGAAGAGGTAGCTAATTTAAATGTTGTAAGGAAGATCACATTTCTATTAGATCAAAGTCTATCTACTTATACTGATCTAATCACACAATTGATATCCTACTGTAAAATTATTAGAGATTTTAAACAAATACTTAACATGATTTAACCTTTTAAAAGATATGGAAATGGAACTCAATGTTGTAACTCTTGAGAACTAATGAGAAGACAAAAGCATGGCAAATGACCATATTTGAATCTCTTATAACATCTTTTCAAACTGTATCACCACCCGTCTAAATAACAACCTCATTTTAATTAGTTCCCAATGATCCAATCTAATCATTTTCAAGTCAAAGACTCAGCTGTTTAGAATGCAGACTGCATTATTGTTGTGGCTGTGTGTGCTTTGACCTCCTGCCTGTTAACAAAGAGACTCAATTAATTATTTGTTGTTTTGAATGGCTATTTCATTTCACCTCCACCTTCCTTTAAGTTTAAAAGGCTCAATTGCTTTATCACCTTAACCTTAGCTTTGGAAAACGCACACAGAATTTCTTAACTGCCAACTAATAAACTACCTTGATCCAGAAAGCTAATTTTCAGGATGATAGCTCCTAGATGTCCTATGCTAGAGTCAGCTGAAGTAACACATTGACCTGATGTCACATCACCTTCCAAGAGAGTCTCTTGGTTTTGAATGGCAGTTTTGGTTTTATGCTATCCTCTTGATAGAGGTCAAGAGGCACACTAGCACTGCGATGGGTTGTATGTCAGTCAAAGTGACACTAGTTTTGCAAGAAATCTTACCATACACAAAAATGCAATGCTTTCAGTATAAATTGAAGGTATGCAAATTATCTCTGTTTTTCCTGTATCTTTTTACTTTCTCTTAGTGCAAGCACTTTTATTGACCTTGAGCTCCATGATATAATCTCACATTTAAATCTGAGTCACCAAACCAGAGCAAAAAAATAATTTCAAAGTGAATGTGAAAATGGGTTTTGCAATGGATGAATACAGAACTGATATCAGTGACAGTTTAAATGTGAAAAACTAACGCTACAACCCACGAAGAATACAAAATCCTTGAAGAATCTTGCCGTTCTTCAATCTCTTCAGCCCTGCTATTATATCACATTTGAACAGTTCCCATTTGCTCCATAGTTGCTCATCTGCTTGCACATTATTTTCACCTCCCCAAGTAGACTAATACATGATAAAAAGCCAGTCTTAAGCTTTTCATTATTTCCAATCCTGTCTATTGCTTCTACTTAAATACACAAGTAATAAGCAATTTATAAGGATGATTAGATCATAATACATACAATAATATGTTCCTACTAAGTGTCTCAAATCAGTAGAATTAGATGATATTTTCCTTTTGGGCTTGGGTTATCTAGCCTCATGTCATCAGGGGTCATCCACGTGTAGCATTTATCAGCATTTCATTTCTTAGCTGTCATTTCAGGCATTGTTTCATGCATATCCAAATTGATTTATCAACCTAGTAGCAATATGTTGGTATATTTCTTATGATCTAATAAAAAAATGGCAACTGAGACTTCAAAAAATGTGTAACACTTCAATTCTTTCCAAAAGAATTTATACTGACATGAAAATAAATGATTCTATGAGTCTGCAAATCTTCTGTAGATAGGTGGTTCTGAAACTTTGATTTACTGTCTAGGGTTGGGCTTGGGGATGTGGAATCTGCATTTTAACAAGCACTTAGGTGATTCTGATGCAGGTGGTCTTAACCCACCTTTCATAAACACAGCTGGGAATTCTCCCAAGAAAATTCTATGGGATTGAGCATATTGGCTCCCCACATGTTCAATGAAAATATAAGCCATAAAGAAAAGTTAAAAGAGGTTTTCAAAATGAACAAGAAAAATAACAGTGACTTTAAAACATGTAGAAAATTCTAAACTAGTGGGAAAGCAAAATTCCTCACAAAACAAAAATACATGAATAATTTCATTTTTTATTTCAACCTAGAATTGTATCTACAACTAGGTATGGAACGACAAACTCAAGTAAGAAAGAGCAAAGCATCCCATTACCAGTGCTTTTTAAAGTATAACAGCTTTATTCACATCACGAAAATCACAGAAAAGCTATGATGTGGGGCCAGCATTATAGCACAGAATGTTAAGCCACTGCCTGTGAGCGGAAGATGCCCCAAGTACTTGGGACCCTATATCCCTGTGGGAGTTCCAGCTAGAGTTCCTGTCCTGGGCCTGGCCCAGTCCCGGGGGTTGAAGCCATTGGGGGAGTGAACCAGCAGATAGAAGATCTCTCTCTTGCTCTCGCTGTTTCTGTGTCTCCCTCTCTATAACTTTGTCTCCCTCCCTCCCTCCCTCTCTCCCACCTTCCTACCTTCCTTCCTTCCTTCCTTCAATTTATTCATTTCTTTGAAAGGCAGATATACAGACAGAGAGAATGAGAGTCAGAGAGCTCTTCTGTCTGCTGGTTCACTTCCCAGATGGCTGCAATGGCTAGGGCTGTGCAGGCCAAAGCCAAGAACCTCCTCCCAGTCTCCCACGTGGGTGCAGGAGCCCAGCGACTTGGGCCATTTTCCACTGTTTTCCCAGGTGCATAAGCAGAGAGATGGATCAGAAGAGGAGCAGCCAGGACATGAACTGGTACCCATATGTGACGCCAGTACTGCAGGATGTGGCTTAACCCAAGGCACCACAGCGCCAGCCTCAACTTTGTCTTTCAAATGAATATTTTTTTAAAGAAAAACATGGTATAACAGAAAGGCTATGGTTGATGAAGTCAAGATGTACAAGCAGAGGTTCCCAGTGTTCACTTCCTTCTACACAGAGAAGAACCAAAGCAGCAGGCGAAATAGCAACATCTCAAGATGAGTACCCAGGGAAGAGCACTAGCTACTCAGTAAGGGAACAGGGGGAATCTGTGGAAGGAGTCGAATACCAGGGATGTCAGCATAGAGAGAGGAAGAAAGCCAAACAGCTGCTGAGTCCCCAGCTTCCAGCCGGGGAAAGCGAAAGCAGGAGGGCCTCAGCTGAGCCCATCTACAAAACTATCTCTGCAGGCCATCCTCTCTCTAGAGAGGGAGCCAGTCACCACAGGACAGCAGCTCAGCCAGGAGAGGTGCCTGGCCACTTGGCTTTAGAGAAGAAACTCACGCTGTCTCCTCACACCCCAATCCACGCACAGGGTGATGCAGTGTGACACTGTCTTGAGAAAGGAGTCACTGTGGGAACCCATACTATTCTAGAAAACAGAAGGCCTCCCATG
Organism: Oryctolagus cuniculus; assembly: GCF_051225735.1. Taxonomy (NCBI): domain Eukaryota; kingdom Metazoa; phylum Chordata; class Mammalia; order Lagomorpha; family Leporidae; genus Oryctolagus; species Oryctolagus cuniculus. Next base: position 132,651,394 of record NC_142869.1, on the reverse strand, counting down.
TCTCGTCCCTGGGACCCCACAGACATTCCACCACACTAGCAAGGAAGACTGCAGCCTCATGAGTCCAACTGGACTTAGCAGAGTAAGAGTGTCTCTAGTACCCTCGCCCACATATGGTCTGCACCACAGCGGATGGGGAAGCAGAGTAGCAGGGATAGCCAGTTCCCAGGACCCTAGAAGTAAGACTGCATCTGAGTGAAATGGACATCTTTTCATCTGATTATTACTTATACCCCTTGCCTATATTCCTGCTAAACTACAGTATTTTTACTTGTTGAACTATATTTAGTGAGGCATAATGTAAATGAAAAATGTGCTATCAAAAATTAAAAAAAGAGGAAGGGGGGAGGTAAGTATCATTACATTCTTAGAATTGTATCTATGAACTACATTGAATTTGTTCTCTTGGTATTAATCTTACATTAATATGAGAATTAATGAGATTAAAAAAAAAACAAAAAAAAACACACAGTAAACATATACATGAAAAATGCTCAGTATCACTAGGCATCAGAGAAATATAAATAAAAACCACAATATAGCATCATCTTATTCCAATTAGAATGGCTATTATTCAAAAAGACAAGCAAAAAGTGCTAGTGAGGTTGTAGAGAAAAGGGAACACTTAGACACTTGGTGGGAGTACAAATCAGTATGAATCATTATGGAGAACAGAATGGAAGTTCCTCAAATCTAAAAACAGATGTATCATAACCCAGCTACCCCACTTCTGGGAATCTACCCAAAGGTAATGGAATTATCACATAGAATGGATGTCTGCATTCTCATATTCACCGTAGCACTATTCACAATAGCCAAGGCCTGGAATCAACCTAGAATCAAGGTGTCCATGGCTGGAGGAATGGATAAAGAAAATGTGAAACACATACACAGTGGAATATTATTCTTCCACTGAAAACTGAAATCCTTACATTTGCAGCAAAATGGATGGGGCTGGAGGTTACCATCTTCAGTGAAATAAGCCACACACAGAAAGGCAAATACCTCATGCTCTCTCTCCTGTGTAGAAATTAAGTTATACACATATACACACAGAGAGACACACACATTCAATATGGATCTGAAAAAGTCATTAGCAGAGGGGCTGGGAAGGGTACGTGCTGGGTTCCAAAGCACAGCTGGCTGGACAATGCACAGTTCGCTGTATAGTGTGTTCTGGTGTTCTCCAGAATGGTACAGCAACTATAGCTCATGGAAAAGGAAACAAGGAGGTGAAGTGCCTGGTATGATTGGTTTACCTATGCATATCTGTTGAAGTGTTGAATTTTACCCCATAGAAATATATAGGTAGTTAATGTTAACTCAGAATTTTAAAAATTTAAAAAAGAAAAACTATGATCTTTTGTACAGAAGAATTTATTTCTTTGCTGAAGGACAGCCAAAGCAGACCTTATTATAATCTATGGCAAATATGCTTTTTAGGGGGGAGGAGGCAAGATGGCGGAATAGGAAGGGAGCACACCGATAGTCCGGGGAGAGACAGTTTAATAAAAGTGGAGATACTGCAGGTTCAAGGAAGAGTAGGGGAGGAAACAGCAGAAGAAACTCTTCTGGAACGCGTGATTCACAGTGGACTTGCGTGGAGAGCGTGGGAGCCCACAGTTCGGGACACCAGCGGCAGACTCAACACACCAGCACTGGAACGCGAGGTGAGCTGAACCTCAATAGCCTGAGACACCGGCAGGCAAGCGGAGAGAGGAGACTAGAGGGAACGACCCTCGGGGGGGAAAAGTTCACCAGGCTAACTGGAAGAGAGAGAGAGAGAAAAAAAAAAGGTGACTGGTACGGACACTGGTTTCTCTCTCTCCGCTCACCTCTCAAGGGCGAGCAAGACAAAGAGCAGGCGCCATCTTGGACATACGTCATAAGCAGAGCGACCTCAGGTCTGCACCGGCCCTGAGCCTAGCAGAAAAACCTGACCCTGGGCGGGGCGAATTAACAGGAGATTAGGACCTAGTAAATTTGTGGTGCTTTTTAAAATTTTTTAAGATTTTGGTCCAAAGGCTGGATGTACCATTTTGAACAAGTCATTTATTTATTTTTGCATCTGCTTTTTCTTTCTTTTTAAAAAGTGTCACCATTTCCTCATATTTACTTTATTTTATTTGGAAATGCAGAGAGAGAGAGAGAGAGAGAGAGAGAGAGAATCTTGCATCAACTGGATCACTCTCCTAAATACCCACAACACCTGGGGCTGGGGCTGGGCCAAGGTGAAGTCAGGAGCCAGGAATTGGGTTCAGTTCTTCTTGTGGTGGCAGGGACCCAAGTACCTGGGCCATCATCTGCTGCCTCCCAGAATGCACATGAGGAGGAAGCTGAGCTGAAGGTGGAAGTGGGCCTCAAGCTCATCCCAAGCAGCATCTTTCACTTCAGCACCAAACCCCCATCATGCATCTGTGTTTTTTTTTTTTTTAATTGACCCCAAATGTTGCTGTCGAGATCATATGAGCTACTAAACATAAACTGCCCAGCATCTGCTTTGCACAGAATTAGTGTCAGGCTGAGATAAGAAATTATAATCGGGAGCTGCATGGACCCAATGCCTATTGTAAGCAGAAAAGAAGCTGTCATCTCTGAAACTAAACCCATGATAGGAACTTCTACCGGCAAAGATCACTACAGAATATCCTGTGAGGTCTGTGCTGTGTTCTGTTAAATTCAAACAGAAATTCTGCTACCAAGCTGCACATTTGCCTCTACTGCCAATTAATTGCCAAATGGATGCTCTCTCTCTCCCCTTCCTTTTTTCCTACTGTTCCTCTTTCCCTTTCTTTCCTCTCTACTTTCTTTCCTTGTTAGGACCTTCTTCCTAAGATGTTTTGAATAATTGAAGATGGTACAGATACAGATAGATTAAGTCATTTTTAGGCCCAGCAATTTGTTGATTTTTTTTCATTAGTTTATGAGCTGTTAAATTTGCAGCTAAATGCATTCTTACTGGGCAATTTAATTGCTTCAGTGAAATGTAAAAGTTCAATCAACCAATGTTGTGTGGAAAGTGAAGGCAATCTAATTGTTTTATCTGTTGTGTATTTTAATTAATTGCTCCTCACTTAAAAACTAGGTGAGAGAATGAAAACAGTGACATTTTATTTAAAATACTCAAGAAAAATAACAAATAGTTCAGAGAATATCCTTGAAAACAAGCACAACAGGAGACAGAGACCTAACATTTATTTATTCAGAACAAGCCATTGGAAAGTTGAAAAATGACAGACATTACCCACTTCATAGTCATATTCGTTGGATCAGTATTGAGAGGATAATGGACCAGAGCTTCTTTAGTATATCTCTAGGCTCTTATTCTGAGTACTTTAAAATGCTCTTACATAATTATGATAATATTTTTTAAAGATTTATTTTATTTATTTGAATGGCAGAGTTACAGAGAGAGAGGAAGAGACAGAGAAAACAGATAAAGATCTTCCACCCATTGGTTCACTCCCTAAATGGCCACAATGGCTGGAGCGGGGCCGTTCTGAAGCCAGGACCTTGGAGCTTCTTCTGGGTCTCCCACATGGGTGTAGGGACCCAAACATTTGGGCCATCTTCTATTGCTTTCCCAGGTACATTAGCAGGGAGCTGGGTTGGAACTGGAACAGCCAGGACATGAACTGACGTCCATAAGGGATGCCGGCGCTGCAGGTGGTGGTTTAACTTGCTACACCACAGTGCCAGTATCTCTGATGATATTTTAAAACAGTGAAATAATTTTATCTACATTTTATAATAATAAGAAAAGCATTCTATAGACAAACTAATATTTTCCAAAGAACAGAAATTAAATTGTTGGAATCCAGACCAGGATTAGGAACACAAGTCAGAATACTGCTTTATGATTTCTTGTAGTGGCTTTACATAATTGCAATGTGGGGACCGGCACTGTGGCACAGTAGGTTAATCCTCAGCCTGCAGCTTAGGCATCCCTGGCTGCTACTCTTCTGATCCAGCTCTCTGCTATGGCATGGGAAAGCAGTAGAAAATGGCCCAAGCACTCGGGCCCCTGCACCTGCATGGGAGACATGAAAGAAGCTCCTGGCTCCTGGCTTCAGACTGGCCCAGCTCCGGCCATTGCAGCCATTTGAGGAGTGAACCAGTGGATGGAAGACCCTTCACTTTTTCTTTCCTTCTCACTGTCTGTAACTCTCTCTCTGAAATAAATACATAAAACCTTTTTAAAAAATTGCAATGTGGTTTCACATTTTTAAAAAAATCAATACAAAGAAAAATATAAGTAACACCAAAACTGATGGTGACAGCCCAAAATTATTTTGATTCTTCCTAAAAGGCTGTATATCCATAATAAATTTTGACATGAAAGATAAACAGATCAAACTGTCAATTCCTGGAAGGGACAAATCCTATTTAAAATGATGTTATCTACACCTAACATTTCCTATATTCCTATGAGAAAGAAAAAAAGTTTTTAACCCAAGTTTGCATAAATTAATGATTGATACAAAATCTCTGTGGAACCCTCCAGTTAATTTTCTGATTCTTTGATCTCTAAAACTTTTCAATAAATCCTTCTACAGCATATGCCCAAAGCCCAAAGCTTTGTTTAAAAAAAGAAAAAAACATAACTTTGTTAAATCCAAAGAATTTGTTTTTAAATTTGTGTGATTTTAAAAAAGTAATTACAGCATCCCCGTGGGCACCAGTTCGTGTCCTGGCTGCTCCACTTCAGACCCAGTTCTTTGCTGATGGCCTGGGAAAGCAGTGGAGGACGGCCAGGTACTTGGGCTCCTGCGCCCACATGGAAGAAGACCTGGAAGAAGCTCGTCTCCTGGCTTCGGATAGGCCCAGCTCCAGCTGCTGCGGCCATTTGGGGAGTGAACCAGGGGATGATCTCTCTCTCTCTCTCTCTGTAACTCTGCTTCTCAAACAAATAAATAAATCTTTTTTTAAAAAATAAGGTAATTAGAAATACATAAATATTATTTTATATGGTAATTCTAACTAGAAATGTATGTTAATAGGACAGTTTGCAGAGAAAATAAAGGGTTAATCCTTAACATTTTACTGTCAACACTTGGTCTTACATGACAGATAGTCATGAGTTGGACCAAGGGTCTTGACCAATGAAGTGTTTTTCTTGAGTTCCTGTGACTTACACATAACTTCTCCAGAACATATGTGTACAACAGGATTATCCACATGAGTACACACAGAATATGCTAATCAGCTCTGGGACAGAATACACAAATTGTTTGGATGTCACTAAAAAGTTGCTTAGCAATATCTACTGTTTTTGTTTTCTTACTATTTATTTATTTTTTCCAAAATCACTCTTATTATTATGCAAAAACAGCCACTAGTAACATTTTGGTACTTAACTTTTCTCACTTTTTTACTTTTTTTTTATTTTTTATTTTTTTTGACAGGCAGAGTGGACAGTGAGAGAGAAAGAGAGACAGAGAGAAAGGTCTTCCTTTGCCGTTGGTTCACCCTCCAATGGCCGCCGCGGCCAGCGTACTGCGCTGATCCGAAGGCAGGAGCCAGGTGCTTCTCCTGGTCTCCCATGGGGTGCAGGGCCCAAGCACTTGGGCCATCCTCCACTGCACTCCCTGGCCACAGCAGAGAGCAGGCCTGGAAGAGGGGCAACCGGGACAGAATCCGGAGCCCCGACCAGGACTAGAACCCAGTGTGCCGGCGCCGCAAGGCGGAGGATTAGCCTAGTGAGCCGCGGCGCTGGCAACTTTTCTCACTTTTTTTCTAACTCTACACATTCATGTGTTTCTAGAAATGGAATTATGTGTGAAGTTTTACAATTTTATTTTTTTAAAAATTGTTTGTCATGACAAGCTCTTACAATTGTTAATCCTCCAACAGAAAGAAATTCTAAATGGAACTAACACCAATTAAAAAATGAAAGATTAGTGATTATCCAATGAATTCCATCAATACTAATGATCAATGAAAATTCAATCTAATTTGGGATTTCAAGAGAATTGAATTATTGGGTTTTGCAACAGTCACACTGGTAAAATTATGTGAGTAATTAACAATTTTTGCCTACACTTCAGTCTGCACTTGGCAAATCAAGCCAGTTGGTCATGGTTTATATAGCAGTTAGGAAAGCCTTGCTAAACTTTCTAATAATAATTCACCTGATAAAATAACCCATTGAAACTACATTTATGGACCTTGATAATATGTTTAAAATCAACTTTGGATGTTACATGACTACCACTACCATTTCATTTAATGGAAAAAAAAGTGTGTTTTTGATTTTTAAAAAAGTGATTGAAGTGATAAGCAGTATTAGAGTTTGAAAAAAATGCAAAAAATTATTAATTAAAATACTAATTGAATTGCATTTCCAAGACTCAAAGGAAATAAATATTTGTTTTTTTTTAAATATCTGTTTTGTATTCTTGCAATGAGAATGGAATCACTTTTCCTGAATCTAATCCTGTTGCAGTTTTCCCACCATTTGCTTATTTTTGCTCCAAAGAAACAGATCCTGCAAAAAAAAAAAAAAAAAAAAAGGCAAAGCAACACCTGCCCCTCTGTCAAACTGAAGAGTCAAGACTTACGTGTTCAACGTCTAGAATAATAAGTACCTTCAGTTAACTTTTGTTTTGCCATTTCTTGAGAAAAGGACAAGGGAACTTAATATAAAGAGATTAATTAAAAACTGAATGGAGGACATTTTAGTAGGACGTTGGAAGTGAAACATATTTTGCAAGACCTTTTTCAAAGACTTTTTTTTAATATTTCAATGAGAATTGGTTTGTTAGTAACTGTGCAAATTTATTAATACCTGCATCTGATTGCAAATTCCATTAGAAAACCGGAGACGACACAGTGGTTTTCCCCACATAATTCTCACATTTTCATAAGTAATACAGATATATCAGAGCTGCTGTCCTCCAAAAGCTAGACCATGCTATGTCATTGAGCCAAAGGTATAAAACAGAATAGGGTCACAAGTCCACACCTTCATGAAGAAGCCATAGAATTAGTACTCCCTATTGAGGGCAACATGACCTTAGCTATATTCCTAGTTATTCAAGGTTTTAGTTGAGTTCTTACTGCACACATATTAGTGGGAGCAAGGTACATGAAACATCAAAATGTGTGCCTTTGTTGGCTGTCTTAGTAGAAAATCCTGGGACTGAATTGGAATGAATTCCTACCAATGCTCTGATCCTTAGGGATGGTCCTACTAGCTCAAAAATGAGGTAGATTGCTGGGCATCATGAATGAGCCAACAGAACAGGGCCTGGGAACTACCAAAAATGGCTACATGGCTGTGCATGCACACTTTTTCAGAACAAGTGTATATTTGAAAACACATCAGCAGTATACATCAACCACATATTTATCTTTTCTGATAACTTAAGATTCTCTTAATTAGCAGATTAAATAACAGCATCAGATACTGTTAAAATGGATAAAAGCATTTTCATATGAGTCTTTTGTAATTCAAACCTCTTCTAGAAGTGGTAGTTTGTAAATTTCCTTAAGTCACATACTTTTTCTCATCTATCACAGTCATAGGTTAAGATGATTAATTATAACTCTTTTTAAAATATTTATTTTATTTATTTGAAAGAGTTACAGAGAGAGGTAGAGACAGAGAGAAACAGGTCTTCCATCCACTGGTTCACTCCCTAGATGGCCGCAACGGCCAGAGCTGCGCCGATCCGAAGCCAGGAGCCAGAAGCTTCCTCCGGGTCCCCCAACACGGGTGCAGGGGCCCAAGGACTTGGGTCATCTTCTACTGCTTTCCCAGGCCATAGCAAAGAGCTGGATCGGAAGAGGAGCAGTCGGGACCAGAACTGGTGCCCATATGGGATGGTGGCACTTCAGGTCAGGGCTTTAACCTGCTGCGCCACAGCGCCAGCCCCAACTATAACTCTTTAACTTCCCCCACCTCTCAGTTTAGGCAATATCTTTAAATTATACTAATCATCATTAAACAGCACATATATAATTTTGATTTTATTTATAATTATAATTCTATTTATAGATACGCAATTATTGACAAGTCCTCTCAAAATGAAAAGATGTGTGGTGGATTCCATGTAATTTTTAAAAAAATATAAAGAATTTGGTCAGTTCTACCATTACAGGGAAACTACTGGGGATAGGCATTGTGGCACAGAAGATTTAACCAATGATTGGGATGCCCACATCCCATATAGGAGTGAATGGCATTCAGTCCTGTTTCCAGTTCCAATCCAACTTCTTGCCAATGTGCCTGGGAAGCAACAGTTGATGGTCCAAATACACGAGCTTCTTAGCACCCATGTGAGAGACGAGGATGATGTTCCAGGCTCCTGGCTTTGGCCTGGCTCAATTCCAGCTGTTGTGGCCATCTGGGAGGTGAACCAGAAGATGGAAGATCTCTCTCTGTCTCTGTGTCTTGCTTGTTCTCTCTCCCCCACTCCTCACTCTGCCTTTCAAATAAATAAACTTTTAAACAAGGGAAAAAGGAAAAAAAAAAAAAGAAACAATGATACTGGCAATTATTCTCTAAAACACACCAAAAAAAAAAAAACATATTGAAAGGAAGCAGAATAAGCCAATTATTTGATCCTAGACTTCAAGTGTCAATGGTGCCTAACAGCCTAATTGCTGCAGTAATGCATGTACATATGAAACAGAGGATTTGTTCTTTTTTTTTTAATTAAAGATTTATTTTATTTATTTAAAAGGCAAGGTAACAGAGAAAAAGAAAAAGACAGAGAAAGATATCCCATCCACTGGTTCATTCCCCAAGTGGCCACAATAGCTGGGGTTGGGCCAGAAGGAGCCCACATGGATGCAGGGACCAAATGCTTGAGCCATCCTCCGATGCTTTCCCAGGCACATAGGCAGGGAGCTGGATGGGAAATGGACTCAAACTGGCACCCATACTGGATGCTGATGTTGCAGGTAGTGGCTTAACCCATGTGCCATTAGCTTCTGTCCTCCTTCATAAAATAATACTTGATACACTCTTAAGCTGTTCATTTGGTGAGTGATAAACTTCTGCGCAGGGGCTGGCATTGTGGCATAGCAAGTTAAGCCACTGTCTGCAACACTGGCACATTCCAAGTGGGTGCTGGTTCAAGTCCTGACTGCTCCACCTCTAATCCAGCTCCCTGCTAATGAACTTGGGAAGATAGCAGAGGATGGCCCAGGTGCTTGGGCCCCTGAACCCACTTAGGAGACCCGGATGAAGCTCCTGGCTCCTGGATTTGACCTGGCCCAGCCCTGGATGTTGTGGCCATTTGGGGAATGACCAGCAGATGAAAGACCTCTGTCTCTCTCTCCCTCTCTCTCTGTCTCTCTCTTTCTCTCTCTGTCTCTCTCTCAGTAACTCTGCCTTTCAAATAAAGAAATAAATCTTAAAAACAAAAAGAAACAAAAACCCTTCTGTGTAGTAACTTCTAAAAGAATGAGGAAATCTTCTCTGAGTTCACTTTAGAAATCATTATCTCCACATATTTCTTCCCTTCCTGTCATCATTTTAGAAACTTATTTACCAGTGGCCGGCGTCATGGCTCACTAGGCTAATCCTCCGCCTTGCAGCGCCGGCACACTGGGTTCTAGTCCCGGTCGGGGCGCCGGATTCTGTCCCGGTTGCCCCTCTTCCAGGCCTGCTCTCTGCTGTGGCCCGGGAGTGCAGTGGAGGATGGCCCAAGTGCTTGGGCCCTGCACCCCATGGGAGACCAGGAGAAGCACCTGGCTCCTGCCTTCAGATCAGCGCGGTGCGCCGGCCGCAGTGCGCTGGCCGCGGCGGCCATTGGAGGGTGAACCAACGGCAAAGGAAGACCTTTCTCTCTGTCTCTCTTTCTCTCACTGTCCACTCTGCCTGTCAAAAAAAAAATAAATAAATAAATAAAAATAAAAATAAAAAAAGAAACTTATTTACTAGAATCTCGAAGTATGGTACCATTATCAAGTCACATATGACATTCTGTCAACATGTATTATTACAGTCTTGCTTAGTTCCTACATGATACTTAAATATTCCCTGCATTCTACCTGTGTTGTTAAAACTATACAAAGCCCTACAGATGGCATTCAAAGTATTTAACAAGTATTATGATAAATCAATTGTAAGGAAAATGGGCTCTGACTATCCAGGTAGTACTAATGCATATTCGCCGAACATCAGACCTTCCAAGGACCCTCTGTCTTCACAAATTTAGATGTACACAGGGCACTGAGATGGGGAATAAAGCCCCTGCTTTTTAGTTACTAAGATTTTAGTATTGAAACTCCACAGATTTTCATAATCACCTACCACCTCCCTCAAAATAACAAAAGTATGGGCTCCAAAGTCACATTTATAAGTCTTCATTCCTGCCAGTCATTGCATGACTGATCAAAGTAAAACACTTCAGACTAGACCAAGCAGATTCTCTCCCATGAGAATTCCAACACTATGTCATCTCTTATGGGTGATTTAGGCCGTTGTACTGTGGAATAAAGTCCATGGGAATGCAGACCCATGTGTTAGCTACACGTCACACATACACTGACACAGTGAAAGCTAGTTTATGAGGAAATAGAGGAGTCATAACAGATTCCAAACTAATTTTAAGATTTGCTTTTTGCTTAAGCTAGGTGACAGGTTTACTGTTTCTTAGCACCAAAAAAGTAGAGACTCTTAAAACAAAGGAGTTAATAAAAGCAGACTTCCATGAAAAGATACTTCAAAAAGTTTTTGGAAAAAGAAATAAAAGATATATTTATGTTGGTGTAAAAAATGTGACATGCTATGAAATTCCCAAAATATTCAAGGAAATGCATATTATGAAACAGTTATCTTGAAGGCCCGTCTTGTGGCATAGTGGGTAAAGCTGCTGCTTGTGACAGTGGTATCCCATATGGACACCAGTTCAAGTCCCAGCTGCTCCACTTCCGATCTGGCTCCCTGCTAATGTGCCTGGGGAAGTCAGTGGAAGATGGCCCAAATGCTTGGGCCCTTGTACCATGTGGGAAACCTGGAAGAAGCTCCTGGCTCCTAGCTTCAGACCAGTGCATTTCCAGTCGTTGTGGCCATCTGGGGAGTGAACCAGGGGATGAAAGATTTCTCTATCCTCCTCTATTTCCCCCTCCCTCTTTCTCTCTCTGTAACACTGCCTTTCAAATAAATAAATAAAAAATTTTTTAAAAGTAAAAGAAAATAATTATAATCAGGTAGAACTACAAATTTTTTTAAAATACCAGATAGAAGTTACTTGCTAATTCTCTGAGGAAAATTTAAACTTTCATCATAGGTAAACCCAAGTTGTTGTCACCTGGTTCCTTTTTCTCCCTTACCATCTATCCAAGCAGAATTAATTTCATTATTTATCTATTCCATATAAAATATAATAAGCTTTAAGAACCCAACCAAGGGGTCGGCGCTGTGCAGTTGCAGGTGAGGTCGCCACCTGCAGTGCTGGCATCCCATATGGGCGCCAGTTTGCGATCTGGCTGCTCCACTTCTGATCCAGCTTTCTGCTATGGCCTGGGAAAGCAGTGGAGGATGGCCCAAGTCCTTGGGCCCCTGCACCCAAGTGGGAGACCAAAAGGAAGCTCCTGGCTCCTGGCTTCAGATCTGCGCAGCTCCGGCCGCTGTGGCCAACTGGGGAGTGAACAAGCAGATAGAAGACCTTTCTCTCTCTCTCTCTCTGCCTCTCCTTCTCTCTCTGTGTAACTGTGACTTTCAAATAAATAAATAAATCTTTTTTTTAAACAACAACAAAAAAGAGATATTGTTAGCCATCATCCCCAGTGTGAAGCCTAACCCAGCTAACAGAATTTAAAGATAGATGAGAAACAACGTAACACAGAGAAGAAAGCTCAAACCTCAAAGTTGGGAAACTCAGTTTTGATTCTTAGTCAAATCTCATAGCCACCTTGGGCCTCAGCTGGCTTATTCATGAAATGTAATCTTCAACACCCCGTCCAGTGCTGTGACACTATTACCAGTGTGTTGAAATATACCTTTGCAGTTAGTTTTTTTTTTTTTTAAGAAATAGAACAATAAGATTATCTGTCTCAAGAAAATCTTAACACTTGCTGTAATGCCTTAAATGTTTTATCTTTTAAATATTTTCCTGAGGCAAAATAAAATGTCATATAATGCTACGATCGGCACTTAACTCACTGAAATACTAAAAAATGACAATAGTAGAGTAAGAAAGTATACATCAAACTCATATATAAGGAAGATGAAAATTAATTTACCATAAATAATCCTTTTCAAGACTACTTTGTCACTTTTATATTTACCTATAATGCATGGGCAGGTAACAAGTTAAAATTCAAGAAAAAGACAGACTGAACAAATTACCTAACTGAATTAAATAATCTATAGTATTTATAAAGATGTCAAGGAAGAAAATAATAGTTGAATTCTCACAAAAACAAGTGTCCTTGTTATTTTTAAACTCTTGACAGAGGAAAAGATAATCAGAGTTGACAGGTATTCACAATGCTCTGTATTCCACTCAGTGAACCTGTTTTTGAAAACAGAATGACAACTCTATCTGAACCAGAACAGTTATTTCTTTAGAACTACATACAAAATTTAAGAGTTCTTTTCTATTTGCTTTTCTCAGTCAATTATTTCAAAGTTATCTCTGACTCTTAATATGCTGCATTAGCGTTTTCCAAAACTTGTTTTCAGAATACCAGTTTTCTAAGATGCTAATGGCAGCACCTTAAGATCTTCCCCTTTTATGGAATGTTAAATAACCTTTAGACATACTATGTAAGAGAAGAAGCATGGGTATATTTCCTGCAAGGTGTCTCACAGCCTTTCATAGGATCACATGAACTGTACATTGCCAGCAAATGGGTATAATGTGCAGGTGGCCAAAATGTCTTCAAGAATATAAACTCATTTCTGCCTAAAATCTGTCAGCATCTCACAGATGGGTATGGACAACATTGTTCTACTATTTAGTTAGGAAGCATTAAGTTCATTTAAAGATACTGATTAAAAAATTGTAGCTTTTCCTGACAGCTAGGGTCCTGAATCTTCTCATTCTACTAAACTAAAAAAAATCCTGAGAGGGATGGAATGTTATTCCATTATCAATCTTAAATCATTGAGTTTTAGATTAGCTTGACAGAGAATTTCAGAAAAACCAGAGAAAGGAAAACGAGATACTTCAGAGCTATGGGAAGTAACTAGGGAGAACATAGTGGAGCCCCCATTCCATCTTCAGAGACTTAAGGAACAAGATTTAGTGCTAACCAGTTAAGCTTAGGCTAACTGCCCAAGCAAAGTTATCACAAAATGTACAATGGCTCAAATACAACCAAAGTTGACTCATGGCTGAAGTAACAATTCAAAGTGAGTAAGTTTGGTAGGAACCATAGGCAACGTGCAGCTTAACTGTAATGTTGTCAGTGGCTCTTTCATCATCAACACAGAACTTCCAAAGACCCTCTAGGAGGGAAAGGAATGGAGATGGGAGACCCACATGGGAGACATTGTGGTACCAGGTCTATAATAAGCAGACAGAATTACTCACATTGCTTGGCTAGAAAATGATCAAGTGCATGGATTTGACTGAACAGACTATCTTGGCTACATGCGTATAAGGCAAAAGAGATTAAAAGTGAGGTCACTTCAATAAGGAAAACCACAAACCACAGTGAGGACAGCAAAAACAAAGCTGGTCTATACAATTGTCCAAAATGGAACTTATTTATACTACTTTAGAAAAAAATAAGTTTTGTAGGTATTAAGAATAATTACATCATCATGGGGAGGAGTTAAATGAATTAGAGTATTCACACAAAGTGTGAGTGTGTACTCAATAAACACAACATTGCAGAATAATGCCTGAAATTTTGGAAAAAATTTCATAATGTGAGATGTATAAACATAATATGTTCAATATGACCCCATTTTTTATTTAAAAAATATAAAAATGAGCAAGTGGAAGAAACGAACATGTGAGAGAAACTGTCTAGAAAAGTAGATATTAAGATTGGGGGGGGGCAGCTGTATTTGAGTGTTAGGATTTTAGATTTAAGTCTTTATCTTCAATTTTCTAAATTTATACCCGTGAAAAATTCTCAAGTTATTTTATAGTAAAAAGAACACAAATAAAAATAGATTTTATCATTTTCCTCACATACATCTGATGGGCAAGTTTTTTTAAGACATTAAAGTTGTAAAAGATGTCTTGGTACGGAAGAGGTTAATAACTCCTACTGCGATTGGAATCTATTTGTTATTTCATAGTTTCAACAATAAGTAATTCTGAGTACTCGCTAGCACTATGTAGACGAAAGCCAGTGTTGCTTTTGTGCTGTCTCTGTCTTGATGCATCAGCAATTGCTTTCCATCTAGAGCCTCGCTCAATAAAACTTACACATTATTTTGTTTATTGATCCTAATAAAAAGCACAAAGAGGCAAGGAGCAAACAAGGGTTTATTAATCAATATTTAAATAAATATATATGACCACATGAACACATAAATCAGGAATTTTCATAAACTACATACTGTGACAGTTCTCATTGATTCTTAACTGTAAGTAAATTTGTAATTTCCTTCCATAATCATGAAAATCTCAAGTAACATTTATGTAACTAACTTCATCAGTTTCTTTAAGAATATGTTAGAATGCATGGCCATTGCCTCTACAAACAATCCTAAAAGTCTGGTACAGTACATTGACAGGAAATCCAAATAGATCATATTTATGACCACAAAAGCACACACTTTTATTCCTACATTTATCATTCCTATTGTGCTCATACCTGGCACCATTCCTCTAGATATTTAATCTCATTCATTTACGTTAGTTCTATCCTAACTAGGTAAGTTCCAAGGGGACAGGACCCTTGTCATACTGTTTTTTCACAAACAACCCTGGGGTAGTAGACAGATCATAGGCACTGCTTCTGGTTTCTGCCTTGAAAAGTCTCCTTCTCCTTGTCCGTCTGAGTCCAAGCCTTTCTTATCCTGTGACTGAGACTAGTGCACAGACCTCCTAACCAATCTCCATGATGCCACACTACCTTACATCAGGACTAGCTTTGAAAACACAAGCCTAGAGACTCCATTTCTTCCTTACAAACAATGTAGAAAGTCAAGCCTCTTGCATATGACCCTGCAGTCCTCGGCTACCCACTCTTAACAATGGTAAATTCTGAAGAAGTGCTGGACAAGAACAAATTTGTATTCATATGGGGTACCTTTTATTAACAGCACATTTGAATGCTCCTTCCTTATCCTCTCAGAAAAAAAATTCTAATTTTCATGCAATAAGATGAAAATGTGTGTTTCATAATTAAAAGTAAATTTCATGAGTTACACTGGATTAGCACAAATCCTATGAGCTGTTTATATAGTACTGGTATTTCAAACTGCATCATTTAGAATGATCAGAGCAAAGTCTACAGAAGATTATAATAAATGGCAATGCTCTGTACATATAAGAGAATGCTATGGCCCTAACAAAACCTCTCAGAGGTCAAGAAAGATCAAGTCCACTCCTCCAAGGTTTGAGCCTCTCACCATATTTAGAAATGCAGATGGCCACGATATGACTATATACAGTATGGCTTGTTCTAAATGTTTATATGGAACAGATCAACATGTTCAACTTTTAAAAATTCAATACAATTGTGCCATGCACAAAATAGGTAGAATTCATTATCATCATAAACCACATCCCATAATTTATTAAGATGGTGAAGTCCAGGAGTAGAAGCAGGGCTTAAAGTTTCGTAATGATCATCCCTTTACAATTTTGTCAGTGTGTCTTCCTCACTCTAAGACAACATCAGAAGCCCTCATTTCAGGTCTTTTCGAAATGGCAAGCCCAGATCCTCAGGGTCCTACTGACCCTCAGGAGGGTCCAACATTGAATGACTAACCCATCTTCTAACTTTAGAAGGATATTGCCTCTACTAGACCCTGTTAGTGGCATGTGAAATAGATGACTCTAATCACAATGATAATAACCATCACCGGGACAATGGCTTCCTATTATTTATGAATCAATATCCTCGTACACATCTTTCCACAGTAACTCCCCACTCTCCACTATAACCCTTTAGGCTGAACTTCTGCTCTTCAACTACCTAGTGGACTCACAATTCGGAGTGCACAGTCTGTTCCCTATTTTTGTCTAGGCTGTCCATTTGCCTGGAAAACTTTACCTTTCCTGCCACACTAATCCTATTTGTGGACCAAGAGGTTGTTTTCCTAAAAATCCTCTCTTTCATAAAACTGTCACTGTTCCTAGCTTGTTTTGTTGTGCTTTCTAATCTGATCATATTTCATAATCTTTTTAATTACACAAATTATAAAATAAGCTGTAATTACATATGGATTTCTTTGAATCTCCAAGACTCTCTGCCCATTGCTGGCAAGGAAAATCTGTATGCCTGTCAACCTCCGCTATGCTCACTAACACAATATATTACACATGGCAAATATTTGATATACTTTGTTAATTAAAAATAGCCAGATTTTGACACATGCTAACTGAAATAAATGCTTCTTATGGTTTCAGTAACTTAAACACTCAACTCTGTATCTATCAACTGCATTATTAAATAACATTAATTATCAATTAATAATTATAAATTTG
Source organism: Oryctolagus cuniculus (assembly GCF_051225735.1). NCBI lineage: Eukaryota > Metazoa > Chordata > Mammalia > Lagomorpha > Leporidae > Oryctolagus > Oryctolagus cuniculus. The sequence continues at coordinate 132,634,820 of NC_142869.1, read as the reverse complement.
TTACCCATTTCAAGCATACCAGTTGATAAATATTAAAGAGAAAGAAATACATTGATAATGCATCAATAATACCGTCAGCCTTCAAAAGCAAGATAAATCTTAATCAACATCTAGTTTTATTTTCTGAACAGAATCTAACCATATTTGAAATTCAAATGAAAATGTATTACTTTTTTTTTAACTTGACTGAGTTCTAAATGTCTTGGCAAGAGCTTCATAATATACAACAGATTCATTAAGAAGCTTAATCAGATCACTCAAACATTTGTTCATGTGGAAAGTTCATCCAAATGTATCAAAACTCTTAGCCAATATCAATGTAACTATAATTAAGAATATATTCAGAAATAATGCCATAATTGATGCTTATTCAAATTGCCAAATTTTAGCAAATAAAATCACATTGCCCTTGTAGGCCACTTGTGTTCAGTTCCTACAGTTAAAATAACTTGGCCAGATTCCAATTACAAATCACTTAAGTGTGCAAAAAGGTCATTTCTTGAGAGAGAATTCACTGCAACAAAAGGCACATCCATTGTAAGGGATAATAACCTACTTACACTTAGTGAGTTCTCAATCTAATCTTGTTAGGCAGAAACAAAAGCGCATGCTTATGAAATCACAGAGAGACTAATTTAACTAACTGAGAAAGAAATTATATTATAGTAGTATCTCAAAAAAATTACAGAGGGACCGTCAGTGAGGTGCAGCTGTTAAGCTAACACTGCTTGGGATGCCCGTATCTCATACTGGAGTGGCTGAGTTCAAGTCCTGACTAAACTTCCAACCCAGCTCCTGGCAATGTATATCCAAAGAGGCAGCAGTGCTGGCCCAAGTACCTGAGTCCTTATCACCCATATGGGAGACCAGGATCGAGCGCCTAGCTCCTGGTTTCAGCCTTATCTAGCCCAGTCTGCTGGAAGCTTTCAGGCAGTATACCAGCAGATGGAAGATCTCTCTCTCTCTCTCTCTCTCTCTCTCTCTCTCTCTCTCCCTCTGTGCATTCCAAATAAATGATATATATTTTTAAAAAAAGTTAAAGAAAGCAGGCCAGATTTCCGGCCTTATAAACTTTCACACTAAGCCAGCTCCCTATTAGCTCACAATCATATTTGGACATACGTCATTTTAATGACCGATGTGAAAAGGAAAAGCCAACATCACAACATCCTAATTTTCCTTCCTCGTTTCCAACTACTAAGCACATTAGTTAACTGTGCAATTGTGGCTCATCTGTCTATCACTCCACTAAATCTGGTCTATCAGAAGTTACTGTGATTTCCCAGTGTGCAACTCACTACAGCTTATTTTGTGATTCTCGTTTTCCCCTGAAATTTTACCCTGGAGGCTGCTCTTCCTGTTGAAAAGCAACCAATGAGGATTCCTTTTATTTTTTTCCTTGAGGAGGCTTTGCTAATTCAACTTGCTCTCTCCCACAAACATAGGTCTTCCCCAAACTTGATTCTTCACTCTACCTTGGCCTTTTCATGCCTTTGTCAACTAGATTAAAAAAAAAAAAAAGACACCAACATATCAACATCATTTTTTCTTGAAGTTCTAAAGATCTCCTTACTTCTCTTCCATTTTTTTTAAAAAAAAAATTCAATTGATTTATTTATTTGAAAGGCAGAGTGACAACCAAGAGAGCGAGAGATAGAGATCTTCCATCCACTGATCCACTCCCCAGTGAACACAATCGCTGAATACAGGAGCCTGGAACTCCATCTGGGTCTCCCCACATGGGTGGCAAGGGCCCAACTATGTGGGCCATCTTTTGCTGCTTTCACACACATATTTGCAGGGAGCTATATTGAAAACAGAGAAGCTGGGACTTAAACCAGCACTCCAATATAGGGAGGCATTTTCCCAAGTGGTGGCTTGAAATGCTGTGCCATAGTGCCAGCTCCTGATTTTCTTGTGAACTTAGCCACTCTGATATTGCATTGACACTTCAAATTCAAGTAGTCACAAAACAAATACATCTCAATTTCTTCTCCCCCACCCCCAGAAATTCCAAGGAAATAAACAAAACAGACCACAAAATCACAGGAGTTCCTCTAGATGTCCCTGCTTCTTGTAATGAACGTCTCCTAGAGAAAGGTTCCGGACACTTCGAGGTCAGGTTTGACTTCTGCAGTCGCTCTCCTCCCATACATGCTCTCTACATGTTCTCTCATGCCTGCCCTGTCTTTGCCTTTCTCGCTGTCTACACTCCAATGCCAGGTCTCATAGGATCTTAACTGGAACTAAAAACACATTTGTTTTTATCCATTACATCCTGATGCCAGTATCACATTAATACATTAGGAAATACCATTGATTGATTAATTACCCATTCCTTAATTATGCACTATTACCTTTTCAGCATGCCATTTTCTTATCAGAAATCTCATACCTGGTATTCTACTATCAACCCTAGTTGATCTTTGCTCAAGCCCATATCAGTTTCCTACATTCTCTCTTCATTTGTCACAGATCCTGGAAATCCAGTCTACTCTTAACTCTGTTCTTGGGGGTTCTTTTCCCCATTTCATGCCTAAATACAATACTCTGTCCCTATTGGCCTAGTCTCACTTTCTTCTTTTTGACAAAAGGAAAAATTTAGCCTCTAACCAAAGACTGCATTTCCTGGCCTCCCTTACTGCTACGTGTGATCAGCTGGCTATATTCTAGTCAATGGGATATGGGCAGAAGCTGCATGTACAGCTTCCAGATTATGCTTTTAAAAGGAAGGGTTATGCCTTCCACTTCTTTCTTGCTTTCTTTGGACCATGCAAATGGCAGAAACACCCTAAAGACTGGGGCACAACAAGGAGTCTGGTTCCTGAACAATCTCTTGGAAGGAAGCCTTCCTCCTCCACAATTCCTCTCCTAACCACCTATTACTCGGATGTCTGTGTGTTAGAGATAAATTTATCCCTTGTTTAAGCCTTTGTTATGTTGGTTTCTGTTAAAGTGACCCATATAACAGACTAACCAATAAATTGACTCAATGGCTTCAATGTACTTTTGGACAGTAGTAACACATGATGTTGTATACCAAGGAGTTAAGCAAGAGCACCACTGGGCTTCTGATGCAAGGAGACAGGTTGCACTGGTATCACACAGAAAGGAACATGGTGACGAGACCTAGAGGGACATATTTGCAGTTTGGTTCCTAAGAAGGAAAAAAAAAAATCTTTCCAGAAAAAGGCCCAGAGCCACACGACATTCAAGGTAGATAGAAAATTAGAAAATGGTGGCAATTGCAACATTAGAAAGAAAAGGAGACACTTTGAAGAACATAGTGGAGAGAAATGAACATAGCAAGAGCATCAGTAATTTGCTCAAAGACTGAAACGTAGAAATAAGGATCAGGAAAAGGGGAGGCTCCGATGCCAATGCGAAGCATGGAATAATACCGCAAGGTCTGTTAGGAGAAACAGGATTGGAAGAGCACACAAAGAACTTAGAATGGGTTGAAACAGATGCTAAGAACCTAAGATGCAAATTACAATAATTTCTGCAGTAGGGAAAAACCTGGAGTAATACGTAGGGCGTTGATAATTGGATTAATCATATAGAGTAGTTGTGAGAAAACTAATTTACCTATATGCTGGTCAGCAAGACACCAAGAGAGTGATCAGGGACACAAAAGAACTAGTTTGTTTCTTATCTGAGATAAGAAAGTACATTGTTTTTATTGATTTTTAGTTCAGTGATAAGGAAATTTCAATATCCATAAACAGCCTTGAACTCTTTAGCACAAAGATTCTTTTTTAACACTCTATTTTATTTATTTGAAAAGCAGAGTAAAAGATAGAGGGAGAAACACACATACACACACACAGAAAGAGAGAGAATCTTCTATCTATTGTTTCATTCCACAAATGAGCACAGAAGTCAGGGCTGGGCCAGGCCAAAGTGAAGAGCCAGGAATTTCATCTGGACTTCCCATGTGGGTATCAGGGGCCCAAGTATTTGTTCAATATATGCTGTTTCCTCAGGCACATTAGCAGGAAACTGGATCAGAAGTGGAGCAGCCAGGGTATGAACCAGCAATCCATTGGATGCCAGTGTCGCAAGCAGTGGATAACCTGCTGCAACACAATGTTGGCCCCAAGTACAAAGATTCCATATTGTTATTTCTGATTTGAGCTTCTAAGAATCAGGTAGCTTCCCAGAGCTGGGAGGACCCGTGGTGCTCAAGGCAGCATCACAATAGCCATGAACCCCCTTAGGGACCCTAGGCGGTAAGAAACAGGCTAAGACATGCTACATACCTCTGGCCCCCAGTATTTATCCTCACTGAAATCAATGGCGTGTGTGTGTGTGTGTGTGTGCATTTCATACCCATCTAGAATGCCATGTTAGGTCATTTTCAACATGTCTATTCACAGCCTTCACAAAATCCTGACACGCGAAATTCTTCCAGATGTACTGCACATATGCTGCCTCAGAAAATAATGAAAAATTCATGATTTAGTGCTAGGAAGACTTTGGGTCAGCAAAGAGCGGTCCAGGCAAAGGCAAACCTGTGGGAAAATGGGCTGTGATTGGAAAAAGCATGGCACACTTGCGGAGCTAAAGAAGGAATGGAGCTGAAGAAGCGAGGAAGATACTCAGTATAAAATGAAGCTGGACGTGTATGCGTAGGTCAGACAGCATAACCATCATTCAGGGAAGAAGCAGTGCTGTGACAGCACCAAGCACAATGGGATGCTGGCTTCTCAACAATGAAGGGAATGAACACCTGCCTGCGCTGGGTAGATCCTACCTTATGATCATTGATTTAGAGACTGCGGGGAGCAGGGCCTGTCTCCTGCAACATGGCGAAATAAGTACCGAGACTATTAAGACTAACTCTATGCACCTGATCTCCCATCATATGGCGCTGAGAGAGTAAACAAATCTTACACAGCTGCTTCGTTAATTAGCTGATTCCTGACCCAACCCCTTAAACAGGGGAGAGAGACAACATGCGCCGGCCCCCTGAGAGAGTTGGTTGGAGAGCTCGCTGGTGCTGCTCCTCCGTGGAGGTGGGGGAGAAGCAGCAAATCCGGGAAGGACTGGGGAAAGAAGACAGTGTCCGGTGTCGTTCCTCCACGAGTGGGGGAGCGACAGAGACCAGAGGAAAAAAATAGAGCAGCAGATCCTTCTTATGGAATGCTGTCTTTAAAAGCTTCTTTCTCATATGGGATGCCAGCTTCTCAGGCATGGGTTTCAGTCCCAGCTGCTCCACTTCCAATCCAGCGCCTGCTAATGTGCCTGGGAAAGCAGTGGAAGATGGCCCAGGAACATGGGCAACTGCCACCCACATGGGAGACCCAGATGGAATTCTAGGCTCCTGGCTTCAGCCTGGACCAGCCTTAATCATTGCAGCTATTTAGGGAGTAAGTCAGCAGATGGACGATGAATCTCTCTTTCTCTCTTACCCTCCATCTCTCCCTCTCTCTCTCTGTAACTTTAACTTTCAGACAAATAAAAAACTTTAATAACATAAAATAAAAGCCTTTTTCTGTCTGAGTGGGATACAGAAACACACACACCCTTTTCTTATTTTTTTCTCAACTTCATTATCCTGAGATAATTGTAAATTCACATGTAGTTATAAGAAATAACAAGATGGCCGGCGCTGCAGCTCACTAGGCTAATCCTCCGCCTTGCAGCGCCGGCACACCGGGTTCTAGTCCTGGTCGGGGCGCCGGATTCTGTCCCGGTTGCCCCTCTTCCAGGCCAGCTCTGCTGTGGCCAGGGAGTGCAGTGGAGGATGGCCCAAGTACTTGGTCCCTGCACCCCATGGGAGACCAGGAGAAGCACCTGGCTCCTGCCTTCGGATCAGCGCGGTGCGCTGGCCGCGGCGGGCATTGGAGGGTGAACCAACGGCAAAGGAAGACCTTTCTCTCTCTCTCACTGTCCACTCTGCCTGTCAAAAAAAAAAAAAAAAAAGAAATAACAAGAGAGGGGTCGGCGCTGTGGTGTAGCAGGTAAAGCCGCTGCCTACAGTGCCAGCATCAGATATAGGAGCTGGTTCCAGTCCCGGCTGCTCCACTTCCGATCCAGCTCTCTGCTATGGCCTGGGAAAGCAGTAGAATATGGCGCAAGGCCTTGGGCCCCTGCACCTGTGTAGAAGACCTGGAGGAAGCTCCTAGCTCCTGGCTTTAGATTAGCTCAGCTCTGGTCATTGCGGCCATCTGGGAAGTAAACCAGCAGATGGAAGACCTATCTCAAATTCTCTCTCTCTCTCTCTCTCTCTCTCTCTCTGCCTCTCCGCAACTCTTTCAAGTAAATAAATAAATCTTTTTTTTTTTAAAAGAGGTAGTATCAGTTATGCACAAAATCCTTCCAAAACACAGAAGATGAGGGAACACTTTAATATCAAGTCCTTGGCCCCCTACACTGACGTGGGAAACCTGGAAGAAGCTCCTGGCTTCTGGCTTCAGACTGATTCAGCCCCGGCCATTGTGGCCATCTGAGGAGTGAATCAGCAAGACCTTTCTCTCTCCCCACCCCACCCCCGCCTCTCTGCAACTCTTTCAAATAGAATTAAAAAAAATCTTAAAAAAATAAAGAAATATGAGAGATCCTGTATACACTTCAGTCAGTTTGCCCTGGTGATAACATCCTGTTTAACTATAGCACACTTTCACAACCAGAATACTTACATTGATATAATCTGCTGATCTTGTTCAGATTTCGAGAGGATTACATGAATTTGTGTGTGTGCATACATGTGTGTTGGTGTGTATATTGAGTTCCATGCAGTTTTCTCACATTTTTAACTTCCTGCAAAGATGATCCTAGTCAAGATACAGAACAACTAGATAACAAGGAGGCCTCATGCTACCCTTTAAGAGCCACACTTACCTTCCTACTTTGCCTCCTCCCTAGATCTTGCCATCTGTTATCCATCTTTATAATATCGTCATTTCAAGAATGTGACATAAATTGAATCATTCAAATGAAGATTTTTGGGGATTTAAAAAAAAATCCCTTTAAGACTCATCCAAACTGTAGCATGTGTCAGCAGTTCACTCCTTTCCATTCCTCCAGAGTGCTTCCTGGTATGGCAGTACCAGAGCTCGCGTAAGCATTCACCTCTTGAAGAACAGCTGGATTGTTTCCGTATGGGCATATTACAGACACAGGTGTAAGAATACTAATGTTCGGGTATTGTTGCGACTGCTAAGTTTTCATTTCTCTGGGACAGATGGCCAAGCAATGACTGCTATGTCATGTGGTAACTACCAAGTTTAATTTTGTAAGACACTGCCAGGGCCAGGCATTTGGCACTGTGGTTATCATGATGCCTGGGATGCTCATATCCCATTTCAGAGTGCCTGGTTACAGTGTCAGCTCCACTTCCAATTCCAGTTTCCTGTTAACGCACATACCGGGAAGCAACAGGTGATGGGTCTAGTACTTGAGTCCCTGCCTCCTATGTGAGAAATGCAGATTGAGTTCCTAGTTCCCAGCTTTAGCCTGGTCTAGCCTCAACGTTGCAGCAGAGGATGGAATATTCCTCTCTGTCTCTGTCTCTGCCTCTCAAATAAATAAGAATAAATTTTTAAAAATTTCAAATTAGAAACTGGAAAACTGTTTTCCAAAGTAGCAGCATATTTACAATTGCACCAGCAATATATGAATGATCCAACATCTCCAAATCCTTGCATTTGGTGTTGTCAAATTACTTAAGTTGCCAGCGCCGCGGCTCACTAGGCTAATCATCTGCCTGTGGCACCGGTACCCCGGGTTCTAGTCCCGGTTGGGGCGCCAGTTCTGTCCAGGTTGCTCCTCTTCCAGTCCAGCTCTCTATTGTGGCCCAGGGAGGCAGTGGAGGATGGCGCAAGTGCTTGGGCCCTGCACCTGCATGGGAGACCAGGAGAAGCACCTGGCTCCTGGCTTCAGATCGGCACAGTGCGCCAGCCGGCCATAGCAGCCATTTGGGGAGTGAACCAACGGAAGGAAGACTTTTCTCTGTGTCTCTCTCTCTCACTGTCTAACTCTGCCTGTCAAAAAAAAATTATGTAAGTTAGCTGCTTTAATAGTTGTGCAGTGATATCTCATTATGGTTTTAATTTGCATTCTGCTAATGACTAATGATGTTGAACACCTTTTCAAGTGCTTATTTGCCATCTGTATATCCTTTTCAGTGATTTTTTTGTCACGTCTTTTGTACATTTTCTAACTGGATTGTTTGATTATTTTTACTGTTCAGTATTGAGAGGTCTAGATACAAACACTTTGTCAGATATGTGCTTTCAAATAGTTCATCCCAGTTTGCTGCTTGCCTCATTAATAATTATAAAAGAAGGAACCAAAAAAAAAGGATATAGAAGATTTGACAGTACAAAGTTCTTTGAATACTGTGACCCAGTGGATAAAACTAGTTTCGGATCCAAAAATGGAAATTGGAAGATCTGTTGCTTCCTCCCCTACTATGTCTACAAGTGAGGGCTCCTTCATTTCTTTTCTTTTTTTTAAGATTTATTTGTTTATATGGAAGTCAGAGTTACACAGAGAGAGAGAAGGAGAGGCAGAGAGACAGAGAGAGAGAGAGAGAGAGAGAGAGAGAGAGGTCTTTCATCCACTGGTTCACTCCCCAGTTGAACGCAACAGCCGGAACTGTGCTGATCTGAAGCCTAGAGCCAGGAGCCAAGAGCTCCCTCAGGGTCTCCCATGTGGCTGCAGGGGCCTAAGGACTCGGGCCATCCTCTACTGCTTTCCCAGGCCATATCAGAGAGCTGGATCAGAAATGGAGCAGCCGGGACTGCAACTAGTGCCTATATGTGAGGCCGGCACTATAGGCGGCGGCTTTACCGGCTATGCCACAGCGCAGGCACCTTCTTTCTTTTCTTTCTTTCTTTCTTTTTTTTTTTTTTACTAAGATTTATTATTTAATTGAAAGGCAGAGTTACAGAGAGGTGGGGGGAGAGAAAGATATATATATATATATATATGTGTGTGTGTGTGTGTGTGTGTGTGCGTGTATATGCATATATATGTAAGAGAGAGAGAGAGAGAGTCTTCCATCCCTGTGCCAGGGGATTCCAATTCAATCCCATCAAGGTGGCATGTACCAATGCCATCTCACTAGTCCAAGTGATCAATTTCAGTTCACAATTGACCATAATGATAGGTCTAAGAGTCAAAGAGATCACATAAACAAGACTAGTGTCTGCTAATACTAACTGATAGAATTAAGAAGGAAAGAACGATCCAACATGGGAAGCGAGATACACAGCAGACTCATAGAATGGCAGATGTCCTAGGCCGGCGCTGCGGCTCAGTAGGCTAATCCTTCACCTTGTGGTGCCGGTACTCCGGGTTCTAGTCCCGGTCGGGGCACCAGATTCTGTCCTGGTTAACCAGCCCCTCTTCCAGGCCAGCTCTCTGCTGTGGCCAGGGAGTGCAGTGGAGGATGGCCCAAGTGCTTGGGCCCTGCACCCCATGGGAGACCAGGAGAAGCACCTGGCTCCTGCCTTTGGATAGGCGTGGTGTGCCAGCCGCGGCGGCCATTGGAGGGTGAACCAACGGCAAAGGAAGACCTTTCTCTCTGTCTCTCGCTCTCTCTAACTGTCCACTCTGCCTGTCAAAAAAAAAAAAAAAAAAAAAAAAAGAATGGCAGATGTCCTAAACAGCACACTGGCCTCAGAATTAACCCTTAAGGCATTCAGATCTGGCTGAAGAGCCCATGAGAGTATTTTTAGGCATGGAAAGCCAAGACACTCTGGCAAAAAACAAACAAACAAACAAACAAACAAAAAACAAAACAAAAAAAAAACCACACCTAAATGAAAGATCTCTGCAAGGGAGATCCCAGTGGAAAGAATGGGCCATCAAAGAAGGAGGTACCTTTCTCTGAAGGGAGGAGAGCACTTCCACTTTCACTATGACCTTGTCTAAATAAGATTGAAGTCAGCAAACTCAAAAGGCCTCCATAGCCTTGGCAACTCATGACAAGAGCCTAGAGTGATTAATGATGCCATAAACAAGAGTGTCAATTTGCTAAGTCAACAACAGGAGTCACTGTGCACTTACTCCTCATGTAGGATCCCTGTCCTTAATGTGTTGTACAATGTGAATTAACGCTATAACTAGTACTCAAACAGTATTTTACACTTTGTGTTTCTGTGTGGGTGCAAACTGTTGAAATCTTTGCTTAATATATACTAAATTGATCTTCTGTATATAAAGAGAATTGAAAATGAATCTTGATGTGAATGGGATGGGAGAGGGAGCAGAGACGGGAGGGTTGCGGGTGGGAGGGAAGTTATGGGGGGGAAGCCACTCTAATCCATCAACCATACTTTGGAAATTTATATATATTAAATATAAGTTTAAAAATAAATAAATAATAAATAAAATATTTATTATTTATTTGAAAAGCAGAGTTAGAGAGAGGTGGGGGGGAGAATGATATATATATATATATATAGAGAGAGAGAGAGAGAGAGAGAGAGTCAGTCTTCCATCTGCTGGTTCACTCCCCAAATTGCCCCAACAGTTGGAACTGAGCTGATCCTAAGCCAGGAGCCTGGAGCTTCTTCTGGTGCAGGGGGCCAAGGACTTGGGCCATCTTCCACTGCTTTCCTGGGCCACAGCAGAGAACTGGAGCAACCGGGACTCAAACCAATGGCACTGCAGGCTGGAACTTTTACCTGTTGTGCCACAGCACTGGCCCCTGATCCTTCCTTTCATGGTTTATAATTATTCAGAATCAGTGCTCAATACAGATAATTACCTACCCCTTTGCTAAAACAGACCTTTCTCAGGGTAGTTGGTGAGAAGAGACTTTTTCTCTTCCCAATTTTGTCAGAAAGAGGCCTTTATTTTTATTTACCAACTCAAATATCAACAGTTTTTCCCACTGCCTACCAAAAGTAGGAATTTTCTAACCTAGTAATTAAGGGTTATGCAAATAATCCAAGTGGGCTCTCTATTCCCACCGCCTATATCCTAATGCCAATCAGTCATCACAGCCTACAACATGCCTCCTAAAAGACCATTATTTCTCTCTGTCTCTCTCTTTTTTTTATTATTGGACAGGTAGAGTTACAGACTGTGTGAGAGAGAGAGACAGAGAGAAAGGTCTTCCTTCCATTGGTTCACCCCCCAAATGGCCACTACGGCCAGTGCTGCGCTGATCCGAAGCCAGGAGCCAGGTGCTTCTTCCTGGTCTCCCATGCGGGTGCAGGGCCCAAGCACTTGGGCCATCCTCCACTGCACTCCCGGGCCACAGCAGAGAGCTGGACTGGAAGAGGAGCAACCAGGACTAGAACTGGAGCCCATATGGGATGCCGGTGCCGCGAGGTGTGGGATTAACTAAGTGAGCCATGGCGCCGGCCCCCATTATTTCTCTTGAATAAGGTTTATACTTCCTCTCTGCAGTTGGGGCTGCCACTAGAATGAAGGTCATGTACAGTTGTACAACATAAGACACATGATTCTCTTACTATGACACTGAATACCTTTTCCACATTTATTTTTTTCCAACATTAGCAGTTAATCATTGAAAATTAGTAAATAGTTTGTCCAAGTAAATCAAAATTTTCTAATTTTAAAATGGATACTCGGGTCTTTCACATTTCATGTGGTTTGAATTGTTTCTGATGAAAATGTTAATTCAAAGCACCCACTCCTACCCCCTTGCTTAGGATGACTGAAGACGTGGGACAGGAGAGCAGAGGTCTAAACGGGGCCAACACAAGGAAAGAGTGTTCCAGGACAGGAAGTCAGTGATGATTCTTTCTTAGATCTGGGTTAGGGAACTGCCACGGGGGCATGCCACCACGTTCATGCCACTGCTCCAAGCAGACCCTCTCAGATTCAAGGGGAGAGGGCGCAGGACTACATCTCTCGATGGCAGGAATGCAAAGAATTTTATATCAACCTTTAATCTACCAGATGGCATGATGATGGATTAAGAGAGAGAGAGGTTCTGAATTCCTAAATATCTGAAAATGTCTTCAGTCTGCCATTACACAATGGAGAGTGCAGAGAGCTTTGAGTTGAAAGAATTTTTCCCTCCTAACTTTGAGGAGAATGTTCTGTCTTGTGGTGTCTTGTGCTGCTGCCCCTGAAAGTCATACAAAAATCTAATCTATGTTCTTTCTTAAGACATCAGTTTCTCCACCTGAAGCTTTTATGATCTCATCTTTATTCCTGGTTTTCTAAAACTCCAACATGTATCTAGGTGTAGCTTATTGTATGCAGCAATCAGATGACAAATATCGTTCTGTAAGCCTGGGGTAGACTATTATTTTATTGTTAACATGTTATTTCTTGGTTCTTCATATTTTTTTCTGAGATTCCTAGATTGTGCCTCTTCTATTGGCATTTATACCTTATGGCTTCTTCTCCCCATATTTCCTCTCTATTTGTCCTCTTGCTCTATTTTCTGCAAGATTTTCTCCACATTGTTTTCTAGCTTTATTGATTTAATTTCAACAGTTGCATTTCTATTCTTTAGAAGTGCTCTCTGGCTCTCTAGTGGTCCCTTTATCATAGTATCCATAATTCTGGATACAATCTGTTCTCAAATATTTCTGAACATATTAAATGCGTTTTAAAAATAGCATGCTTATGTCTCCTGAGTGGTCAGCATTTCTTCTGAGATTATGTTTCTTGTTTGCTGATTTGATCTTTGAGTTTTACATTCTTGGGTCACCCCTAGCCTGGCGACATCCAACATGGTAGTCCATTTGTAATTACAAATGATGATGGGGTTGTTGGTGTGGTTTTCCTCTGCTGTCGGGTAAGAGGGCTTCTTTTTTGTCACCAAGTGAGATACTGGGGGTGGGAGGAGCATAGATGAGAGAATCAAAGGCACAGGATAAAGCTCGCCTCTGTGTGGGTTACAGTGGAGGAACAGAGAGCAGTTTCGTGCTCCCTTTACTCTGGAATATCAATATCCACAGCAGAAGTCTTAGCTTCCCAAGCCGATCCATTCAGTTTCTGTACAGAGGAGCCATCTGTTGTTTTTGGTTTTGTTTTTGTTTTACCAAGCTCCTGACAGACAACTCTGCTCAGAGAACAGGAACAAAAGGAGGGATGAAGGGAACTTCAGTCAATCCCAGTTTACAGCTGCACTTCTTACCCAAACCCCTCCAGACAGTGCTAACTTCTCGATCCAGAATTTCACTCTCTGTTAAACGTTTATCTTTTTTCAAACATCTCATGAGGGACGGGAGGCAAGCGCATCCTTCCGGTCTACTGTCTCTAATGGGAAGCCGTTAATGAACTTCTGTGTTTGCACTCAGCTTGTACACAGCATCAGCCCCGCTTTCACAGACGCGGAATTCAAGAGATCATCAGAAGATATGATAACAGCACTGATAATTAGAAGATAATATATTTGCCTGAGGGGGGCTTCATTTTCCAAATATCTTTCACTATACACCATTTACATTTGATTATACATATTAAAAATAGGTGATTCCCCTGTAGTAGGTTAAAAATATGGAAATTTTGAGCACTGCTTGACCACTTCCTGGTTTTGCTTTACTTTTTACAATTTATTCTTTTGAGACAGAGAGATAGAGATAGAGATAGAGATAGAGAGAGAGAGAGAGAGAGAGAGAAAGAGAAACTCCCATACTCTAGTTCATTCCTCAAATGTCCACAATGACCAGTCTGATGGACCAAGCTAAGGCCAGGAAACAGGAACCCAATATGGATCTTCCACATTGTGGGCCAGGACCAAAGCATTTGAGCTATTACCTGGTGTCCCTCAGGGTGCACATTAGCGGGAAGCTAGAATTGGGAGCTGGCGCCAGGACTCAGTCCAGGCCTTCTGATTTAGGATGCAAGTATCCTAACTGCTAAGTCCCACTTCCACTCTGACATCATTCTGTTAGTTTTGCAAATGTACCAAAAAGATAATAAAAGAGCTATGAAAATGAAAATTGGTAGAAACAGCATTGTACAAAAACTACTTATAGATGTTCTGTGTAGACAATGATATTAACTGGCTGGCTCCTTCCATGTGTCCCAGTTGGTGGTCATGCACAATCACAGCCTTACTGACGGAATGGAAGTAAGCTCCACACATAAAATCACAATCCAAAGACTTCAGCGTCACAGAGGATTTGTAAAAAACATGATTTTTAAAATCTCATACACTCCGTACCAAATATCCATCTGTTGTTATTGTATAAAATATTATTCGGCTCCTGTAAAATAAAGCAATGTTTAATTATTTCAAATTTAAGCCAGTCTTTGATGAAAGTCCCAATATAATTGAAATCTACTAAACATAACTTTGACTTATATTTTCCTTCATTTTTAAAAAGATTTTATTTTTGAAGTCAGAGATAGCAGGAGAGAGAGAGAGAGAGAGAGAGAGAGAGAGAGAGAGAGAGAGAAATTCTCTATCTGCTGGTTCATTCCCCAAATGGCTACAATGGCCAGGGCTGGGTCAGGATAAAGCCAGGATCCAGGAGTTCTATCTGGGTTTCCCATGTGAGGTCAGGGGCCCAAGCACTTGGATAATATTCTGCTCCCCTTCCCAGGCCACTAGAAGGGAGCTGGATTGGAACTGAAGCAGCCGGGACCCAAACTAGTGCACATATGGGATGCTGGTACTGCAGAAGGTGGCTTTATCCACCATGCTACAGTGCTGGCCCAAACTTACATTCTCTAATATCTTATGAAAGTGTGATAACATACAAAACTATTAAATAAATATCATATGTCCTTAAATAATGCTTTGGCAGATGAGTTTTAAAGCTATGAAAGAAAACTTCAGAGGGCAGGATAAAATCTGATGTTTTTGCATCAAAAGAGATCAGGATTTATTTTAACTATGTATTTGAATAACTACTATTATTAAATTTGGAAGACAATTACACCTTACATGAATCAATTAATGAAACATTTATTAGAATCTCACAATTAATTACTTGTCAAAATCCTTCATTGCTAACACATGATTAATATGATATTTAAATGTCAGGCTAAGTTCAAATTCAAATAATTGACAGCATTACACCAAGGTCAAGATACAATTCCCAATTTGTAACGGGTTAGGTCTTTTCTTACTAAAAAGATTTCAGCTGATGCCATCCTGAAAACCAACCACTGAGAAAAACAGACATACAATCCATTCCTATGTTTGTGAGATGGAAGTAAACAATTAGAGGAAGAGAATTCACTATAGCTAAGTAGCTAAAGGCTACAAAATTGATCACACTCAAATTCCTCCAATAGGCAAATATAATCTCAACCTGTGTTCAAGGAACTGAACAAACTAAAATTGAACTTCAGTACCCACTGGTACATAAAACATCAATAATATTAAAACAACTTCAGATTTTTCTCTTCATTTGACAAAATTAACAAAACTCTGGCTACTATGAGAGTCAAGTACAGAGATACAAATGAAGAAACCCTGCAAAGTACCAGCAGAATGCTGAGAACTTTAATAAAATCAGCACTGGGTGGAAGACATTGGAAGGCAAAGGTAAAAAGTTACCCTAAAGTGAGAAAATTTGCATCTTGGGCCCCAAGAGAGAAGCGTAAGCCTGGCTATCACCCAATCAAAAGTGCAAACATCCTAGCAGGTTAACTAACAAGGAGGGTCAGAAGAAATGAGGGAAAAGTCTGAGAGTAATCAAGTGTAGCAAATTTTTATTCACCAAAGTGATGATGAATTTGGGGTGTTGGGCTAAGTGACACTTAAAGGTGGCTCTTCAGAATTCTCTATGGCCTGGATGAGTGGCTTTAAATCTTAAGACTTGAGTTCTTGAAGCCTAATCATAGGTTTTCAATGGGATTGGGGTAGGTTGAGGTGGGAGTTTGTTTGTTTGAATGAACTAGGCAGTGCTGCTCTTATCTGTTATTCACTTGATCAGTGGGTCCCTGTCTTTTAAACACTGGTTTACCAGAAATTGTTATCATTCTGATTGCAGGCTCACCACACAGTGTTTCAGACACTTCTTCAGTTTCCATCCTTCTGACTCTGGAAATTATCCCCACAAGCAGTTCTAAGCATTGGAATAACCGTAAAGGTAGATCCTTTTGGAAACTCCACACTTTCATTCTGTTGTTGATTATCTTTGTGAGTCTGGTGAGGGTGAGCAAGTGCACAGGAGACTGAATGCCTTGGGGAATGTGGGTATAAGCAGATTCCTGAAAGTGCACATCCAAGACTATAGTAATACATCCTTATCTGATCTCTGAGAACCAGAACATTCTCTTAATGCCACAGACATTGATATTGATGTCTTTAAACAACAAATGCCCTCTGGGAGCTTTTTCAATTAATTCGTCGTTATTGTTACCATTCTTAGAATTTCTTAGTACTCTATTCTGCATGGCATCAAAACAACCTGGCTGTGTTCTGGCTCTAAAAATTTGACTACTGATAATTTGCTTAGCCTTACTTCTCTTAACTCTAAGTGTAGATAATACTAGTCCATGCTGTCTTCAGCCTAGAGACTTGTGAGATGTCATGGCTAAATAACATATTCTTTATTAAAGAGTATGTAAACTAGGCCAGCGCCACGGCTCAATAGGCTAATCCTCTGCCTTGTGGCACCGGCACACTGGGTTCCAGTCCCGGTCGGGGAGCCGGATTCTGTCCCGGTTGCCCCTCTTCCAGGCCAGCTCTCTGCTGTGGCCCAGGAGTGCAGTGGAGGATGCCCCAAGTGCTTAGGCCCTGCACCCCATGGGAGACCAGGAGAAGCACCTGGCTCCTGCCTTTTGGAGGGTGAACCAACGGCAAAAGGAAGACCTTTCTCTCTGTCTCTCTCTCTCACTGTCCACTCTGCCTGTAAAAAAAAAAAAAAAGTTGCCATAAGAGTATGTAAACTATAAAACTACCTGTTTATGAATTACATAGTCACTAGTCACTCATGGTAATCAAAGTATTATCAAAATATCCTTGTTAAATAAAGCTAAGAGTCATATAAAAATCTATTGATTTCATAAGCTATAAAGTGCTACACACAATAAAACTGTTATTGCTGTTAAAATGTTAGGGTTATTAAATTTGTAGATATCAGTCTAGAGAACTAAGTATAAAAATATCAAAAGAAACACTAAATTGGATAAAATAAGAAAAAAAAGATGTTTGAGTGACTTAATGTCAGTAATTCTAAACCCTGAACTCTTTTCCTACTACTTTGAATGCATGTCTAATTTTAGGAAATTTCACTTAAAGTAAATTTTCAGAAGAGAATTTAACAAATTAAGAATTGCATATTCCCAACTAGTACACATTCACTAAATTTTATAAAGATATCAATGTATCACTGCCAAAGATTATAGATTTTTCTGAATGAAAGGGCAGGAAACAGAGAGAATGATGCCCCCATCACACCCTAACACAGCTCAGCTCAGGCTCCCTAGAAGAATACTGCCTCAGTCTAAGAGCCTTGTTAACCATGCATTATCTTAGTGACCTGGTGCAAGTCACATAAGCATCTATAAGAGGAAACAGTATCTCAACTTCATCGTTTTGTCATGATAATTATTTCTCACAAAGCACTCAGGCCAGGGCCTGTCACTGGGTAAGAATTTGATAGATGGTAGTTGATGGTTATTTACTATGGTACCACGTTTCTACTCATATCTCTCTGTAAAAAACGTACTCTAAAATCTTTTTGAGAAACTCATGATTATCTCCAGAATAAAAGTCTGACCAGAGCAGGATAAAATACAGAGCATCTTTGGCCATCTACCTTTGTCAAGGCATGCAAAGCTGTACTCATGTCACTTCTGAATGAAGCATGCATTTCTAGTTATATACTCAGTGACCCACAACATGTATACACGACTACACCTTCAGTGTATGCTATATAGGTGGCTTATTTCTGTAGCTTTTGGGAAAAGATCCACTAATAAAACAGCTAGTATGTGGGAATACAAATAAAGGACAGATTTTGAAATCTCAGGGTAGAGGTGCAAAGCAAAACAAAATTATTCTCACTTATCACATAAAAGCTATTAAGTAAAAGTAGCTAAATCTAATTCAAAGTGTCCCAGGTTGCAATAAGTTCCAATATAGGTATAGCTACTACTATCATGAACTAAGTAGAGGTCTACCCTAAGGGCTGTTACTTTTATTCTCAAGAAGGTTGGAATCTGTGAATTTAATATTCCAGATTCAAACACCTTGTGTCTATGTTTCTATACCTACAGCCACCAGTCACTTCAGTGCTTCCCTATGTTCCTTTCCAAGCTGATGTCTACATTTAGACCCCTGCCTTATTATAGATGTGCAAATGGGTCCACTGGAAAAGGCTTTGCACCCCACCATCCCTGCCAGCCAGGCAGAACAATTCGGTCATTATACTATCTCTCCCATAGGCTAAAAGAGAAGAAAACAAGAAAGTATGTATCTTATTAGCAATAATCCAATAATCCCTCTCCTACTGTTACATAAAGTAGCTCTTGTGGATTGTCGCTCCCCCTCTTCACGGAGGAACGACACTAAACCCTGGCTAGGCTTCATATCCGAGTCACGGCACCATTATGTCGCTCCCCCTCTTCGTGGAGGAACGACACAGGACCCTGCGCTGTTCTTTCTGTCTGCTCGGCCCTCCCCGGGTTTACTGCTGGTTCTTCCCGGGTTGGCTACTATCCCTTCCACCTCCGTGGAAGGGCAGTTCCCCCTGGCCGCATTCCCCACTTCCGCAGGGGAGCGGCACACCGCCGGCCGGCTCTTCTCGGGGGCTGCACAGGTTCCCTCAGCTAGATGTTCCCCATAGATGTTCCTGGTGCATGCCGTCTCTCTCCTCCTTTATAGTCCTCCTCCGCCAATCCCAACTCGGCTGCCCACACGCCGAGTACGCTGCTCTCCAATCAGGAGCAAGTCCTACAGTTAATTGGTTGAACTGGAGGCAGCTGTGCGGAAGCTGTTTACTTCTCTCCCAGCGCCATATTGTGGGAGAGCAGATGCATAGAATAAGTCTTAATTCCAGTAACAGTCTAGTCCGGGCTGCTCCCCACAGAGGAGAGCAGATGCATAGAATAAGTCTTAATTCCAGTAACAGTCTAGTCCGAGCTGCTCCCCACAGAGGAGAGCAGATGCATAGAATAAGTCTTAATTCCAGTAACTTAGTCTAGTCCGAGCTGCTCCCCACAGTGGATAAATAAGGAGTTTGTTCTGACTACAAGTGAAGTTGAGGGTGAACAAGCACACGCATACCTTGCAAGAACACAGTTCAGGGAAACTGCATAAACCAGCATACATATCCCTGATCTCCATCCAGCTACTTCAGCATCGGCTGATCACCTGCGATCAGAGTTCTGCATTCACACTTGCCTCAATGAAACCGCTAACTTGTCTACACCATTCATCACCTCCTGAAGTAAAGAGTCACAACTGTAAATGACCAGATTAATTTCTGTTTGGGGAAGACTAATCTCCTGTAATCAAACGGTTACTGAAGGACTTTGAGTCCTTTGGCCTTGATTTTGAAAACAATTCCCCACTCAGGAGAGGGGAAGGAGGGCAAGTGCATCCTTTGAGGAGAGCCTCATCAATTCTAGTGACTTTGCACTGAAGGCTGCCCTCCACAACCTATCCTTCTAGCCTCAGGATGTGCAAAGGGAATCAGTGTCTGGAATACTGTTCTGATGAACAAAATGCCATGAAGTAGGCAATAGAGATTGATTTCAGTGAGGCTAAGAGTTTTTGTAAAGCCATGGACCCTTCAGTCAAGGGTAACAGGCAGAAGCTGAGCTGATCCAGTCCCTCCACACATCCCCCCATACGCACTCATACTCAAGGGGCCTGGGAGACATTCTCATACTTGGGGGAAAAGCATGCCTGTACCACACACAAGGCTTGGAAGAGATTTCACTGTCAATGTCGTCTGCTACTTATAAATTCCACACTTTCCCACCAGAATAAACTTATCTTTTACTTTCATTTATTTTCACATTAGTGATGACATATAGAAATGCTGTTGATTACAGAACATGTAAAAACATCATGGCTGACTGGTTTCAAAAGGATTCTGAGGACAACTCTTGACTTGATGTAGAAAACTGTAGGACGGACTGACAGGGACACAGGAGAGGAAACACAACGGCATTTGGGCCATGTATCTGGCTTCTGTATTTTGTCACGTGTCATCAGGCCTTATGTGTAGACTCATAGACTTTAGCAATAAATGTGATTTTTCCCAGAGCAGCTTTTATTTGAATATTCATCTATTTGGGTGACGTTCATTAAGCACAACCCTTTTGACAGACATTTTACTGGGGAGGCACATTTCCCTGCTTTTTTTTTTTTTTTTTTTTTACTCAAGAGCAACAGTTTTATCCACTGTCTCTGCCTCCAGAGTCCTCTCGGTTACCGAGTGACTGTCGCCTGCTGCTGCCGCCGGCATCCCACCATCTTTTTCAGCTGCCTCCTTGTTTGACCCACCCATACCAGGTGCTCCCTTTTTGAATCTACTTTTCTTGTTTCTACAACCTGACCGCAATCCTGTAAGCTCTTTGAGCTTCCCCTCTGATCACTGGTTGCGCCAGTTTCTCCCCTCACCTCTCTGGATCGTTCGGATCAGCACTGAAGCCTGCGCCCTTGACCTCACATCTCTATGCATTTTGTACTTCCCCACCGCCCCTCCCCCTGTGTACTCGGAAGTCCACTCTAGGGGCTTTTGTCCCCACCGTTTCTCCTGAACAGCTCTGGCAAGGGTCAGCGCCACTTGACTCCTCGAAATGTGTGTGTCACTGGACTCTGAAATTGGATATTTTCTTTGTTCTCCTTCTGCCTCATCAGCTGCATGTTCTCAGTCTTCCTTGCAGGATTTTTTATCTTCTCCTGATGGCGTAAATATTGGAATTCCCCTGGGCCTGGATCTCCTACCCATCTTAGTCAGCACATGCTGCCTAATCTCATCCATTCTCAAGAGTCTGAATGCCACCGATGGATGCATGTGTATACATAATACACATGTATCTGTGTTCATTTAAAGCTCTTATACCCAACTGCCTGCTTACCCCCACTTAGATGTGTCATGAACACACCAGCTTTCTACCTGCTTCTCAGTCTGCTTAATCTTCCCCATTGCAGTTAATACCATCTCTGTCCTTCTGGCTAAAAAACATTAAGTGTTAAACTTACTCATGTTTTAAAATTTGAAATGCAAAGAGGCAGAGACAGAGATAGAGACAAAGATCTTCTTTCCACTGGTTCACTCGCCAAATGTTTGCCTCAGCTGAAGCTGATCCAGGCTGAAGCCATGAGCCCAGAACTCAATCCAGGTCTTCCACATGGTGCCAGGGACCAGAGCCATCATCTTCTCCCATACATAGCAGCAGGAAGCTAGAACGGGGAACGGATCCAGGTCTCAAACTTCTGCACTTCAATATGATGGGATGCAGGTATCCCAAGCTGCATCTTAACAGCTGTACCAAACGCACAACTCTGAATAGGATGTCCATTCTAAGCAAAATTAGGAATATTTGTTGGTCCCATCATACTTTGAGTCATCTCAGCGGTGAGTTAATCATGAAGAGGGGGCCTGACTTGTCTCAACTTATGCTGAATGTTCTCAGATAAATTTCCGGGCCATATGTGATCCGTAAAACATACTTCAGGGCCAGCGCCATGGCTCACTTGGTTAATCCTCTGCCTGTGGTGCCGGCAGCCCACATGGGCACCGGGTTCCAGTCCCGGTTGCTCCTCTTCCAGTCCAGCTCTCTGCTGTGGCCCGGGAGGGCAGTGCAGGATGGCCCAAGGCTTAGGCCCTGCACCCGCATGGGAGACCAGGAGGAAGCACCTGTCTCCTGGCTTCAGATCGGCACAGCGCCGGCCGTGGTGGCCATCTGGGGAGTGAACCAACAGAAGGAAGATCTTTCTCTCCCTCTCTCTCACTGTCTGTAACTCTACCTGTCAAATAAATTTTTTAAAAAATTAAAAAAAACATACTTCAGCAATTAATCAATTCTGTTTTACATGCTTCTGTGACTGATCTTTTAGTACCTATTAATTGTTTATCTTCTACACTACAGCAATCTGCCAGTATACCTTCTCCTTAAAAACAACAAAAGGAGACTGGCACTGTGGTGCAATGGGTTAAGCTGCCACTTGCTACAGTAGCATTTCATGTCAGAGTGCCTGTCTGAGTCTTGGCTGCTCCACTTGGCTAATGCTCCTGGGAAAAGCAGTGGAAAATAGCCCAAATACTTTGGCCCCTGTCACTCACGTGGGAGACTCAGATAGAGTTTATGGGTCCAGGGTCCTACTTTGGCCTAGCCCAACTCTGGCTGCTGTAGCATTTGGGAGGTAAACCAGTGGATGTAAGATTCTCTTCTCTCTTTCTCTCTCTCTCTCTCTCTCTCTCTCTCCTTCCTTTCTCTCTCTCTCTCACTCTGCCTTTGAAATATAGAAATAAATCTTAATATAAATAAACAAATATAAAAAGAACAAAAGAATGTGGTTATCTGGTCTTGAAAGGTTTTGCTAGATAAGCAGACTTTGCTCACAAAGTAATTTCACTGCTACAAATCATTTCTTTAGTTTAGCCAAAATGAGTGTCTACAATGAATTCATTGACAAGTCAAATTAATTGCAGATTTATTGAAAATTTATGAAATATATAGTTCTTGGATTATTTTTCCATTTTAACTTTAATCTTGGCAGTTTCCCCAAGGCTGTAAATTCCATGACAGCAGATACTATATTTTGCTTAAATTGTCTAGTGTAGCATGTCACACAATAGAGACATTTGAAATGCCCATAATGATAAACCAGGTGTGAAGCACAGGTATGGATGAACAGCCTGCAGGTAAAATATTTCCAATTTCAATTACTAATATGAGAAAAATAGAAATTTTCACAAGAAACTTTGAAAACTTTCATGCTGCATATGGCTTTAACTACTTTTTCATTTGTTTCTATTTGTAGTCTGTCTCTAAAATGAATAGAAAGAATGTGTCCATCTTCAGTGATGCTGTAAGCACGGTCAAAAGGCTCACAAAGGCACTCCTGCCCATATTCATATAC